>NC_137459.1:271146208-271746208 GCF_964235325.1 Thermobia domestica | reverse complement strand
CCCGCATTCAATGGCGTGCCATTTTATGACCGTATGCACATACTCACGTCACTTCATCTTCGTCCACCATTGAAAGGTGGATCTCTAGCGAGCCTTCGCTTGCTCTCATTAGATGCCACACCCAGCACCCCTGCTACTTCACGGCGCTGTCCTACTAATCATTTTTTTTTTTTTTTTTTTTTTTTTACTTCCATACTCTACATATTCTGCAAATTTGAACATCATACTATATTCTTGATGTTGCACTTTTAATGGAAAGCAGTATATGTGCAGACATGGACAAATTATTATTACCAAAATGGATAATTAAAACTTATTTTTATCACACTTTTATCTCTCTAAATCTAAGAACATATAGAACTAATTATTGAATTGTATTGTTTATCAGAACTTGATATAACCTACCCTTTGTTTACTATTAAAATTAAGATCTTTTTGGCGTACTATCGGACAGGGCTTTGCATAAATTTGAAAATTCAGTGTTCACTGTCTAAATGAAAGGTAGAGCCCGGAATTAATGACAAAATAAAAAGCTCAAAATGATTGGCAAAATTGTGAAATAAAAACCAAAAAATGGCAGGTAAAATGGCGAAATAAAACAAACAAAGAAAGGCTCTTGAAAAAAATAGATACTGAGAAAAAATAGGAGTGTGGAAGAAAGGACTCGGCCTGGAAGGTTACGTTAGTTACTAGCGTGGCATTTGCCTGATGTAAATGAAGAAAAACAGAATAAACCGCACTCAGAATGGCTGGCCTGAAAAATATTTTACACTTTTCCGATCGAATGTCCTTATTGGGAATCGAATCCGGGACCGCTCGCACCAAAGTCGAGAGCGTTAATAATACAGACAGAAGACGTAGTGTAACTGAAGTCTGAGGAATGCACAACCAGCTCCACAAATTTAGAGTTCACAATTCTAGTAAAGCGTATAAATAACTATCGGCTCATTAGTGAAAGGATAAAAGGAAAATTACTTACGTGCGAAATTTTAACCCTTTAAGGTGTAAAGTGGTAGCACTAAAAACACTTTCGTAAATATATTCTAAATCAACTTGAAAAAAAAAAAAACGTTCAACGAATATTATAAAACTGTTTTGTTCAAATGTGAATGTATCAGAAATAATGTTTACATAGTTTGAACTAAAATCACTATGGCCCTTAAGATTTAACCTTTCTCCCCTAAAATCCAATTAGAATTTATATTAAAAGTCTAACGTTTGAAATATTGATACTTATTTTTGAGTCAACAATATTTCAACGTTACGATGAAACATCTTTACTTTTATTCATTAGGAAAGAGCTAAATGGATTAAATATTATAAGCTTATAATATTTGTTAGTTAGCTAAGTTATACAACTGACAAAATGTGGAATTTATTTAATTTTGTTGTAAATTAATAAAGTTTAATTTTGTTATTTTTTTGCAGATATTAAAATATTTTGATTACTTTTTCACATCGGTGTTTACTGTGGAAATATGCCTAAAGATGATATCGTATGGATTTGTTCTCCACGAAGGTGCCTTCTGCCGTTCAGCCTTTAATCTATTGGACTTGTTGGTGGTGTGTGTGTCATTAATTTCTATTTTCTTCAGGTAAGACCCTACTTAAGTACACTCTTGAAGTGAGTCAATACGTATGTAGTTTACATTAAAAAAAAAAATGTAGCTAGTCAAGTCTACGGTTTGAATTTTGTATCATACAACCTAGTAACCGATTAATTGAATATTTCAAAGTACTTCTAAGATTTATTTTGTTGATAGTATTAAGATAAAATAGTTGCAAATCTCCATTCTCTTCTAGATCCTTGTTGATTATTGAAATTTACTTTAGATAGTAACCCTTGAGTTTTGTTTCACGCACACATTTACATATATGTGCACCTCTTTCTAACATATATCTTAACTATATATAGAACTATATGAGCTGACATAAATTAAAAGGGTGCTTCCGGTTGACGTGAAAAGTTGAAATTTGGCATGATTGTAGCTTTCTGGAACTAACCCGCAGGAAAATTGGCAAAAGTGAATATTTTTAACTTTTAGTGGGTCTAAAGAGGGGATGAAGAATTTTCCCATGTTATTTAAATGGGCCTTTTTTTGGACTTATAATCTCATGTTTTAGGTACTTGGAATTGGAATAAAAACTTGAAATTCGGTATGCTTGTACGTTTTCGTTAGCGTTAACTAAGCAAATAAGTAAAAATAAAAAATTTCAACTGTGGAGTGGTTCTATGGGGAACTGAAAAATCTTTCCCATGTTATTTATATGGGACACCTTTTACACCCCAAAATTATTGGGCACTTCCTGTAGGGCTACAATGATTAAACTTGACACGATTGAAGCTTTATGGAACTAACCGACAGAAAAATTGCCAAAAGTGAGTATTTTTAGTTTTTAAGGGTCTAAAAGGAAGATGAAAAATTCCCCATGTTATTTAAATGGACCTTTTTTTGGAGCTATAATATCATATTTTAGGTACTTGGAATTGGAATAAAAGCTTTAAATTCGGTATGTTTATACGTTTTCGTTAGCGTTAACTAAGTATATCGCTAAAAGTAAAAATTTCCAAATGTAGAGTGGTTTTATGGGAAACTGAAAAATCTTTCCCATGTTACTTATATGGGACATCTTGTACACCCCAAAATATTTAGGCACTTCCGGCAGGATTAGAATGATAAAATTTGGCATTATTATAGCCTTTCGGGGGTAACTCACAGGAAAATTGCCAAAAGTGAATATTTTTAGTTTTTAAGGGGTCTAAAGGGAAGATGAAGAAATTCCCATGTTATTTAAATAGATGTTTTCTTGGGATACAAAATCTTTTAGATAGCTGAAATATGAAATAAAATTGAAATTTGGTAGAGTTGCAGATTTAAGAGGTGCGAGGTCGTAGGCCGAGTAAACGTGGGGGTCAGGGGCTAAGCCCCCAGCTGGGACAAATTCAGGAAGTATAAAGAGCAAATGCACAAAATTCTCTCTTGAAGCAAAGGCTGATAGTTAAGAGATGCGAGGCCGTAGGCCGAGCAAAACGCGGGGGTCTGGGGGCGGAGCCCTCAGCTAGCCAAAGGCTAGTCTATATTATAAAATTGAAAGTGACTATGTTTGTGACTCTTAATCTCTTGAACAGCCGAACCGATCTCGATCAAATTTTCAACATAAATGCCGTTCTGGCCTGGGAGTGTTTTCAGCTGTTTACTTTGACGGTACAATTTAGGAGAGGGGGAGATAGAAAAAAATAAATAAAACTTAATAACTCTTGAACCACCAGACCGATCTTGATCAAATTCTCAATGTAGATTAGGTTCAGGACTAGAATGATTTTTATCATTTTAATCTGACGGAGCAACGCAGGGGATGGGGTGCAGGGGGAGATATACAGAAATCAATAAATATAAAAATAAAAGTGACTATGTTCGTGAATTAATTACTTTTGACCCACCCGATAGATCTCAATCAAATTTTCAACATATATGAAGTTCAAACCTGGAAAGTTTTTTATCATTTCATTTTGATAGTATATTTTAGGGGAGGGAGAGGGGAGGAGGGGAGATATATGAAAATGAACAAAACTTGATAACTCTTGAACCACCCGAACGATCTCGATGAAACTTTCAACATACTCGTAGATAAGGTTTAGGCCTGGGATGTTTCCTTCATTTCACTTTTGCAGTGCAAGGAAGGGTTAGGGGAGGGGGGAGATATATGTCAAAAAAAGTAAAAATAAAAGTGACTGTTTTTGTGACTTCATCACGTTTATACCACCCGACCGATGTTAACCAAATTTTCAACATAGATGAGGCTCAGATATGTTTTTTTTTTTTTTATCATATCACTTTAACTGTAGAACTTACGAGAGGGGGAGGAAAGGGGAGAAATCTACAAAAATAAATAAAACTTAATAACTCTTGAACCACTCGATAATCTCGATCAAACTTTTAACATATATAAGTTTCGGGCCTGGAATGTTTTCTTCATTTCACATTTACAGTGCAACGAATGAGAGGGGGAGGGGGAGATATATATGAAAAAAAAGTAAAAATAAAAGTGACTGTTTTTGTGACTTCATCACGCTTAAACCACCCGACCGAGCTTTAAAAAAAAATCCACATAGATGAGGTTCGGACCGGAGGTGGTTTTTATCATATCACTTTAACAGTAGAACTTACAAGAGGGGGAGGGGAGGGGAGAAATCAATAAAAATAAATGAAACTTAATAACTCTTGAGCCACCAAACCTATATTGATCAAACTTTCAACATAGATAAGGTTCGGGCCAAGGATGTTTTCGTTATTTCACTTTTACGGTGGAACCTAGGGAAGGGAATGGGGGAGATATGTGTAAAAAGAATAAAGATAAAAGCGACCGTTTTTGTGACTTCATCACGCTTTAACCACAGGAGCGATCTTAATCAAATTTTCAATATAGATTAAGTTCGGACCTGGGGTGGTTTTTGTCATATCACTTTGACGGTAGACCTTAGGGGAGGGGAAGGGGAGTGGAGAAATCTATAAAATTAAATAAACCTTAATAACTCTTGAACCACCCAACCGATCTCGATCAAATTTTCAACATAGATGACGTTCGGGTTTGGGATAGTTTTTATCATTTAACTTTGATGGTGCAACGTCGGGGAGGGGGAGGGGAGGCGGAGATATAAAAAAACAAAAATGAAAGTGACTGTCTATGTGAATTCATTCTTGAACCACCTGACCGATCTCCATCAAATTTTCAACATAGATGAGGTTCGGGCCTGGGATGGTATTTATTTATTCACTTTGACGATAGAACTTAGGAGAGGAGGTAAGAGGGGGAGATATATAAAAATAAATAAAACTTAACAACTCTTGAACCACCGGACCGTTCTCGATCAAATTTTCACCTATATGAAGTTCGAACATGAGATTATTTTTGTCATATCAGTTTGACGTTGTAACTTAAAGGAGGGGAAAGACATTTACAAATGATCGAAAATGACCAATATCAGTGTCGAATTCATACTTTTCGGGGTCGCTGAGATGAACAATGACACTTCCGATGCCGTGGCCCGCAACATGGGGAGGAGAGGGGATATGTAAAAATCATCGTAAATGACTAATATCAATGAGCGCGTTAGTAATAGTAAAATGTGACTGACTAACAAAACCTGTTACTATTTTTCCTTAGTTTAACCCAGCGAAGCGGGTAATTGATGCTCACTCGCAAACTATGCGTAATTGCAGTAGCAATGCTATTCATCACTATTAAATACAATGATAATCATAAATATTACAGATCAACATCATTCAATGCCATTGGGTTATTTCCACATATGAATAGTTTGGAAATATGATAATATAAGATTACAACGAATGCCAACGAAACTTGTATTCACCATTGTAGTTGTAGCTTATAATTTTGGCTACTTCAGCTGTTGCCTTACGGGTCACAAAATAGTATTTTTTCTTTTTCTTTCTTTTCTTTCTTTTTGTTTCTTTTTTCTTTTTCTTTCTCTTTTTTCTTTTTTCTTTTTTTCTTTTTTTGTAAATTTAAAATTTTAGACGTGTTCGAATACTAATAATTTTATATTGGAAAGTAAAAAGGTATTCGAAAGGTATATGACTGTTCTCTACACACATTTTTTATAGAACCGAATAGTAAAACAGTGTAGGATTTTTTTTTACCATCGGAGTGACCACAGTTAAAGATATCGTGATCACGAAAAAACAAATGGAGCCAATATTGAAACATTCGACAACAAAAAGGGACAGCTGAAAGTAGCCAGCGAAAGTGTCGCTTGATATGTTTTGTGGTATCCGTCAACTGGCAGCCCATGAGAATCCGCCACCCCAACGTACCATAGCCCAGAGATTAATTCTCGTGTAGTCCACTGTCCGCCACATTCTTCGTAACTGTTTTTGCCAGTGGTGAGTACAGAAGTTGTTAGGTTCACAACTTCTTTCCGCGTCACATTGCTGCACGACATACAAACTGCAGGTAACTGTGCGACTGCTATACTGAGTGAAGCAAAGCTAAAATTAGCGATTACCACACATAGACAGAATTCAGTTTCTTTCTATTACTTGCAGATAAAATAACAACGACGAGCAGCACAGCGTGAGTAATCGGAATCTTCCACACAAAGCTGTGGATTTTTTTTTCTTATTTGTAAGTTTATTTATTCTTCCACACAAAACTTATATTTTTTGTCCTATTGGCACATCAAATAATTATCACACATACACACACTAAAAATGTTCAAAACAGAAAATATAGCTACACATTTCCACGGAAGTTAACCTTCAACTGGATTCATTTCCGAAATGATAGATGAATCTCTGAATAAATTCCACATGAAGTGCCAAAGTATAAATGTCCAACGTAATAGAAATATAGCACAGATGACAAATATTGGGCTATAGGTTTTCCATTTTGTGTAATGGTCATAGTTCATAAAGTCTTTTAATCTTAATTATTTATTTTGTTCAATCAACTCAAAATGTTCCAAAAATTTCAAACACTAACTACTATTCAAAATCAATAATTTTCATGTGTATTTTCTTTGAAAGATGTTAAACACAAAAATTGTTGTCTCATAAAATAAAATATTGTTTATTATAATAATACCATGACTAATAAAATGCATCTAATGCCTTTTACGAATGTTAGTTATCCTAAACACGAACATAAAGCTTGTTTCACCTCAACTCAATTTTGTAATGAAAATTGGATACTACTGCAACACTGCGTCATTAAATGTAAACATTCTTTAACAAATTACAAATTTAACATTATTCAACAAACATTTTACAAAACATATGCACAATTCTTTTTTTTTTCAAAATTATTCGTTCTCAACGACGATGAAGCTATAGGATCTGTATATGTTTAACATTCAGAAAATTTATTACATGAGATTAGAAGCCATCCTTATCTATTTATCACCATTGGACCTATTGAAGTACCTAAGATGTCCTAATGGCGTTCATTGTGAATAATATGTACTATTTGCGTACGATCACTAGTTAATCTATAGCTTATTTTCCAATATGTATCATTACACTGTGGGATCTGAACTACTGTAAGGCATTCGATGTTCTCCCATCAGGAATCGAATCCGGGACCTCATCTATCAAAGACATGTGCACTAGCCACTAGACTTTGAATAAGGACTAATTAATATGTACAAACTCTTCCAATATTTTGGAAATCTTCTATCCTCTTTAGCGAAGAAAGAAAAGAGAAGGTTCTAGAAATTAGAAGAATTGTCGAACTACGTTTCATAAATTTTGAAAATACTTCTCCATCGCTCCAAAATGTCTTGAAGTGGGGAGCTAGTTTACCACGATCGTTAAGATTCTTCGTTATTTTCAGAAAAAAAAAAAAAAAACATTTGTATGGTCAACTCCCAATACTATTTTTGTTCTGTAAAACTATTTTCTAGAAACAAACTTCACAACGTTGTACATTTTCTAATCAGATTATTCTAATATTAGTTTAAGGTTTTGTTCCTAACTAAAAAAAAAGAATGATAAAGATACTGAAAAGATCTTAAACAGTCACAGACAGTCAAGCTTTAGAAACTTTTTTGTTTAAAGCCAGTAATACGGTCTTAAACCATCATGGTGTAAACTTTATTAAAGTGGACTCTGTTACTTGATCAGCTTTTGATGTACAGTATGCGATAAAAGAAAATAGAATAATTTACTTTCAGTCTCAAAACAAAATATGTTATTTTCTTTTGCTGATGATTGTCCATAACAGTACAAGGGCAACAAAAACGAAAAATTATAATGAACTTGCTAATTGTTAAAGTTTCTAACTTTAACTTTAATAATCATGATAGTTTGGTTTCTAATATCTAAGACCTGTGGTAAAAAAATACAAAATACGAACTCTACAATTCTTCTAGTCCTTATCCTGCATTACTTTTTAGTTTATTATTATTATTATTATTATTATTATTATTATTATTATTATTATTATTATTATTATTATTATTATTATTATTATTATTATTAAAATATTATTATTTTCTATGTTTTGGTCGTATATTTCTTTTAATTTACAAGTTAAAGAGAGCAGCTTCTCGAAATGTTAGAAGCGCTGAATTTATTATTTCCTTTTTGAAGTTGATTATTTTTGTATGATAGAATTCCAAGACAACATATCTTGAATTGAATGAATTGAATTGTATAATCATTGGGGGCTGGCGGTGTTGATAGTATTGATTTGATTTACGAAGAAACTAAGTGCACATTGCAAGGAAATGAAAGAAGCCGAAAACAATTGAATATGTAGATCATAGTGAGTATTTTTTATGAACTTTAAAGGTCAATAGTTTCATTACTGTAGGACCGATAGTAGTCGGATCAAGAGATGGAACTAGTAAGTAAACTATCCAAATATTCATCTTTCAGAACCTGCGGTACTTGCACAATCATTTTTAGAGAAGCTGTTTGGGAGTACTTGATCACTCTCCACCTACCTCTCTACGAATCGGTGTGCAAGTACTGGAGCATTCTTAAACATGGATATTTGGATAGTACACATACTAGTTCCTCAGTGATGTCTTAACTCGACTAGGATAGGTCCCATAGTAGTGGAGTTATGAACTTTTAAAGTTCACTTGTTTCACGTTTTCGGCACCCTATAACTCCGAAACTATCCAATTTTAAGCACAGGTCCATAAAATTTTTTTTTTTATTTTGATGTAAGGAATATTTCCAAAATATTGTGACACATTTTAGTAACACCCTGTATATTGTCACTACTGAAATAGAAAATACTGTCTAATGTCAAAATGGCTTGATATATGTATCATTTCAAAACTGAAATACATGAAAATTGAAATATTAATGGAAAGAAAATGCCAGTAACAAAGATAATACGAAACTGTTAATTAGCTCTCCACGCTGTTCTAGTGGCTAGCGCAATGCATTTTGTGCATGTTGTCCCGGAATTGATTCCTGGTGAGATATCACAAAGAATTTAATTTTACAATTAATCACTTTCGTTAATCATCTATCTCATTTAGACTAAAAGACATAAACATGAGACGTTAAAATAAAATTTCATTTCATTTTCAAACTGTTAATTGCAATAATCATTAAATCCTCTGTGCTAAAATTGACTAAAATAGATACTGAAATTCAGAAATTGAAATCAACTGAAATATTGAAGGTGAAACGCTGCAGAAATGTTCATAATAGTGATTCATGAATAACAAGAGCTTTTATCGAATGTTATAATAATGGCATAAATAAGAAACAGGAAAATGCCTGTGATTTTGAAGCTATTAAATGTTAGGCACTTTTCTTTCCAATAAAGTACTGTACACCTTTTATTAATAGTAATTGCATTCTGTGACAGGTGTATTCTGAAATGAGAAGAGGCAAATCTTGAAGGAAGTCACAAACTAAGGGAAGAAAATTTGCCTAACATCCTACTTATTGTATACAAAATTAGTACAGTAAGTCAGTGGTTTCCAACCGGTGTATCGCGATACACTAATGTGTTGTACAGTCTCATAGAGTGTGTCGTAAATGTTAGAATTTAAAAATCATGAAGCATTTAATAGTTAGTTAAAATTAATTTTGAAACAGACTGTACCAGTCAACGCCCCCAGCGACAGCAACAATATTCAGTGCTACATAGTTCCTACTTTATAGAAACTTCTTACATGATTACAGAGGCTTTTACGTGTATATGTGACCAAATTGTACTTACCAAAATATTTACAAAAAATCATGGTGCCAGGGCTAACAGTGCTAGATACGTCTCTCGTTTCTGAAAGGTGGCCCAGGAACGTAGTTTCCATGAAGAAGGTTCCGCAGGAGAGCTTCGAGGGAGGATAATTTTCCGTTCCTGTTTCACAGCTTTCAAGGGTCCGCTCACAGTTGTCACAGTTCTTGCTCCAAATATTTTAAGCAGTCCAAATTCACAAACGTCCACCGGACTTGCATCTCAAGGCTTCACATGTTTCTCGTTGAAAAGTATAGTCTGTATTCCAGTAGCCTTCTCCATATCCTGCTAGAATACGAGGGATGATCGTGCGTGATGAAGATTTATCTTGAAGGATGCAGCCAATGTTCATCTTGTTGACACACATTTATGGTGACTCCTGCTCATAGATTGGCCTAAGGATCTTCTCCTGTTGTACTGCAAGTTGATTTTGCAATTCTTCTTCACTCTGCAGATCTTCAGTTTGCCTTTGTGACAGTAGCAGAGATGACCATGAACTCTTTCGGGAAAGCTTCTTTGCATGCTTGGACCTATTTTATGGAAGGTTTCACGCTTTTTGGATCAAAAAATCCAATATATTTCAGACAGAAATTCTCTAGTAGGCCTTATATCTGGAGAACTACATATAGTGTAGCCAAACCAAAACTACTACTTAACTCAGTATGATGCACTTATTCCGAAAAAATACGAAAACTCGATTTAGGGGCCATTAAAAATTTTTGTGGGCCCTCATCCAAAAAATCCAATATATTTCATTCAATCAAATATTTTCTTGTACGCTTTATATCTCGAGAACTATATATAGTGCAGCCAAACCAAAACTACCACTTAACTCAGTATGATGTGCTTATTCCGTAAAAAATATGAAATCTTGGTTTAGGTACCATTCAAAATTTTTGTGGTCCCTCATCCAAAAAATCCAATATATTTCATTCAATCAAGTATTTTCTTTTACGCCTTTTATCTGGAGAACTACATATAGTGCAGCAAAACCGAAACTACGACTTAACTCAGTTTGATGTCCTTATTCCGCAAAAAATACAAAATCTCGATTTAGGGTCTATTTAAAATTTTTGTGGTCCCTGATCCAAAAAATCCAATATATGTCATTCAACCAAACGTTTTCTTGTACGTCTTATATCTGGAGAACTGCATATAGTGTATCCAAGTCAAAACTGCCACTTAACTCAGTTTGATGTGCTTATTCCGTAAAATATACGGAAACTCGATTTATCTAGAGGCCGTTCAAAAATTTTGTGGCTCCTGACCGAACATCTAATTATTGGCCAAGATCGCAATCTTTTGATCCATTTTTTTTAGATCATTCCTAAAATTCTTGTTTCTCTATATATGGTGGCTCTTGAATAATTGCAGTTGAAAAGGTGCACTCATGCCTCATCCAATGTACTAATGGTTTGTCAGATGCCACTTGCACAGCTTCCGAGCGTTTCAAGCACGTTTCTGTTGGTGGGCATCGCTAAAGTGATGACTGCTAAGCTTAAACATCTTTTCAGGATTCAATAGTTAGTGCTAGGTACGGTTTATACTTCCCAAATTCACAATTGGACGATTTGTTAAATGTGTTTAGGTTGGTGAATTTTCTTAAAAGGTCATTGTGTGAAGTTTCGTCTGCATGATGATAGTGGCTTGTGTGCACGACCCCTTTGTTGGAGAACACGTAACTTGGAACGATGAAACTACGAAATTCTTATACTCGCCGATTACATTCTTGATTCAAGTCAACCCACGCTCTTACCAGTACTCTGCTCCCTGATGACTGAAACACCAAATTTTGCGTTGTAAAGGGCTACAACACAATCCTCACTAAAGCGGATCAGCTTGGGCAGCATTTTCGATTCACCGAGAAAACACGAACACTTAGAAAATTTTACAACGTAGCCCTCTCGAAACTGAATCAATTTGAATGTGATTTTCAGCTCAGCAAGAAAACACAATCACTCTCTCACATCTCGCACACTACACTGACAGACACGCCTGGCCACGGTCGGAGGACGAGTTTATTCTGCGAGCGGGGTTGCGGGAGTTTGCATTTGATCAAACATATGTGGAACAGCATTCTGTGCATTATTATTATTATTATTATTATTATTATTATTATTATAAAAAGCAATAAAGTGTGTAGCGATAATAGTTTTACCGATGAACTTCCCTCGAGAGCCTCCCTTGGCAAGTTGCAAAGTACAAATAGTTCATATTTGTTTTCGCCTTGTTATTGTTAATATTTAAGCAGCTTATTATTTCAAAGTGTTAAAGTACTTTTCTCGAAAATCATATGAAGTAAACTAATTCTGACTTCATACTTGGGTTATTTAACATTCGCCCTACGACTGATACTTTGACGTCAAACTTTTCTTTAAATGTGTCTAATTCTAAGTGACAATAGAACAATTGGACGGACTCAGGGTAAAAGGTAACAAGTCACTTTTTTACAATTTTCGGTTTTTAACACAGAGTTGTAGTATTTTAAATGGCGCTTTTTTTGTATGAAAAGCCCTATGAAAAAAACGTGACCAAAAACAAGTACAAGGGACGTGCAAAAGGGAATAATTAAGCTACATTGGAATCCACACTGGGTAAAAGGGAATAAGATGACTCTCCTGAAAAATGAATAAAAATGACTTGTTACCTTTTACCCTGAGTCCGTCCAATTGTCTCCTTTGATCTGTGTCATGATAGTGCTATTACAAACTTTCTGTTTTCATTATTTCTGGGAGGATGATAGGGAGCATATGAGAAAACTATGTCTTAAACTCAAAACTGACAGGTAATATAAACATTGTTTTGGATCAGTTATCTTTGATGCTAAAACTTCTTTTTTAAACGTACTTTGTTGCAAGTAACAGTACAGTATAGAATTCGTTTATAAAAGAATCCTATTTCTCTAACATGCAATTTAGATCATTGCGTGTTAGAAAAATGCGAAAAATAACATAGCTACAATTAAAATAGTAAGTCGCAGGGAAATTTGTATTTATGATTGTTTGAATTCTTGGGGAGGAAAAATTAGTGATTAATTCTTTCTTGATTTTCCAGTTCTGATGCTATATCTGTTGTGAAGATCCTCAGGGTCCTGAGAGTTTTAAGGCCTTTGAGAGCAATCAATAGAGCCAAAGGTTTAAAGGTAAGAACACGCAAGGTAATACCTGTAGAAGGCTTCCTTTTACGATGTCAAGGAGTAAAGGAAACACGAAGTGGTAAATGAGGCTGAAGTTTGGAAAATCATTATTTCAAACTCGTTGATTTGCTCCAGTTATTTCTTTTATTTTATTTTAATTCAGTATAATGATAGGCAGTTTGAATACCTTTCAAGTTTTGTGAATAATTACAATTTTATATGAATTAGGTAGTTACATTTACTGTGTTTTAATATCCCCACAAATAGAATATCTTTGAGTCATTAAAAACGCTTAGAAAAGCAATAAATGCAATTTATTCATTATACTTGTAGCATGTAGTCCAGTGTGTGATAGTCGCTGTTAAGACTATCGGCAACATTGTGCTGGTTACCTGCCTACTGCAGTTCATGTTTGCTGTAATTGGAGTCCAGTTGTTTAAGGTAGGCAGTTTTATAAGTTTTAGAGGCAAATGCACCTTTGGGTAAAGATTAATATTTTAATGAGTTTTGTTTTACCTCTTAGTTTATTTTGTGGTTTATTTATTTTTTCTGTGCTGATTGTAACACCTTAGTTGGACCATGAGTTTTAGTTGACCAGTACTCATAGGAAAAAATCAGGAAAGTTTTATTGTATTGTGCTCCAGGCTGTGTTTGGTGTGTGACAGTGCTCATCTGCATGTCAGTGTTAGAAGAGTGTTTTAATGCCTTTGTCTACCCTTATATCTGTGAAGTGTCCAACAAATCAATTGCGTTTTGGCTGAAGTAACATGACTGGATAGCCATATGGGAACAAAAGCAATTTTCCACTTAGACTGTGGAAGATGTTCTACTTATGACCGACATTTAGAGCAGATAAATAGTGTGGGAGGTGTCGTTCTTGCTCACAGTGAAAGGATACTAGAAAGGAAGAATAGAAGCTACTGAACACAAATATTTTGTAGTAATAGTGAGCTGTGGACATATACAACTCTCAAAGAGAGAGAACAGCAATATTGAAACACACATGTTGCGCCATCATTTATATATCGTTTCTTCAGTTTCAGCTGTCAGATCCTTAAACATTTTTTCATATATTGTCGGTATTTCCGACTCCCCCCTCCCCTTTGCTCCTTTTTAATTCGGTTAAAAAGTGTTTCACACATAGACTTAGTTTCTGTTTCATGGCACTTGGTTTCTCCCCATTATTCTTCCCTCAGGTGCATTTGATGACTGAAGAGGGTTTGTCCATTAACATAACCCAACTGACACTTCACTCTCTCTCCACTAGTATGTAGTGAAATGCGTGATAGTAGCCATTAAGACGATCGGCAATATCATGCTGGTAACCTACCTCCTCCAGTTCATGTTCGCCGTGATAGGAGTCCAGCTGTTTAAGGTAACACCTCCCCCATTCAGTTTATCTTTATGTATTTATCTTTTTCTTTATTTGCACTTAATATCCTGAATTACATAGACAAGACTTATACTATCTGCAAATGTCTTGCTCATGCGCATGGTTATGTGTATATATGATTATTAGCATGTTTATGTAGAACTGTAGTTATGCTTCCTTGGTACATTAGCGATATATAAAACAATAATAAATATATTAATCCATTTGTTATTGCGTTATTCATCACTGCATTTATTAAACTAAGTACTTTGTATATTTGCTTTTTTCTTCTTTTTTTAAAAAAAAAAAGCATTCTCATCTTTGTTCGTATATCAGACCGTTCTGACTTTGAGAGCGCCTCGAATTCAATATCAGGCTACGGCATGTTCACTTGGCGATGAACTAATATTGCCTGCATGAATATTATTCGGATTTCATTTTCATTTTGTCATTTCTTAAACTATTTCGTCCTCGTTCACTAATTCGTGCTTCATATCTCATTTAGCCTGCAGGCCATAGACATGGAATATCAAATTAAAAACAATAATTCACTCTTATAATGGTGGTGATGTATTTGTCGTGGACTGTTTCACCAGACATCAGTCTTCTCATTGTCTGACAACTATTTATTACGTTCATTATTCTTTATATCCACAAAAAATGATAATAAACTTCATATTAGTCCCAGATATTGATATTATATCGGAAACACATCTTTGTGAAATATTTTAATGATGTTCCAATCGTGCTGCTACTAGATTTGGACCTGTAATGCTTTCCTAAGAACTACTTCTATTTGATTTGTATAGTTAGTTTATTCGGAATATTTGTCAGCTTTGGTTATTGGCTTTGTTCATGGATATTGGCTTAGCTCTAGAGGCTTAGTTGAAGTTGGTGAATATGCTCGAAGATTACAGTGGAAAAACGTATGCGTTGTTAATCAATAGAATCTATATTAGACGTACGCGTGTAAGACTGAAATTCACAAATTTCAATTAAATATTATATCTAAATCTCAAATTATATATCATATTTACACTAGTAGTATTTATTTTATTAACAGTTGAAAACAAGAGGTACATTCTTTGTGAGATTTGTGGAACTTGGGATTTAGAACGACATTGCACTCACTATATATATATATATATATATATATATATATATATATATATATATATATATATACACCTTTATAGGTAATTTCGTTATCAAATTATTACAAGGATGTAATTACATCTTGTACATTAAAACAACGAGAAGATTCGATAGATTATAATCGATCGTCAACTTTAAAACGATAACTATCATGAAAAAGAATCCAGCAAAATAATAAATGTGAAGATCTAGTTAGGAAAAGAAACAAAGTATTATTATTATTATTATTATTATTATTATTATTATTATTATTATTATTATTATTATTATTATTATTATTATTATACCGATTCCACAAGAAAGGTAGCTTAACTTACCAAAGAACTATCGAGTGAGTACTATAACGAAAGAGACGATGCTGCAGAAAAATTGAAATGAGTAGGTAATGGTCCATACGTTGGTTCGTTATGGGAATCCACTTTACGTTATTGTTGAGCTATTACTTCTCAGCAATAGTAAACGTATTTCCATTTTTTCATTCAGTCAGTGTAGGAACTAATTGTCCTCTCTTATTTTGATTCTGTTTTCAAGCACAAATTCACCGTCGTTGCTATTATTAGATGCCTTTTCTGTTTGATGTCAAATAACTTCTCATATATATATATATATATATATATATATATATATATATAAATCCAGCAAACCCATAGTGGAGTTCATTCCATATGCACTCAAATAATAACTACCATCGACTTTCCTTTTACTTTCAAGCGACAATAGGAGAGAAAAATGTATGGTGATCATGAAAAAATCGCATTCGAGATTTCAATAGATTTACATGTTTCATAGCCTCTATATGCCAAAAAGCGGTATTTTTTGAATGTTAGTTCGTCTGTTCGTCCATCTTAATGTATGTTCACTCACCTAGATACCACACTATTGGAAGTATCCGTACCAATTTTTAAAAGGGGTTTTCTAATTTTCTTCCTACCCCCAGAAATAAGGATACTTTATTTTAGGATGACAATCACAATCTGGTATTTTCTCGAAAACAACTTTAACGATATATATATATATATATATATATATATATATATATATATATATATATATATATATATCATAATTCAATATACCATTTAACCAGAGACGTGTAGTGCATATTACCGCTGTTACCGGCGGTAACGGTAAAAATATTACAGTTTTTTGTTGTTTTCATATATCTTCAGATTTCATTATCGACATGGGAAGATGTTTACATTTTCCTTTTTCTTTCTTTCTTTTTTTTTTAAAAAAAGTTTGGATGGCCTATGCTTCATTTACATTGTGAACGAATGCAGCATGCCAACACCAAATAGGAGCATACTGTTGTTGATACCGCAAATTTCAGAGGTAACGCGAACCTCGATACCGTTCGTTCACTCCAGAAGCACCTTTTAGCGTGCCAGCCAGAAGCATCCTGCGAGCTCGTATTTGGACTTTCGGAATAGCCCTTATGTTACCGTTCGGCTGAGTGGAACAGGAAAAAATAGGAACGTTCCCTGTCAAAACAAGGAGAATCTAGAATATCATCAACATGTATGTTCTACTCACCGCGCGCTTAGGAGTCTATTCGCTCTCCTCTCGCTGTTGTAGAGATCGAGCGGGCGGTAACTCTACTATACTGTTTCGTTTGCTTCCCCATGCTAAGGATAGAAACTTGGCTGTAATTTCAGTATTCATAAGGTTATTTCATTGTCTTAACAGCATACAATTTCGGACAAATATAAGTAGCAGGTTTTTTTCATACTAATAGCATTTAACACATGCTACTGCGAGACTGATGTTCCAGTGCATTATTTATATGTTAATCTATCATTTTACACGACTTTTGTATGTTAATACGTTATCTTTAAATTTGAATAATACAGCAACAGTGAACAAGAAGAATACATTCCATAGGATATTCTAACAAAAATTTAATATAGGTTTACTTTGGTTCAAAATAAAGTTTCCCATTGAATGTTAATTTGAGCTTACGGGCATTATTTTTTTTAAATGATATTTTATTTCTGTTTAAACGGTATATATAAATTTAGATGGTTATCTCATGCCTGAAGGAGCAAAGATATTGTCAGTCCCTGAAGTGTCATTAAATATATAGAAATGCCTATCGATGAAATACATTGTGCTATATGGGAACTGTTTCAAGAGCAAGGGGGAATAGTAATAATTAGAGCGAAGCAGAGATGTTGCCCGCGCTCCTTCCAATTCGAGTAATTATTAGCCCTATTATTTAGGATTTATGCTAATTAAGTTGAATTTATTTTGTTTTTAATTTAGTATAGAAATCTTTCGATGCAACAAATTTCCAACTCTAGCCGCTAGCCTACTAGTTGAATTTGCACTTTGATGCAGTTTGATGTGTTGAAAAAGAACTGTGCAATCGTCTTCATCGTGCCGCAGTTTGTCTGACTAATTTTCAATACGGAAAACTTGTTGCTCAAACATACGATGACACTCCAGTTATGGTTGGTGAGGTAGGGAACTGCAGCCTCTTGTTAATTATATTTTCATTCTTATGCCCATAGACTTAATTTAGTTTTAGAAAAGTCCGTTGATTATACAAAAGGGCACAGGCGTAAATAGCACCCCCGCAACCCTCGTGGCGGAGGGTGGGGGAGCGCACGAGCTCCAGGGTCGCAAAATATATCGAAACTAGGGGCGCATAACTAGGTTGCGGGGGCACTGAAGCTTCAAGTTACGCTACTGGAAAAGGGTATAAGTTGTTTTTTTTAAAATTGTGTTGGGACTTGCTTCTTCTTCCTCGAAGTCTTCAAAAAGAACAAATGCTCTGGATTATTTAGTCAACAAAAGTATCCCAACAGTCTCAAACACAGGGTATGGAACTATAGAAGTAGGGTAAATGATGTGCTGTATGCCTTTAAAGATGAACTGTTAGGAGTCTTTAAATCCATGGCGAAAATATCGAGATGAGATTCTCAAACCAGAGTTTGTGTAGCAAAATTCTATCAAACATTTCAAAGTTTTGACTTCAATTTTTTACTTGAACTGTTTTCTATTATAGCATCAAGATAAGAAATCTTGTTCAATATCTTACAAAAGAAAGTTCATGATGTAGGTTACTGCAGAAAGAAAACAGATGAGTTTGAAGATTCTCTAAGATCATTGAAAGATATTTTCAATAATATTTAGTAAGAACCTGAAGAGTCACATTGTTCAAAAAGGTCAAGAGTAAATGAAGTGGGATTTGACCCTTTGCCAATGCCTATAGTTTGAAATGGTTGATACTCTGAAAGAAAAAGTGAGTACTAGATCTTCTGTTATTGAGAAACAAGAGTTACTTGTAGTATCAGCAACCGGTAACAATTGTCAAAGGTCACGCCACGTCACTGCATTTAACTATCCTGTAAGATGTAATAAGCCGTTTTTCTAAGAAAATTCAGAAGGGATTTTGAACGAAGTTTGCGAAAACAATTTAGGCAATTTTGTTCATATGTCATAAATATTTCATCAATAACCCTGCAATATATAGTTCGTCATTTCGCCTGAAAAGAACCCACAAGGGATATTCTACTGTTGGGCTGAGTTATTTTCCAGATGAATTTTTCAATAACTTATTGGTCGATTTTTTCATATTTTATAACTATATAGTTTATTAATAAAAAATAAAATGTGACGTAAGTAGTTTCTCATTAAAAGATCTACAAGAGATGAAGTTTACTCCCAGAAAGTTTACCCTAAGAAAGTGCTCTTGAAGATGCGATTATTGCGGACGATTTTCTCGTATGCGTTGCAGGTGATTTTGTTTACATTTCATAAATAAATTTTCATTATTAACCCTATAATGTGACATAAGCGATTTATTAAGAAAAATAAAACTCAAAAGTAGTAACTTTCTCTTGGGATGTGTTTCTAGAATGATTTTATTGAAAACTGCTCCGATTTTGTTCATATTTTATTAAAAATGCTATAATGGCATAAGCAGTCTTTCCTTAAAGAATTCATAAAGGCTAGTTCACTCATGGGGATGAGTTGTTTCAGACGATTTTCTCAAAAATTGCGAAACCGATTTTGTTAATATTTCATCCAGAACCGTATATTATGGGATACCTGCTTTTCCTTTTTGAAAAAATAAGGGGTAGTTTATTTTTAAGGTGACATTTTTTCGGACAGTTTTCCCGGAAACTACTCAGGTCACTTTGTTCACATTTCATAAATAGCTGTTTCATTAACTACCCTATAATATAGGGTAAGTTGTTTCTCATAAAGATATCCGCAAAGAGAAGTTTACGCTTGATGGTGTTTTTTTTTTTTTTCGAGTATTGTCTGAAAAAATTCTTGAGTGGCTTTATTCATATTTTGTAAATCAATATTTCAATGACAATTTTTATAACAATATTTCTCTGTCATTTCTTATGAAATGTTCACAAGTATTGGTTTATCTTTGAAGTAATTTTTCTTCAACAATTTCTGAAAACGTCTATTATAATTTTGTTCATATTTCATAAATAAATGATTCAGAAGTTTACTTGGTTTACTCGGTAAGTTAGATTCAACCTGCTTACCTGCAGTTTTCAAGTCAAACCTGATGATACTTTTGCCTAATTAAAAACAAGATGCGTTTTGCAACTTGTAATTATCAGAATTATATAACTGAGAGTTTGTTATACTTAAAACTATACTCACTACTAAAAGCAACCAAAAGCAATCTAAAGTGCCAATAAATGCAAAATTGAACAAATACTTAGCTTTGTATTGATAGGATGTCTATGCTAAATATTAAGGAGCAAACAGGAAAGAAAAATTTCACTTATATAACATCTTTGTAATTTAGCCTATGCAATGGTACACCTTTAATGTTGTGAGTCTAATATTCCGTGCTTCGTTAAAACACAGATGATTAAAAGCTAAATGCATGCGGTATTGGTTCGATCCCAGCTTGCGGCAAGTAAGCTTTGTGGTGGAGAAACACCGCGTCCGCGGGTTTTCTAAGTGTTCTCTCGCTTCCTTCCACTTTCTTCATTCCATCATTTCATTTATTTCTCATCATCACTGTCTCTTTTAGCTTAGCGGGCATAATCGTGGGACGTAAAATTTAAAGATTTCATTTTATTTTTAATTAAAAGCTAAACATAAGTTACAAAAAACAAGTATATTCTAAATAATAGATAAATAACAACAACAAAAATACTTCGTCACATGACTTCTACTTTATATGTTATGCCTTTATTGGACTTTATAAAAATTAAATATGTGCTAGTGATTACTTATTATATACTTCTTTTAAAATTTGAATTTTTTCTCGAAAATACTGATTCTAGGATTGTGATCAATCTTTCATGAGAAACTACACTTGTAGACTCCGGATAATTACTGCGACTATTCAGAATTTTAAAAAATACAAATGAAACAGGTTTATGACAGTTTATTTTATTAATTTATTTCGATTACACCATTACAAGTTTGATCAGGCGTTCACTGTGTAAAACGTAATTTTCACTGATTACACAATCTAGCACTGATTTCAAGATTCTAACATTCATTAAAGTTAACACAGGGACGTGTATAAGCAGACTAAAGAGATCCCTATATTTAAAAGAAAATAAATAAATAAAGCTCCATTTTAAACTTATGATTCATATTTAAACAATGATCAAATTATGATTTACATATTACATACCGTACGTGTTTTATTGTAATACCAATGCTTCGTCTTTGAATAATGCTAATTCCTAATAATTAACAATCGCCGCTCCGTTACGTTCGCTAGGATAGTGCAATATTTAATAAGCTTTACCACTAACTTACTAACTCACATAAAGCGTACTATCATTAACACTCACTATTAAATGGAAATAAAGTTGTAATTACATATATAAAATCTACAAGTATTTATTCCATGTCAAAATCTAATAACTAAACAACATAAATACAGTATATACACATGTTTATTCCACACAGCCTGCTTAAGCTATTAATTACATATATTCTAGAACCAAAAGTGATTATTTCAATTCACAAAATTTTATGCATTTATCTACTACTAGATAGTGATACGGTGCAGATTAAGAATATGTGTACCGATGCAAAATAGTCATGTATATCCCGCTTTCTCGACAAGGTAGACTTTTTAACATTCAAAAATGATATTTTATTAGCGATGTTATACTCCTTGGTGCAAGTTTACTTTATGGATATAAATACAATCTCTTCTGGTCTGGCAATGATCGACTCCTTAGAGCTAAAATCATTGTTGTAAACCTTTTTCAGATAATGGTAGCATCATACATATGAATGTATATGGATAGGCTTCGAATCAAACTATTTACGAGGGGAAGACTTTTCCAGATATATGACAGAGTTCGGAAACAACTTCAAAATTTGGGGAGGTGATTCTCGACACCAAAATAAAACAAAAAGAATACACCAACCTGGGTGCAGAAATGCTTCCTCTTGGATCTATAACCTAACGAAAATTTGTCGAAAAATTCAAAGACAGCCATAATTTAAGAACAGAATGTCGGATCGAAGTTGGATAAAACGAGAAATTTATTATTTTCAGCCGTAGATGTCACCGAGCGAAGTAGCTCAAGTGGTAGAGCGTTGGCTTAGCGTTCGAGAGGTCGTGGGTTCGATTCCCGCTGCCGACTATCCTGACTGAGGTTTTCCAGGGTTTCCCTCAGTCCTACCAGGCAAATGCCGGGATGGTACCTACTAAACAGGCCTTGGCCGATACCTTCCCAAATCCTTTCCATTGTTATTGTTGTTGTTAGATACCCAGTAAAAATGGCCCTTGACCTGTATCTAGTGATTGTTAAATAAATAAATAAATAAATAAATGTACAATTAGATATGGTGCAGGGGTATGCCCAAAGAAATTAGGAAATTCATCGGGTATTCTGCGAAAAATAAAGGCAAGAAGAACGTCCCTTTTACGAGAGGTCATATCGAGCCCAATTTATGGATACAGATGAGTCTCCGCACTTATAACAAGTCAACATATACAGGAGAGGGTTTTCGGAGATAGAACCACAGAACTTCAGGGACTGATTTCGTACACGAAGACATAAAGTAAATTATAGGCTGTCATGGGTACACAAATGCGTCAAGTCGTAGCTGTAGCTCAACGAAAACTTGACTGAACGATACTGGAAAGGGCAATAACTCGAAAATGAAATGTCGAATCAAAGTCGAGTAAAAAGGTTCAGTAATTATTTTCAACCATAGATTCCACTAATGTGTCAGTAGATGTAGAACAGGGGCGGCGCAAGGGTTAACCTCGAAGAGATGAAAGGAAATTTATGAGGTCTTTTAGAAACAAGATTATAAATCCGAAACAGTTAACATTGAAATGTGTCGAATAAAAATATTTACTAATAATGTAAGTAACGATTCTAGATGAACACTAATGATAATTTGTGGTAGACAATATTGTATCTGCTGTGAGCTTCCTCCGAGTACTTCTGTTTCCTCCCACATCTCATTTTACTGATCCTTTCAGTGTCATCCACTTCCTCCTTTTCATTTTTACTAAAGGACACAAGCACAGGACGATAAATTAAATATTTTGTTTCATTTTTTAAAAATTACTGTGACGAAACTGATTAAAGGAGGAGACAGCTAAACACGAATGTGCAATTTATGCAACATTGAAGTACTTATCTGAAAATCCGTAGAAAAGTCTTCTCCCGGATAAGTTAAGTTCTACTGTATATGTGTGTCGTAGGACATAATGGTAAAAATGTTGCATTGTAGGATTCTGAAGGCATTTAGTATTTTAGATCTGAGGGAGACGTGTACTAAGAATCAATTTTTTCTCCCGAGAGGATCCAAACGTATTTAATAGAGTCCGACAGTTATTGATTCGTCATAGTGAACTATGTATTGAAGTTTATGAGGAACATTTTAAACATTTATTATGATTTGAACAAACTGGGTGAATAGTAATGTAAGCCTTCATTAATTTTACACGTATGGCATTTTCTTAACAGATTTGAACACATGACCATACCTATTTTATTTAGAGTGTACAACATTTGTTAAAGTTATTTTATGCTGGCTAATTTACTAATAATTCTTTACAGACCCCTATTAGAATACGATTATTTGTTTTCCTGTGTAATACAAATGACACGTATGCATTCTTATGGTCTTTTCCTTCTCATTGCTTCCTCCGGTTATATGTAATTGTATTTTCTCAGATGTAGGATCATCAGGCTATATGTTATTTTTGCCTTTTACTGTTTGGCAATTCAGCCTTTTAACTCATAAAGTACACATTAGATACAGTTATTTGTTTTCTACTTTACATTCTATTCGATGGGTGCGATCGAAATGTCTGTCTTACGTATATTTATGTGATTAAACTATCCTATGTAATGCAATCAATGGATGGACCAGGTCACGCGTACCAAATGTTCAGAAAACAGGTTAAGATGTCCAGTAGCTCGGGAAGCAGTGTTATAGAAGAAGATTGCCTGAGGGTGTACCATGGGGAACACACAATTGCTAGTCCATTTTCTTTATGAGTTCAAACTGCGATATTCTGCTCATCTGGTATAGGGGTGAATGGTGTGAACACACTATACGCCGTTGGTGAGTAAAATTTAGTGTCGGTGACACAACACTAATAAATGAGTTCCATGGCCACCGACCAACAGCAATTTTGTGGTGAGCTTCTCAGATACACTGTGGAAGCAGACTCTTGGAAAAGGGTTCTTGCAATCGCAGACAAGTTAGGCATATATCATACCATTGTTGTTCATCGACTCTGAGCAGTAGATAAAGTGTCACAGTTGGACCCGTGGGCACCACATGAGTTACACCACCCAATAAGAATCGCGTTTGGAAGCCTGTGATTTTCTCAGTTTACGGAATAGCCGGGAAAGATTCCTACATTAGATTGTCATGTCTGATGAATAAATCGATCGTTCACGACAATCGAAAACGGTCAGGGCAATGACTGATCGTGATCAACGAACACGTCGTTTTCCAAAATCACCACTCCACTCCTAGAAGGTGTTGATGCTGGTGCGGTAAGTTACAGCACTGAACTCGCAAATTGTCCACAATTATCCAACAATGGTTACCAATGGTGATCCTTTTCAATAAAATACCCCTTTTCTATAAAACATCCTTCTTTTTGAGGTTAACCCATGTGCCGGCCCTATTCTACATGTACTAGTACACTACTAGAATCTAAGAACGAAAATAATTGCTTCACCTTTTTATCTGATCTTGATCCGACGCCTCATTCTCGAGCTATGGCCCTTTTCAGCATCGACGGACCACAGCTAGGAAATAACATATTGGCGCACCCATGATTGATGCACTACGCGACTTTTCATGTCTTCGTGTAAGGAATCATTTTCAAAAATTCTTTGATGTTATCTGCGAATACTCTGTCCTGTATGTGTCAATATCTTTTAAATGTGGAGACTCATCTGCAACCAGAGTTTGAGCCTCATATATGGCCTCTCATAGATAGGGGTGCATTTTCTGCCATTAATAAATACTTTCTGCCCTTACTTTTCGTAGGATATTCAACGAATTTCCTAATTTATTTGGGGCTACCCTTGCACTACTCCGGAACCACATCAAATTGTGCATTAATCACATCTGCGACTAAAGATAATGAATGCCTTTTGCTATCCGACTTCGATCCGACATTGCGTTCTCGAGTTATGTTTTTTTTTTTTTTTTTTCAATTTTCCGACATATTTTCGACTGGCTATAGAGCCAAAAGAAGTATTCCTGGACCCAGGTTGGTCTGCACTTTTTGTCTTATTATGGCGTCAGGAATCATCTGCCAAAAAGTTTAAAGTTATTTTCGAACTCTGTAATATATCTAGAAAAGTCTCATCCTAGTAAATAGTTTGATTCGAACCTTGTCCATACATATTTATATGTCCATATATATTTATATTTATATTTATGTATAATATAAAATGGGGGAAATATTTCTCCATGGAAAAGAAGAATATTCTTTTTCGACGAAAGGAAAAAAAAAACTTCTCTCCCTCTTATTGATTCGAACTCTGTATATGGATGGATGGATAGATGAATGTGTGTATATTCCAGCACAAATCTAGAATGTCTGGATCAATTTCAACCAAATTTGGTACACATGTAACTTACACTCTGGAAAAAATATTTTGTGGATAAGACAACCCTAGCACCCCACTGGGAATAGAAAAAGGGCAACATATAGAATAACATACATTATTGTCGAATCTATAGTTTTCGAGATAACTAAGCTGATAACTGACAGTTCAGATGACATTTAAGCTCAAGTTTAGTTGAGCAAGTAAGACACCACTAGTGTCCCCAGGTGTGAGGATAGAAAGCGGGTAACATGTGTAAATGATCGAAAACGTCCGACATTAGTGCCGAATTCATAGTTTTCTGGGTCACTGAGAGGAATAGTGACACTCCAAACTCAGTTTAAGTCCAGGTTTAGCCCTCATCAGCATAAGGAGTGAGAAAGTGTGAAAATACAACTCCCTGGTTTTAAGTATAAATTTAGTTGGGAAATGAATGAAAACTTACATCAATGAGTACATATCATGAAAGAGAATTCCTTCAAGTTTTGTTTAATGTTGGTAGACTTCAACGTTGAATCCATTTGTGGCCCTGCACACGTTGAGACGATATTCCACTTCTCGCCACGTATTCATCAACATTTCAGGTGTAACTGTCCCAACCACCACGACGATTCTTTCCAGTAAATGATTGATGTCTCTGTTCTTTTCACTGTACACAACATTTTTTATGTGGCCCCAAAGGAAAAAGTCCAGTGGAGTTAAGTCTGGGCTTCGTGGTGGCCAAGGTATGGGGTCAGCCCTCCCTATCCACCTTCCTGGAAAACGAGTGTCAAGAGTCACACGCACATTGTTACTGAAATAAGGTGGGGCGCCATCTTGTTGGAAAAACACAAGCCCCTTTTCCGCCTCAGTATCGTCCATTTGGGGAAAGACGTACTCTGTCAGTCTGTCATAGTAAAGTCCCCGTTTATTGTTTTTTCTACAAAAATAAAAGGACCAATCACACGATCTTCCAACAAACCGCACCAGACATTAAGTTTGGGAGGGTCACGTTGATGCTGAATAACTTCATGTGGATGCTCTGCCCCCCAAATTCTGCAGTTATGACGATTAACTGTTCCACTGACATGAAATGTAGCCTCATCAGAAAAGAGAATCTTTTTTTAAAAAATTGACATCACCATCAATTCTGTGTAGGAAGTCAGCAGCAAACTCATACTTTTCGATTTTATCAGTAGGTTTAATTTCATGTAACAGCTGTAATTTGTAGGCGCGTAACTTAAATCTTTTACGCACAACATCATACACAGTACCTTTAGGCACTACTAATTGTAGACCACGTCTGGCCAATGACTTCTTCGGGCTCCGAAAACAAGAAACACGGATCTGTTCAACAACATCTTCAGATGTTCTCGGTCTACCTGGTGATTTTGCTTTTAAAACACTACCGGTTTCCTTGAAAGACTTTATCCAATGACGGATAGTTTTTGCTGTAGGTGGTTCACCACCATACTGACGTCTAAAATTACGTTGCACTGTTATAACTGACTCAGTTTTCACAAGCCAAATAACACACTGCGCTTTCTGTTGTGGAGTACACATTGTTGCTGAGTTGCTCTGCACTGCACGCCTGCCTGGACTGAACTGAGGAAACAGAGGGAAAAAACAGCACTGGTGCCGTCTGAAAGTCAAGCAGACCTGCCAACTGCAGGGGAGCCAAACTTGGAGAGTTGATGAATCAAACACCACAAACTAGAATAGTGTATGTCACTTTGTACAGATTCTAGGACACATTAAAACTAGGGAGTTCTATTCAAACACACTGTATAATGTCCAAAATGGCCAAAGTTAGTGCTGAATACATAGTTTTTCGGGTCGGGAAATCGACTGATCCTCTTCAAATGAGTCTTGGATCATAGTTATTACCCATCTCAAGCTGGGTGTTTATCTTGCCACTTTTATTAAAGGACGTATTTTGTTGAGTTAGGGTGTTTCAAAAGCTATGACAAAAGTAGAATATCTTATGTATTTTTATCGTTGCATTTTCACTGAAAGGCATATCCTAAAGAGACTACATAATATTTCTCATATAATATATAACGGATATAATATTTTCCCTAAATTTTTTCTCTCCGTGAGAATAACGGACATTTCACCTTGTCTATATTGATTTATACAAACCAACTTAGAAGTGACTTATGCTTAAGAATGATCAAAAACACACTGAAGAAGCTATGTAGATACTAAACTTTCAAGACTGTCGTCTCGACATCAGTGCACAAAAGAAAGAAAAAAGAAAGAAAGAAAAACAAGAAAGAAGAGAAAATAATCCCCAGCCATATGTATCTGTTATCTATGTTTGAAATTAAACCCGGATTTTATTACAGAAGAATATGTGGCCGGATCAAAATCTAAATAAATACCTAAAAAGGAGAAAAATCTAGAGATAGAGGGGTTATTACTTCTCACATAAAATCAATGCAGAGAAATAAGTGGATATAACAACTGTGTTAAGAACTACTGAATAAAGACCTGGTATTGAGGAATAATATCGATAATGAGAACAGTGTGGATCTAGAAAGTTGGGGGGAAAACAGAAGAAGAAAAAGAAATGTGATAATTGTACAGGCAGAAAAAATAGAATAGTACGAAGAAAAATAAATAATTATAGGTAATAACAATAATAATACTGGATCATCATTATTATTATCATTATTATTATTATTATTATTATTATTATTATTATTATTATTATTATTATTATTATTATTATTATTATTATTATTATTATTATTTTCCCCAAAAATAAAAGACAAGAAGATATTCATAGTTGACTGTTACATATAACCAGATTCTTTCTTCTTTCTTTTATTAATTGTGATGACAATATAATAACCTGGAAATATTAATTACTATATAGCTTCTTCTGTGTATTTTTATTCATAAATATCTTGTATATACATTTTACATTGATATACCCATGTTGGAATTCTTTGTTCTAATCCTCGCTCTTTATATATATATATATATATATATATATATATATATGTGTGTGTGTGTGTGTGTGTGTATATGTATATAAAAGAAATATGTCTCTCATAAATCATACAGGCTTATCGATAGTATGTTTATTATTTTTTTTTCTCAATACTAAATAAATTCTCATATTGAAATGTATATGTATATATAATTGGACCTTAAAAAGAAGATTTTCATGTAGATGCATATTGATTTATTTTTCTTCTGCTTCCTACTATGCAAAAGGATCGAATAATTGGATATTACCTAAATGCTATAGACTAAAATGCATATATGCATTCTTGTTTCACATTTGCACTCTAAACGGTGAGCATGGAATGTAATTTAGCTCATGCAGTTTATGTTCGCTACTTGCTTGCTCTGAGTACTTTCATTAAAAGTCAGTGAAAGTTCTACAATGTAAAGCTTGATCATACATAATTCTTAAATAAAACAGAGGTCCGAATCTGCATTTCTGTAGTCTTCACTTAATTTGACTTCCCTCTTATAAGTAAAATAATCAAAATTATCGTATGGTAGTACTTTCTTTCGATTTCATGTTGCGTTGAAGGAAAGCAGTTGAGTTAATTGTTATTCGCCAACACCAGCCATTGCAGTCTCCATCGTTACCAAAAATATTGTTTTGCTGTTTTTTTATATATATTATTTACTACACTTACTTGTTCTTGAGTGGATGAGCATACAATTAAAGGCTTCGGGAAGACTTTTAACATTTCCAACCAATAAGAACTTTGTGAAAAACTAACTGAACTATATGAGTAATCACATATTTAAGCGAAGTGTCAGTTGGAGATAGTATTTTTTTTTTATATATATATATATTTTACTGTCAAAATCAGTCATCAATAGGTGGAAACAGCAAATGATCGAGTAATGTGACCATATTTAGCTTTTAGTATAAACAAATCGAAATTTAAGTAGGTTGTGGCACTCAGCACTGTGACTCAGTTTTCAGGGAAAAAAGTCAAAATGACGTAAATGTGTTTTATATGCTTTTTAGTACTACTTGATCACAATGGAGGTGAATTTAATACTCATCGTCAGTATTTTAAAAATTAAAAATAATAGAATACGAAATACATTGATTAAACTATAGTTTTGCTCTCTTCTGGTACTTGTACCCTCAAGCTCAATTAAAAATTCTTATTGTCATATTTAGACAATATCATCGCCTACAATAAATATACCGTTATACATTTTTAAATATATACATACTAATACGTCGGCAACCTCATTAGTCTTTCAACAGCAGTTTCTTGTTAGTAATTAAAACATATATATACATATATGTTTATATGTACAAATATAGTTTTGTTCAACATGTAGTAGAATAGATGCATAAATGGTACATAACTTTATGTAAATAAAAAGTTGAACAGATGGAGTAATGGATTCTGACTAATTTGTCACAGCACCTCGTGGATGTTAACGAGAGTCTGTCTGTTTTGCTCAATAAGCAGATGTGAATGTACCATATTTGCATACTATATAAACTTTGACAGTTGTTTAAATCTTTTACAGTACATAAAATGAGTAAATTATGTAGAATATTGAGACTGCTTTTAACGTCACCTAGTGTTTACTATTAGAAAATATTTTTAACAGAGCAAGGTTAAAATAAAATCCAAATTTGCACTTCAATGTAGTAAGGCAAAGAAATTCTAGTCATTATAGTAATACAATTACCGTCTCTAAGATTTCTCCTAATATTTTCTGGGAACAAAGAATAATTCGATTATTTCTAATATTGATATTGTTAGACTATTAAGAATAACAATGTGAAAGTAACGTTTTGTTCAGATAAAGCTCATAACCGTCTATGTAAATCTCTGTTTAGTCTTCCAAAACTATATATATATTTTAAATGGAATTAACATTTTTAGGAGCAAAGTTAGGAAATAAAATGAAAGACTAACTGGCATTATCAGCTTATAATTGAAAAACGTCTTATACAGTACATAATATATAGATCATGCGTTCCATTTTTCTGCTGTCTTGATGAGATGGACCTCTATTTCACTATTTGCATGGAGGTACTTTATACGTAGACTATTTTAATATACGTATTAAATTAATTTCCTTCTACTTTTCATACTATAAATGACTTTGTGTATATACTTGTTCCTTTTGTTGTTAAAATTCAAAACTATGTGAAGAATCTGTACATAGTTAGGCTAATATTTCAGAACTTTTAATCACTGTAGATGGATATGTTTATACATGTATATACAAAGTCAAATGCTTATTTTGTTTTCATGAGTATGATAATTATACTGTTGCAAAAAGAAGAGTATTCAATTAATTTTGAGACAATGCGTTAATGCAGTTTGTATTGGAATGTTATACAACTGCATGAATTAATATTTAGCGTTTGCTTCGCTTATTTGTAAATAGTAGGCCATTTGTATTATGTCAACTTTCGACTATTTTAATACTTAAAATATTGTAAATTTTAATAGCAATATTACTTTGTGTAATTATTCAGTTATAATATTTTACTTACATTTTTATTCTAGGGAAAATTCTTCTCGTGTACTGATGGTTCTAAAATGACTGAGCCAGAATGTCAGTAAGTATAATTGAGCAGAAGATTGATTACACTATACATACGCTTTGTGTAATTCGGATGAATTTATGCATAAACTAGTAGAAAATCAATAAATAATAATATCTACTTTATCAAAGTTTAAGAAAAAAGTTGACCTCATTTTTACAATAAAAAATAACATAAAAATAAACTATCAATACTGTAGAACATGAACCATGTCAGAAATAACTTATCATTTTCTGAAATACCTTGTAAAGTAAAAATATTTAAGTATTTTCTTTACTTTTGCAAAATTTGTCTTTTTCTTCTTAAAAAATAGAAGTATTATCAGCCCAATAAGATATTTTATTGATAACGACAAAATTTCACAAATAAATATAGAAAAATAATACAAAATTGGTTTTTATTTTAAACTTTGGAAAGAGTAAGTTGTAATACTAGATATAGAAAGTGCATGGTAGAAGCAAAAGTTTAATGGGAATTACATAACTCTTTTCCTGAGAACATATAACATTCATTCTGGTTTGAAAATAGTTTATTCGAAATTCATCAACAAAATTTGGGCAGAATATTTCTATAACTCTGATTTTCAGCAAAATTAGTTTTGCGTTCTTCAAATTGATTAATTTTCTCTATACATGAACATTTTTTTTTTTTTTTTATAATTCTTTGGCATTTTTGAAAGTAATCAACAGTCCAGCAAGTATTCTCAAGAAAAACTTTAATTGGCCGAATTAAATTTCTCAATTAACGGCAAAATCAGAAATCCTAATGATGAATATGAAAATTACCAGGTCATTTGAATTGATTAAAATATTCCCTCTAAAAATATATATTTGGTTAACTTTTGTATTGAAAACGTAGAAAATTGTAGCCGTCAATAAAAATTAATAAATTTATTCAAAAGTCACTTTTTGGTAGTTTTTATTAGATCAAAAGATCCAATATATTTCAGGCAAAAATTTTCTTGTAGACCTTATATCTCCAGAACTCCATAAAGTATAGCCAAACCAAAACTACCAATTTTCTCAGTATGATGTGCTTATTCCGTAATAATAATAATAATAAAAAAAAAACTCGATTTAAGGACCGTTCAAAAATTTTGTGGCACCTGATCCACAAAATTCAATATATTTCATAAAATCAAACATTTTCTTTTACGCCCCATATTTTGAGAAATACATATAGTGTACCCAAAACAAAACTAACAACTTACTCAATATGATGTGCTTATTACGCAAAAAAATATGGAAACTCGATTTAGGGGCATTTCATAAATTTTTTGGCCCCTGATCCAAAAAATTATATATTTCATAAAATCAAACACTTTCTTGTACGCCTTATACCTGGAGAACTACATATTGTGCAGCCAAACCCAAACTATCACTTAACTCAGTATAATGTGCTTATTCCGGAAAAATACGAAAACTTGATTTAAGGACCGTTCAAAAATGTTGTGGCCCCTGATCCAAAAAATTCAATACATTTCATACAATCAAACATTTTCTTGTACGCCTCATATTTTGAGAACTACATATAGTGTAGCCAACACTAAATTAACAATTTACTCGGTGTGATGTGCTTATTCCGTAAAATATACGGAAACCCGATTTAGGGACCTTTCAAAACTTGTATTGCTCCTGATCCACAAAATTCGATATATTTCATTCAATCAAACATTTTCTTGTACGCCCTATATTTTGAGAACTACATAGAGTGTAGCCAAATCAAAACTAACAATTTACTCGGTATGATGTGCTTATCCCGTAAAAAAATATATGAAAGCTCGATTTAGGGAGCGTTCAAAACTTTTGTGACCCCTGATCCAAAAAATTCAATATATTTCATAGAATCAAATATTTTCTTGTATGCCTCATATTTTGAGAACTGCATGAAGTGGAGCGTAACGGAAACTAACAATTTACTCAGTATGGTGTGTTTATTCCAGAAAAAAATATGAAAATTGGATTTACAGGCCGTTCAAAAAATTTGCGGCCCCTGATTCATAAAAGTCAATATGATCCATTCAATCAAACATTTTCTTGTACGCCTTATATCTGGAGAACTACATATAGTGTAGCCAAATCCAAACTATCAATTAACTCAGTATGATGTGCTTATTCCGTAAAAAAAATACGAAAACTCGATTTAGGAGCCGTTCCAAACTTTTGTGGCCCCTGATCTAAAAACTAATTCTTGGCCAAGATCGCAATCTTTTGATGCATTTTTTGGATTATTCCTAAATTTCTTGGTCAAGATCGCAATCTTTTGATGCATTCTTTGGATCATTCCTAAAATTCTTGGCCAAGATCGCAATCTTTTGATGCATTTTTTGATCATTCCTAAAATTCTTGGCCAAGATCGCAATCTTTTGATGCATTTTTTGATCATTCCTAAAATTCTTGGCCAAGATCGCAATCTTTTGATGCATTTTTTTGATCATTCCTGAAATTCTTGGCCAAGATCACAATCTTTTGATGCATTTTTTGGATTATTGCTAAAATTCTTGTTGTTAATGTAGGTAATGTGTTGCTCTAAAACATCACAAAAATTATTGAATGCAGTCAAAACTTCCTAAATTTATTTTTGAAAATATTTCCGTGGAAGAGAGAGAATTTTGTTACTGGCTGTACTATCTACTCAAACATATACACTTCTTGTATCTCCCTTTAGTAACATTTTTATGGATGACTTTATCAATTAAAATATAATATTCTTTATCTTGAACAATATTTCAGTTTCTTTGATTTGTTTTAAATAAGCACTGATTGTTAATTTATTCCAAGGCAATTGGCAATTATAAAAAACGAACATCAATATATTGTACAGACATATTTAAAGGTGGAATTCTATTTACGATATTATTTATAACCTCTATGTTAGTTTATCAATAAGAGTTAAACATTCTCCAATCAAAAATATACTTCTCTTTTTAAGCCATATGCCCATTTAATTTGGTAGTCATTTGTAAAGTAACTTTTTCAAAGGAAACCACTTTGAACGCAAACGTAGTTTCAGTGACAATATGATATTCTATGTTGTACAGGATGACTCAATCAAACCTCCCACATTTTAAAGGGTAATAAAACAAAAAGTATTGTGAATAGAAACTTTTTTATTCGAAAGTGGTATTGATAACAGTTTGTAATTACCTTGTTCTGATTTGAATTACTTTGTTCCCTTGTGTGCTAAAATGGCACATCAAACGATAATACATTTATTGTCAATCATACCCAATAACCCCCCTCTACTTCTTTATCTGCTGTAGCGCTGTCAGTGAAAGGAGTAGTCATCTCTTCAGCTCACCACTCTTCTGCTGTTTTCAGTCATCAATATGGTTTGGTCTGGAGCTTATCGCGTGTGTGCTATCTAAATGATTTTCAGTAGCAGCAGTTCTATGATTACTGTGCAAAGTTTGCTATTGCAAGTAAGACTAACTTGTAGTGGATGAAGAGTTTCCGAACAACGGGCTCAGTGTTAAAAAAACATACTCCAGCCAACCTGAAAATGCTCGTATGTTTTGAGAATAGTGAGCAATTTCAAACTGTAGCCTTCAGAAATGGTCTTCAAATTGTATTTTCAATTGTTTAATTTCAAATCAGAACAAAATGATTACAAACTGTTTTCAATACCCTTTTATATTTTCTGAATAAATACATTTCTACCTGCAATACTTTTGCTTTCGCCCTGTACTAGAAGTTTTGAATTTTAAAATTAAAATGTAATTATATATATGTATTAATGTACGTATTTTTTTCAACTAGTGGCACATACCTAGTGTTTGATGACGGAGATATAAATAAGCCAGTGATTAAAAACAGAACTTGGTCAAGAAATGACTTCCATTTTGACGACGTAGCCAAGGCCATGCTAACATTGTTTACTGTTTCTACATTTGAAGGGTGGCCTGGGTAAGTGTCAACATTCAAAGATGATATCATTTTTGTAAGGTAATACTTGAAATATCTTTGATATTCTTCAGTTTCTTTTGGTTGTACTTTCATACATCTGAGTAGAAAAATTCAGTGGCAAATAAAATATTACCATATTACCCAATTTTATACCACATTATGAGCTTCATCGCCACTCGCTTGAACTTCCAGCATTCAATTCTGCTCAGTTATCTTCATTATTATGTGGTGACCCTTGAGATTGTTAATCTCTGAATCATGTTTTGTTATGCAGTGTTTTGTTTATAATTGTTTTATACTTGTATAATATTGAACTTAGACGTTAGATAAAGTTGTATAATATTGAACCTCAGACGTTAAATGTAAGTACTGTTTCAAATTGTAACTATTTAAATTAGAAGTTGTTACCAATTTGCATATAAAGAACTGGTGATTTTATTTATTTTTTTTCTCAATGACCTATTCTTTTACTCTTTTAGGTTTTTCCTTCTTACTTTCTCCATATATATATCGGGTATCAGGTATTCTAAAAATGGCGCCAGGGATCACACAGAATTATTCTACAAGTCAAAATAAAGCAAAAATATATATATTTGTATACCTTTCTAGTCCTCGTTTTGGGACACAAATTGCACTATGGGCAACGTCGCAAATAAAGAACCATGGATTATATCTACCAATCTGTTAAACAGTTATATCGATTATTTCCATATGGCAGCTAAAGTTGATATTGATTGAAACAAGTATTACTTATTAGTGTAACAATCGATTCAACTGCTTGCTGTATTCGTACAGTAATGCTAAGGGCTCCAAGTTAATCTGCGATGTTGCCACGTTATGAAATTTTGATTCCCCATAGCGGCTGAAGGAGGTCGCGAAGGGCATACCATTATATAATATTTTCACTCTTCTTTAGCCTGTAGAATAGTGCCCTGTGGTCCATGGGTGCCATTTTTAAAACACCTGATGTATATATATATATATATATATATATGGCTTGGGTCTAAAAGGGCTAATGTCACTTTCTGGCAAAAAATGAGACACTCTTCAATTTTAACGTCTATAAATGGATGTTTTCTTGTACAAGAAGAGCAAATGTCAACACGAAATAGTTTGGAATATATACTGTTCATATTAACATTTGCTTTTCTTGCACTAGAAAATATCCATTTATAGGAGTTAAAATTTGACCAACATCTCATTTTTGCCAAAAAGTGACATTGGCCATTTTAGACCCAAGCAACATATATATATATATATTCAAGACACACTCGAAGTGCTCTGTAAATATAGGAAACTCTATCTTCTTCTGCATTTATTATAAAGAGTTAAAGATAAGGAATACATATTAGTTTGTTCAAATCTGTGTTCTGTATTGAAACTTACGAATAAAGTAAATTGCAATGTCATTTAATTTTGCCTTAGTTTCAGAGTATCTATGAGATGAGGATATTTTCGTATTTTCCAGGCTTCTATATGTTTCTATCGATTCTCATCAAGAAGATGTTGGACCAATCCATAATTTTCGACCCATTGTTGCTGCCTATTATATCATATACATCATCATCATTGCATTTTTTATGGTCAACATATTTGTAGGTTTTGTGATCGTTACTTTTCAAAGTGAAGGTGAACAAGAATACAAAAATTGTGAGCTTGATAAAAATCAGGTATTATTTTGTGTATCTATTTATCAACTATTTTACATGTATAAGTCATTATAAACACTTCTGACCAGAGTATGGACACTTATTTATTAAAAACTAGAATACAGTGTAACGGTTTCGACAACTTAACATTATCTTCATCCGACACTAACTCTTCATCAGACTATGAGTTAGTGTCTGATGAAGATATCGTTGTCTAAACCGTTACACTGTATTCTAGTTTTTAATAAATAAGTGTCCATACTCTGGTCAGAAGTGTTTATTATTCCTTTAGTGAGTTCCAGAGTCGTGATGTATAGAGTTGCATGTATAAGTCGGCTAGGATATTAATTTTTAAAAAAGTACAAATCTATATTGAGTTAACAGAAACACACTACTTCAGGCAGGAGATATTTTTAGTTTTTCTAAAATCTGTTCTTAAAATTAGAACTGAGTCAAGATTAAGCAAGTTTGAAATTTGATTTAACACCCATATCCATTTAGCGCTATAGTCTATATCAAATCGTGACTAAATAGATTATTAAATTTTAACATTATTTACGAATAGCATATGCAATAAGAGTTTCACTCCCAAAACGGTTTTCAGTTTCCTTTGTTATTTACAAGGTTAAAAAAAATCAGTTTCTCATTTTTTGTGGATTGTCATGGCTGCTAATAACCAACAGACTACATAGAATGCTATAATGCTGCTAGTACTATTTCTTCATAAAAAATTAAAATAGGAAAATTGATTCTTATTAGATTTATGTAAGAACAATACACAACGAAAACCTGGAAAATATCCAAATATAGGTTTATACACAAATCAATTATAAATATTACATATACATGTTAAATGTGTATTTATTTTCAGTATGAATTAATTGCATAAATTTATTTTTAAAAAGGAAAATGTAATTATCTGAGATGTATTAATTAATCAAGTGGTTGAAATGCCATAAAATATTTCATGCTTAAGCAAGTATGGCCTCAATTTCTTAACAAGGAGCAATGAAGCCACATTATAGTTAAATTTTTCTAAAACATAAAATGTGGTACCGACTATGTATATAGTTGACTATCTTGATACATCTTTGTAACTTTTAAACTAATAGATAAAACAAACTAAATTTTGAACCATGCAAATATCAACAGAGAGTACATCGTTTGACATACTCTGCGTTACGACTAGATTAACTTTTCAAATAACACAACGCCAGATTTTTTAAAATATTATGTGTTATATGTTTCGTAAGTCCCTACATTAATATTACTTTCACATAAACTATCGCAAATTGAAATGAGAAATGATAATATTTTGGAGAACATGCTAAATGTGTGGAAACTGCTGCAACATCATATTCATAGTGAGTACAGGCATCTTTGTTCACATGAAAAACACTTCAATTGATGTGTTGGCCGTAGTAGTTGTGGAAATTTGGAGGAGGAAAGTGCACACCCATGCTGGTAATTTTTTTCCACTTCCAGTTTTAATAGAGAGATTGGAGTGGAAATGTAATATAAATTCTTGGGACGATTAATTAATTACAGAAAACCGCTTCTTACTCTATTATTGTTTTCATTCTACGACGATCAACATTAAAACCGGAAGTGGATGATTTCTGCTACTTTTGGTTTGAGTAGGAAGTTAAAGGATAAGATGATAGGTATTCTTAAAAAGCTAAATAAATTCAAAAATATGTTACTCCTTATCTTCAGATCAATATTGAAAATTTAGATCAATATTGAAACCGGAAACTGTAGTGGATTTCTGTTATTTGCAATTTTAGTAGATAGACAAGGATGGAGATGAAATGTGTTATTTGAACAGTTATTCGATTAAAAGAAATCTCTTCTCGTTATCTATTACCGTTTTGACTCTATAGTAATCAAAGTAAAAACCAAACCAAAAAAAGACCGATTTCTACCTCTTCCGGCTTGAATTTTGGCTCCATCAACGAACTCAGTGCCTGACTTTTGACCCTTTACATGTTGACCAAATTGGTGGTTATCCGTTCAGAAGTTCTTGAAATCTTTGGTCTCTCGGACGGACAGACACATGGACAGGACAAATAGATACACGAGTTCTGGCACATTAAACTCATACAGTTTTTAAATGGCGAATATTACTAGATCAGTGTATTCAGCTATTATTTAATCTGTTCCCATGGCAAATGAACGAGAATTTAACAGCTGAAAATTTTAAACTACAAATAAATCTTCTTAAAAAATTTGTCATAAGCGGTTAATGATAATTTTTATGCACACAATTTAAAATCCTAAAGAATCAAGTTTTGTTAGTGTTTGATTTATTTTTTGAGACTTGAAATATGGTTCAATATTTTAGTACCATTCATGGATATTGATATAATTTATTTCTACATATATTTGCTGAATAATGTATTATCTGAAAATGTTAACCAAGAATATTTTATTTGTTTGGTAGACACACAAATTATTAATAATATATAAATTGTTTATCGTAAATAACCTTTTGAAAATGACCGTAAACAATGAAGTTAGTATTTTGTATAAAATGTGTTTTTTTTTTAATGTTAAAAAGAGTGTCATGTTTTATATCTATTAATTGTGCTTTTCTTTACAGCGAAATTGTATAGAATTTGCTCTTAAAGCAAAACCCATTCGCCGATACATTCCAAAGCATCGGACCCAGTACAAGGTGTGGTGGTTCGTGACATCACAACCATTTGAATATACAATATTTATACTAATTATGATAAATACAATAACGTTAGCAATGAAGTTTTATAATCAACCTGAACTCTACACCCAAGCTCTAGACGTTCTAAATATTATTTTCACTGCAGTGTTTGCTCTTGAATTCGTTTTTAAATTAGCTGCATTCCGCTTTAAGGTAAGTAAGCTTGTTAAATTTTTACTCTATAATTTTGATTGTTTATTTGATGTTTAACATTCCTTTAAAACACATAAGCGCTGAAATGTGGAACAACATTGTGGGATTTGAACTACATGTACTTCTGTCAGGGATCGAATCTGAATCAACAGGCTACTTTCAACTCCTATTTTATTAAAAAAAATTAAATAAACCTTGTTGGTGAATTAATTATAATATCTAGAGTCAAAGTAAATAAAACGTAAAAAAAAAGCCTCTGAGCAATATAAAAGCTTACCAAACACATTGATACTAAATTGCATATGTGTGTTAAAACCGATGAGTAAAAATAGTGATGAAAGCGTATAACAATCACTTCACAGAGACAGAAAAAAGGAAAAAAAAAGAAAGAAAGAAAAAAAAACTAATAAGAAATATCTTTAAGCTGCACAAATATAGGTACAAGGGGACATGGATGTAGACCCGTTCAGAATTACATCTTCTTTTGAATATGATTATGCAGTTTATTCTCAGTTACAATCCTCTATTACGAAAACATACACCTATTCATTTGAGAATTGAAAATACTATATTTGATAGTTAGAAAAATAAGTGTTTTTTAATTATTTTTCAATGATTTTCATTCCCATCATAGATGAGTGGGCCGTAGAAGTTAATGCCTTCTCTATGGCCAGTAAAATACGTGGGCACGTAGAGTGGTTAAATATATTTGAGTCTTAAAAATATATGTAAGAAATAATGATCATTTATATACTACAAGTGGACTACGATGGAAATAGAATATTCTTAAAGAAATATAACTGAATTTTATTTAAACGAAGATATTATCAAATAATATTTTATATGCTGTATATTAATATGTACGACAAAAGAATATAACTAACTTTTCAGGTCATGAGCATTAAAGATATTTCACTATAGTGTGAACGATAGTACTAGCATATATATTAATGAAAAAGTACAATAAAAATACCTTCACAAACGCATGCAGTGTAATAGAAGTAGAACTAAATTACTATAATTCGCCACTAATGTTAAACAATTGAAACATAAGTCAAGACCAAAACATTTTAACAGAATTTTTATTATAATGGCTTAATGTTACTGAAAGCCTATTTTAACGCTACGAAAAAAAAAACAAGAACTGGTTAATATGTTATGTAAATAGTGCTTTCTAATCAGGAAGAATATATAATAGTATAGACAGTTACTCCTCTATTTTACTTATAGCTGAACATATATTCACCTCTAATTAACAAATCACAGAAGCATAAGCTTGTCAAAGTTTCAAATCAATATTTATTCAAGCAGACATCGTTCTTTTTGTAAACTTTATTCTGTCTTTCTTTTGAAAAGAATTCTTTTGTCTTCGAATATTTTGTTTTTATACTTTGTACTCTCATTAGAGGCTTTGTGTAAAGATCAATAGATAGTATAGTCCTTACTGTGATACTGTGATGTACTGAAATCAAATCTCAACAATTCGTACCATAAGCAAGACTATTAAAGTTTTAACTTCTGGTATTAAGTAAAGTTAAAACTATCAGAACTTTATTACTGTGCTCTCATTGGTTTTAGATCCTAAAGGATACAAATTTTATCAAACACTACTGAAGAATGGTAGATGGTTATTGTGTTATTACGGAATAATATTAAGAAGAAAAACGATATGTTTATAGTACCTTATTGATTTAAAAAGAGAAAAGAAAACATGTGAATGATTAGAAGTATAAAATTTAACTAACAGAAATATGGAGACAACATAATGTGAATTGAAGAGCATTTGTACATTGTATATATGTATATAGTTACCAGAAAAGAAACTTAGCATTACACTTCTGTTTTTAATTAATGGACAAAATGTATTTGAATATACGTATTTAGTTCTAAAGGAGCTAAGTGCCATTTTTGGTAAATGTACTTTTGTTGGATTATGGGTCTATGTGGTAAAGGGAATCCGTACCTAAAGGATCTAAATACTCTATGATCATATGGTGGATAGAAGTATTTTTTTCTTTCTTTTTTGTTAATATCCAAAATTTTTACATGTGGCACTTAGCTTCTTTTGAAATAAATATATTCACATGTGTACAACGTGAGATCTGAAAATATCTCACTCCCATATTTCACATTATAATTATTAATCGTTTTCATGAACAACTATTGGTCAAGTGTAGTACATGTATACTTCTTGAATAAATCTGTTTTGTTACACTGATGCTATAATTTCTTACTTTCTTCTTTTATTTTAGAATTACTTCGGGGACGCATGGAACGTTTTCGACTTTATTATTGTTTTGGGCAGTTTTATTGATATTGTATATTCAGAAGTAAATGTAAGTATTAAACTCATTATGTAATATTAAATAAGATCTCATAACATTATTTTATTTGGAAATAGTGTAGTAACAAAATAATTACAGAAGCGTGTAAAACTGTATGTGTAGAAGCTTAGTTATTGCACCTAACTGTGTTTCCAGAAAACTCTGATGTAAATAGACTACACTTTCTACAAGTCGTAAGTATTTCAAAATTTCACAGAACATGCAGTTTTGTGGATTTCTCTGTTATAAATTCATAGACTTGTCTTAAGGTACTATAGTATATTGATAGAGAATTGTGTATCTATTAGAAAAAAAAAACTATTTAACATTACAGAATACCTCTTATAAAGTGAGATCATTATTTTAATACATTCGAGATCAGATTAACTAGAAATATATATTAAAACGTCGAAACAGAAAATGTATATGACATAATCGAATTGCTTTACCTCACAAAACAATTTCTTAATGAAAACTTTTTTTTTAAAAAAATCATATCTAACTTCTAAATTTTTATTGAAACAAAATTCAATTCTTCTTTTAGATGCAAACGACGAAATATATCAACGACAAATATTGACGTTACGTTTCATATATATTGAAAAGCAACATTGTATCAGAAAAATTAGTGTAAAATCTTTAATAACTTTCTTTAGAACTTACTCTCTTCTGGAGCTAAACTTTTTAGGCTTTAGTTGGTTTTGGTATCAGCCATCTTTTGCATGTAGAGCGCCTACCTCTAGTGTGTAGGGTCTCTGGTTCGATCCCCGGCCAAGTAAGTTTGTGGTGGACAATATCATATCCGTGGGTTTTCTCAGGATACTTCCGTTTCCTCCCACACTCTCATTCTACCAATTCTTCCATCTCATTCACTTGCCTTAATCATCCATCTCCCTTAGCCTATAGGGTATAGTCGTGGGAGATTAAACTGAACGACTTCAATTCATATTTTCTTACTAACAAGCTTTATTTTATGCATTTAAATGAATAAAACAGTCGACCACAACGGAATTTTAAGATCAACAACAAAATGTTTAATTCTGAACAACACAATTTTGAACTCTTGTTATGAGATAAGTAGTTCAGTACACTTGAAATATACTCTCAAGTTATAAATTTGGAATAAAAAACAATAACAGAGATGAAAAAGTGCGACCATATCACTCAAAATTCCAGCTTGTGCTGTGTATCTTGGTGCAGTGCTTTGCAGAAATTATCAACAGAATTATTATTATTATTATTATTATTATTATTATTATTATTATTATTATTATTATTATTAATAATAATAATAATAATAATAATAATAATAATAATAATAATAATAATAATAAAAAATAATAATAATAATAATAATAATAATAATAATAATGGCATTAGCAGCTACCTAAAAATGCGTTGCTTACCATAACATCGCATACGGTAAAGTCATTCAGACATGTTTAATGGTTGTTAGTATTGTATAAACATTTACTTTAGAGTTGATTATATCACCAGTTTCTCACTCTAGCAGTCATATTGTACTTCATCTTATAACACTGAAGCGCATCAACTCATCACTTGCTGTTTGTAGAGAGGGAGTAAACAGAAAAGTAGTGAGGGGAATAAACAGTATGTTACGAAGAACTGTATTCGTGATATTGAGTCTCTTAATTTTAAAGGAATAGAGTAAAAGTGTGATAATAGGGCAGTTGCAAGGAAGTCATATTCAGTGAGTTTGCATGGCATTCTATCAATGGACTTCCAATTTGGTGCATGCAGAGACCAACATCTGCAAGTCAGTACCTTGTAGTATGTTCATTGAATTTGTTTTGATTCGGGCGAGTACGGCACACGGACTCGTAATGCTGCTTAACTATTTTCACAGGAGGAAATGACTAGTGAAAAGAGTGTTAATGGTCTGTAACAAAATTCACGTACAGCCTTGCTCAAAAATATGCTGGTCATCTATCATTCTTTGGAAAGCACTGTACTCTTCTAACCCATACATTAATTGTTCCAAGTATGATTGTACAGTCTTTTGAAAGATAGGTAGTCAGGGAACAGGATTGAACATTACATTACTAAAGACTAGTTTATCGATCATCCTTCCATGTTCAAACAAAACACAACCCTCATTATTACTAACTCTATACGCCATATTTTCAGAGTAGATCAATTTGCTTTTGTGATTTCTTCAATGTGGACTAGGTTGTCTGTTCGAAATGGCTGATAACGTGATTCATTAGAGCAAACAATGCAATTTACCCATGGACCAATGTTGTTCTATAACTCAAATGAGTCACATTACCAGATATCTGACAATTAGCAGTGCACTTTATAGCGTGTTAACTAATGGATATTTTGATGATATCGTTGAACTGAAATCTGAATTAACATAGTTTTCCCCTTTAATTTGGTGATCATGTTTTTCGCTACTCAACTTCTCTGTTCTTATAACAGTTGTGGAAACCTACAGGTTTGACTACAGGTACACTACCGCCCAGTAGGGATTCTTTTTAAATATCTTTTACAGAATAGTAGTCCGGCTGCTTTCATTTATAGTTGATTGAAAAACAGGAAACACACAGTTTATGATTTACAATTCAGGACCTTGGAAGAGAAAGGGCGAATCTTGAAATCGGGGTGTTGAGAAATCAAGCTGAAAGTTCTGCAAGTACTTTAAGATAGCAAGGGCGAATCTTTGTTTATCTTGAAACTGTGAGAATGCTAAGGCCGAACCAGGGAAAGTTAAACAGCTGTTTGGAAGTTTTCTTCCTAGTGGTGGTAACTTAAAGGGAGGGACAAAATCAATTTCCTCCTTGTGGCACCTTCTGAACAACATTTTGAAGACGAAACAACGATTTAAATTAGCTTGACATTGTAAAATCAAGGTCTTTATTCCATATGTTGGACTTTCCATCAAAATTTCTAGAAACCATATGGCTACACGGTCAAATATTTGATGTGTGTGTTGAATTTTTATAAGTCTAGGCCAAGAGTAATTCATTGGCATATGGAGCTTAACTTGAATTAATTTCAGGTTCAGGAAGTTTTCGTGTAAAATCTATATTTGAGTATATGTAGAAGTATAGTATAAAAATTTCTATTTATTAAAGCACAAAGTAAAATCACTGTGAAAATACTTTATATTCCTGCTTTGCTTTCAGTTCGTAGTTTGATTTGTGATTCTTCAGTGTATTGTGTGTGTCAGGAGCAAGGAATGGATGGAAACAATAAACTCGAGCTATATATGGCACATAGCTGGAGAAGCAAAGGATAGAAATGCCCAATAAAACATAAAATGGACATAATAATTATTTACCTTTTCTTGGCCTAGCTTCTTATATACATATTAAAGCTTTCCAGAATTTACAACTTGCGAAGACTTTAATAGTCCTGTATTATTTTCTACTATATTATCTTTCTGAAGCCAGAACCTAGAGCGTACTGGGTAAAAAAAAAAAAAAAGGAAGATAATCAAAGCACATTTATTAGTCATGTCGTTTCGACAGATCATAAATGATCTTAACAAACAAAATAGTTTTATTTCTTTAATTCCTTCATGTTTATTTATTTATTTTTGATAGTGCAGATTTTGTAGATATTTTAGCAGACTCGTGATTTGTACAAAACTAAACCTTTCTTCTATGTACAAGGAGTGCTGCGGAAGTTCGTGTACTGGCAGCACTATGCTGATTCTATGTAAGCGAGTCTGTGCTTGTTGCACGCGAAAATAGTCTGTGTGCTTTGTTAATGTAAGTGAAGTCAATGCACAGTTACTGTTTGTTCCCTCGCTATAAAAGTAGAATTGTAGTATATATTATTACAATGGCGGATGAGAATGATGTACCGTTAATTATCAGGCAAAGGATTGCTATTAAATTTTGTGCGAAGTCCGTAAGGGTGATCAAAAAACGATTGAGATGATCAAACAAGCGTACGGTGAAGAAAGAATTGGTTGATCGAACGTACTAAAGTGGTGGTAGCATTTTAAGGAAGACAAACGCAATGTGCAGGGTAAGGTAAGAAGTGGACATCCATGAACGTCAGTGTCCCGAGTTCGATTCTCGGTGGGAGCACTCGGTTGAAAAAGTGTCAAAAGCTTTTTCAGACCAGCCATCCTGAATGAGATTTTCCTGAGTGTTCCTTATTCACACCAGGCAAATGCCGGGGTGGTACTAACATATAGGTCCCAGGCCGCTTCCTTCCTTCCCTTTCCCCGGATAGTGTGCTCGCCTAAAGACGTCATCCCTAAAACGTAACGGACTAACATGGCCATAAATTCCGAAAGCCCAGAAACCTAAATCCTGAATCCCATCAACGTCAGTGAACTATGAGAATAATGTTATACGATAGACGTTTATCGAAGATAGATGTTTATCGATTCGTGAAATTGACAGCCAAACTGAATGTTGGCGTAGAAAAATGTTATGAAACTGCTAAAGAAGACCAGAAAATGTCTTGTGTTTGTGCAAGATGAGTGCTATGTTCGCTAAGTGAAGAACAGAAGGTCCGTCGCTGGTATCAGTGTTCAATGTTGCCAAACATTTCTTCAACGAGTAGAACAATATTCTCAATTCTTGAACAAAATTATCACTACTGATGAGTCCCGGATCAGCCAGTACAATCCTTAAGCGGAGCAGCAGCAGTCTAGTGTATGGGAAAACAGTGGCTGAAAGCTTCCCTGAAAACTTCGGATTTCTGGTTCTTTAAAGAAGTTAACGTCGATTTTAGGATCCAAAGATCCAATACTATTCAGGCAAAAATTTTCTTGTAGGCTTTATATCTCAAGAACTACATAAAGTGTAGCCAAACCAAAACTACCAATTTACTCAGTATGATGTGCTAATTCCGTTAAAAAAATACGAAAGGGACCGATTTAAGGACTGTTCAAAAATTTGGTGGTCCCTGATCCACAAAATTCAACATATTTCATACAATCAAAGGTTTTCTTGCACGCCCCATATTTTGAGAACTGCATAAAGTGTAGCGTAACCGAAACTAACAATTTACTCAGTATGTTGTGCTTATTCCGTAAAAAATATGAAAACTGGATTTACGAGCTGTTCAAAAATTTTGTGGCCCCTGATCCAAAAAATTCAATATATTCCATTCAATCAAACATTTTCTTGTACGTCTTATATCTGGAGAACTACATATAGTGTAGCCAAACCCAAACTATCACTTAATTCAGTATGATGTGCTTGTTCTGAAAAAAAAAAAAAAAAAAAAAAAAAGCCGTTCCAAACTTTAGTGGCCTCTGATCTAAAATCTAATTCTTGGCCAAGATCGCAATTTTTTGATGCATTTTTTGGATCATTCCTAAAATTCTTGGCCAAGATGTCAATCTTCTGATGCATTTTTGGATTATTCCTAAATTTCTTGTTTATTATTATTTTGATATGCGTGGAATAGAATTGCAGCATTGAATTCCAGATTATCATACTGTAAATGGTAATGTTTCGCATTCGAAAATAGAAAGAAGCGTCTTGATAAAGAGGAGCAGATTAACGCTATTTAGCACGAATCAAGAATTGAATGCTACCACATCCACTACCTTACACCACCTCTCAGAAAATTGTCTACAACACGTATTTGAGAAACAAGTGCATCACTGAAAACGGTGTATATGGTGTGAAGGACTCTAATTTTGAAAGAAAACCTACACCAACTCTCCTACTGACTCGGACTCCGAATAGTGAATTTAGTCCACGCACTTTCGGAACAGCCTTCGTATTTATTATTTCGTTCACCTTGCTTCTTTCAAAATAATAATTTATTCTGTTAGTATGCCTCCTATGATGTTTTCTACTTATTTTCTTTTTAAACTCATCTTTAAGACAATGAAATGTTCTCATACCAAATTGCTTTTGTTTTTCTTTATTACATTTTAAAATTGATATTTTTTTTAAATGTCTATTTCAAGTTTTCGAAAAATGAAACTGTAAAACGATAGTCATTTTATACTGTGCTGAAAATTCAAGGATTAACGTTGATGCGATCTTGATCATTGAAATAACTTTTTTCAGAGTCAGAATAGTATAAAGAAACTTCCGAAATTCTCGTCATTCATCAATCTCATGGACTGCTATACAATAATATTTACGTATAGTATGAGCATGCTTAATATGCTGATTCTAGTAAATATAGATAAATTTCTAGGATGAAAGTTTATAATCTGGGCTCACTTTGAAAACTTGGGAGAGTTTAAACTACTTGTTACAGTGAATCGAATTCGATTAACGATCAGATTAACTTTATTTTCTATTTTTTTCTTATCTTAATTTAAATCTTCAAAATTTCAAATAAGAAATTTTTGCTGAATACATCAAACATCAATTTATTATCTTACAATGCGTAATGATTTATTCAGATACATAATATGATTGCTGAGGAGTACGATCATTACAAAAAAATCTTTGAGTTTTACGTCCCACGATTATGCCGTCTAGGCTAAAGGAGACGGTGATGATGAGAAACGAATGAAATGGTGGAATGAAGAAAGTGGGAGGAAACGGGAGAACCCCGAGAAAATCCACGTACACGGTGTTTGTCCACCACAAAGTTCACTTGGCGTGAACTGGGATCGAACCAGATACCCCATGCACCAGAGGTGAACGCTCTACTACTGAGCTACTATCATTACAATCACATTGCATCATGTCGTTGGGCTATATATATATATATATATATATATATATATATATATATTCATTCTACAGTTTCAATTTGGAATCTTATCTGAACATATAAGGTTTCAACCAAATTTCTCGTTGAGTAACTAGAGAACTAAATAATTATGCTGAAGTCATAACTTAAGAAATCCGGAGATTTATCGTCACAGAAACTAAAGCTCGTCATTAGATTCTAATATGCAGCGAGTCAATTTAGTCGAGATTGTTTCTTCCACATCCTTCTCATTCGTTTTTATGTTATTCTCTCTCTTTTATCTTGGCCTACTAAAAGGTTCCTTTCAACAAAATTCGAATTAGAATTATGTACTTAGCAGTGTTTTCCGTGTAAGGAACTTTACCCTCCCATTTTACTTGCTTCAATTTTATTATTTGAATTATATTCAGTAATCCGAATCTCTATGAAGTTTCCACATTGTATAACGTCTACGTTCATTCATTTGTTCTCTACTTTTGTTATAAAATTAAACAATTTACATTGCGTGCTGAAATTAACTTACTAATTGATAAACCAATTTAGCAAGTTCATTGAATATAGCAAATTACAAATGTTTCTCTTAATTTATTTAGTACTTTGTGCTGTATTCATTGATAATTTTTGATAACTAGCCATTATAACATATCTCAGTTTAGTTCATAACCAAAGTGTAAACTTTTAGAACAATAAAACAAAATAATTAGTAATTATACGAAATAAACATTTACTTCACTTAAATTTAAAATAGTTTTCCACTTAGTTTTATACTCCTCTGATTTAAATATACTACAGTTTCAGATAGTAATATTTAAAAATAATTAAGAGAGTTAACTATTTTCACAGTTCATAATATATGAACCTCTCCTTGTGAACTCTCAAGCAATGATGAATTTAGGCCTTTCTTCTTGAAGAGAACTAAAATTCAGATATGATATCGCGCTTTAAAATAGATATATTCCTTTTGTATAGATGCAATAATTGAGATCTTATGATAACCAGCATTTTAAAGTTTTGCAATTATATGTTCAGTACTTAATATTTTCTAATATCTAAAAGCAGTAAATATGTGACTAGCATTTAAAGAAGAGATTATAACCCTAAGTAATTATATAATTTTGTTCCACTTAGTTCATATTACATATTATTATAGCACTGCATGATGCATGAATAACTAAGAACTTGTAGTAATAAAAATGTATTGTGACTTCTGTTGGTTATATTAATAAAATTAATATAATTTTCATAGGAATTTTTTAAAAAGTGTACCTAATAATTGTAAACATATTTTGTATTTAACATTTTAACGGAGTAGAAGCTGGTTGCCATTAGAATACTTTTCTATCATTTCTGAGTACGATGCATGTGAAACTTAAAACGTTTCCAAAATTGGAGTCCCATTGACTACACTTTCTAAATAAACGAAATATAAATTTTATATTCCAGAAGGAAAATTACATACCTACTGATTTCCTATAATTTCAGTGGTTACTAATAAAGCTCTTTCTTTCATGTCTCGTCTGTCCAGACCCCTACAAGGTTAATTAAGGTTTGTGGTCAATAACTAAAACTAATTTTTGGTGTTGTGAAGGAATGGAACCTAACTCTCATGCTGTTTTGTTATAAGCTGTCTCTGCATTTTATTTCTTGCGTTTTCTGTAGCTTCATTGCCCTACATAAAGTGCTCGTTCACTAAATTATTCTAAATTTGTCAGGTAAGTTATATGGTTGGTCATAGAAGCGATTTTCTAATTCATATATTAATAGTAACGTATATATTCTTGTTTATAATTACAGAAAATATACCGTGCCACTAAAAATAACGAGTCGCTTATCTGTGACTAACCTAAATAAGTTGATTTTCTTTTATTGCTTATTATTAATAAGTGGAAGTATGTCACAAGGGGCAGAGGAAAATTGTAAATCATTTGAAGAATATTCTTAATAAACGGTCGCAAGTTATGTATTTTTCGCTCAAATACTAAAATACCAGGTTTAACAGAGAATAATGGTTTAATTGCACACATTTTTTTTTTTTTTTTTTTAGTTTTTCCATATAATTAGCCACTTTTGCTACATGTTGAGATTATTCTCTTTACGAATTATCCTCTTATTATTCATCAATTGATTTTGTACATGCTAAAGATAAGAGAAAAATATACCAGTATGTATAGGACACCATCACGCGCGACGTTACAATAATGGAATTTCGAACTCCTGAGAAACTCAGAACTTACAATCTGTATCCCTGAGATGAAATCATATCATTTTGTTCGTTTCGCAGTAAAGCATGATTGAAATTAAAACAAAAATCTTTAAGCTTAAGTTGTAATTGTGTTTTCTGGCCAATTAATTATTTTGTATTTCAATGTTGAAATTAGATTTCTTTTTATATATTCCGTATTTCATTTTAATATTGTTTCAACTCTATTTAATATTTTCTTTGTATAAATATTGTTCTTTACATACTTTGTAAAACTTTCACACAGTAAATCACAAACATAAACCAATAGCGGGAAATCGAATAAAATGAGAATACAATAGTATAATTAACAATGACTTGATACTGCGGGAGTAGATTTCGGATGATAATCATTATAATAAATGGGACAAAGACAAACTTAATAATCGTGAATCAACGAATGCTTCATTTATGAATTGAAGTCATAAAATATTATATTAAGTCTATTTCATGAAAGTATATTTTCAGTACGAATGAATATTCTAACAGCAGTTAAATCCCACATATATTTTATGACTAATTTCAATCTATATTTAACAAAATTAACAATATCAGTGTAGAAAATTCAAGTAACATTATTAAATGTATCATCGGTAGAAGTACATGCAACTAGAAGTACAATTAAAATCAGAAAGCACAATATGCCTCGATGCTATTCCAAATAACATTGTGAAAGGTTGCGTAGTCTCTTGATAACATTAAGGATATTATTTAATCTATTAGAACTAGTAAATTTCCAAATGAATGAAACATATCTATAGTATCTTCTATTCTAAACTCTGGTTACAACAACACTTAGGTTGCAAATCATAGATCTATTTAGATCTTGAGTAAATTTTCAAAAATGTTTAAAACTATTCTATATCAACATGTGACGAATCACATCAGACCCATATTAACAAAATTACAACATGATTTCATTAATAGTAAACCAAATATAATAAGCCAGTGTAATAACAAATTTCACAGCTAAAACAATTGAAAAGCGGGAGCAAATGTATGTAATCTAGATAGACTTTGCCAAAGCCTTTAACAGTGTGAATCAGGATAGGTTGATTTGCAAAGTCAATCAATTTAGCTTTTGTTCTGTATTAAGAAGTCTATGTAAGTTCTACTTGGAAAACCGAAAACAATTTATCGTATATATAGGTTGCAAATTGACAGAATAGTTAACAGGAGTACCTCAGGAATCCAACTTAGGTCCATTACTATTATTAACAAATGCAATATCATGTCCTCCACAAATCATACAACTCTAATTCACTTTCCGTACGAAATGAACAAAGTAATTATTTCATCTCTGGAACTGTTAAATATTTAAAAGTAGTACATAATAAAAAATAACATTCAACACACATATAAGTTGTGTACTTGATCCGATGTATAGAAATCATTGGATTCACACTCAGAATCTCCAAGGAATTCAATATAATTAATGCTATTAGAAAGCCATATGAATACTTCTTCGTACCCAGCTCGAGTACACAGGTATTATATGGAATCCACATTCAAAAATCAATATAACCAAAAGATTAGAATATAATTTTAAGATATTTGACACATAAGGGAGCACAACTTTATCGAATGACGCAAAATAGCCAATATTTAAACTTGAACTTCAATACGTTAAGGCTGTAATTGAGGAAAGTCATGCAGGAAATTTTATTTTTATATAAGTTGTTTCATAATAACATTGATTACATGGGTATACTTAATAAATTTATAATTCATGGTCCAAGAAAAATCACTTAATTTTACGGTGACAGGCTCCGAACAAATGCTACAAAGAAGTCACCAGTATGGAAATAGAGAGTAACTTATAACAGTTTAGTGAAAGCTAAGATTGAATTGATTGTCAATGTTAACAACATAATACAATTCAGAGTGAATATGTAATATTATAGAGAATTTATGTATATAGTAAACACTTAAATACTCTTTCAACATTTAAGCTCTGTAAATACTACGGGCACTTCAATCTATTGTATCTTCTATTGGCTTCTTCAATCTATTGCATATTACAATAAATAAATAAACAAAAATTGTAACAGTGGAATAATATTTGTGAAACATCGACACATTTCTATTTTTTTCTTTCTTGCAATATTTATTACAATTCAAAACTATTCGACATTCAAATAAAATAACAACAGGCATAAATGAGGAATGGAACAATAATTGCTAACAGAATAACAGAAAAATATAATAATTTGAATAAAATTGTAACAATTGCATTAAACAAATTTATGAAATAATAGCGAAAAAATAATTAAGTAAGCAGGAAATATATTTCGATAGTCGAACCAAAGGAAGGGGTAGGAAAGATATTTTTCTTTCTTTATTTTGATAGTTGTTATGAAATTGTTCTGTAATCTTCCACATAGATGAAAACAGAAGATTCTAAACTTCTCTTCGGAAATCATATAATAAGGTATTTAGCAAAAAAATAATTACGTAGGAAGTTCTACGCATCCTTTTCCAGCGTTTAATCGTCATTATCATATGTCTGAAAGTATGCTTACATTTTCAAACTCTTAAATGAAGCATTATTGACTAATGACTAATCTTTTTCAAACATTTTTGATTAATTCTGTATGGAGAATAACCTCTCGAATTTTTCACACACTTCCCTTTAAATTCTATATATGTGTTTGATCTTTAAGAATACAATTTCTGTATAGGACGTTGGAAAGAACCTTTAACTCTCATGTTTGTTTCATTAAAATACTAGTATTAGTGATACCCAATGTGATTATTTTTATGGATGTATCATTTATATAGTGTTTAAAGATAATAAGGCACGTCAGAGTTCGTAACCTTTATAAACGGATAGAAAAAGCTATCTTAAACAATTTGGTAATACAAGTATTATTTCAAAGTTTAAACAATTACATTAACTATCTCGATCCAAATATGTTCTAACTAATGCGTTTTTTATTCTGATTTTATGTTTGTTTTAATTCTTCTCTAATGTTTTGAATATTCTTCGTTTTTAATTATTCTCACATACTGGGCTTTCTTCATTTCAGAAAGTTCAGATATCTTCCCTTTGTTTCTTCTATAATCTCTCTCTCTCTCTCACACACACACACACATCTACTGTATTCTCCTTCGTCAAGATGTTCATCGAACTAAATCCACTCCGTCTAAAGCAAGCATATTTTCTCTCTTATCCCTTTAATTTTGATCTAGCAGACGAAGACACTTTTTCTAATTTTCTTTGTTTCTTTGTAATCTTTCTTTGTTTTCTAATTTTACTTGTTATTCCTACTTTCACATACACACACACTCATACATACGGATACATGAATATTTGTATACAGGGAGTTACAAAAATATGTCACAATATTTTGGGAACAGATTCCTCACTTGAAAATAAGAAAGAAGTTCATATGGACCTGTGCTTAAAACTGGATAGTTTCAGAGTTACAGTGTAAAGAAAACGTGAAACAAGGGAACTTTAAAAGTTCATAGCTCCGCTACTATAGGACCTATCGTAATCGGGTCAAGACATCACTGAGGAACTGGTATGTGAACTATCCAAATATCCATGTTCAAAACTGCATCAGTATTTGCACACCAATTTTTAGAAAAGTAGGTGGAGAGTGATCAAGTATTTCCAAAGTACTGGAGGTCCTGAGAGATGGATATTTGGATAGTTCACATACTAGTTCCTTAGTGATGTCTTGACCCGACTAAGATCGGTCCTATAGTAGTGGAACTATCGACCTTTAAAGTTCATTTTTACACGTTTTCGGCACTCTATAACTACGAAACTCTTCACTTCCAACCGCAGGTCCATATGAACTTTTTTTTTCTTTTTTTTCTTTTTTTTTTATCAAAAGATCCAATATATTTCAGGCAAAACATTTTTTGTAGGCCTTATATCTCGAGAACTACATATAGTACAGCCAAACCCGAACTATCACTTAACCCAGCATGATGTGCTTATTACGGAAAAAATACGGAAACCCCATTTAGGGACCTTTAAAAAATTGTATGGCTCCTGATCCACAAAATTCAATATATTTCATTCAATCAAACATTTTCTTGTACGCCCTATATTTTGAGGACTACATAGAGTGTAGCCAAATCAAAACTAACAATTTACTCAGTATGATGTGCTTATCCCGTAAATAAATATATGAGAGCTCGATTTAGGAACCGTTCAAAAATTTTGTGGCCCCTGATCCAAAAAAAAAAATCAATATATTTAATTCAATCAAACATTTTCTAGTACGCCTTATATCTGGGGAACTACATATAGTGTAGCTAAACCCAAACTATCACTTAACTCAGTATGATGTGCTTATTCCGTAAAAAAAAAAAAAAAAAAAAAAAAAAAAAAAAAAAAAAAAAAACTTTCGTGGCCCCTGATCCAAAAACTAATTATTGGCCAAGGTCGCAATCTTTTGATGCATTTTTTGGATCATTCCTAAAATTCTTGGACAAGATCGCAATCTTTTGATGCATTTTTTGGATTATTCCTAAAATTCTTGTTTCTTATTTTGATGTGAGGAATCTATTCTCAAATATTGTGAGAAATATTTTTATGCGGATTTTGACATGCTAGAAATTAAGTATATCGTAATCATATAAGTATATTTTAATAAGTAAAATATGAAGAGCTAGAAACTACTCTACAACAAAATAACAATCTTAGAATATGAAACTTCTATTCAAAACACGAAAATATCGAAACAAGATTAAGTTGCTAAAACATCGACAAATACAAAAATTGTTTCACACTCTTTTGTCAATGTAATTCACAATTCTTTCCAGCATACATCGCTAAGAAGATAGTTTGTGCCGTATGCTTAATGAATTCAACTATGTGAACATATATCTAACTTAGCACATGTTGTTACAATGCTTTGAGCAACTCGACCTGATATATTCGACTTTCCAAAATCTGTCATAAATAGACAAATTGAGCACACTTAGGAAAGTGCTTAAGTCTATTTTGATACTTTTCTTCAACGAATTAGGTGTACAATTTACAGTTTACCCGGTAGAATTAATAAATAACGATGTTATTGTCTCAGTCTATCAAATTTCTCTACTTTGACTAAATTATATAAACATAAGATCCATCATTCCATATCGTTGATATTGGCTTATTTAAATAAAATAATTTTAACCTACTTCCTTGTCCTGTGCAGAGACAAAAGTAGTAAACAAAGAGATGTTATATTTGTAAAAATCAAACAAACAGGTCAAAAATGAGGTTATCAAAATCAGCCGAACGAAAACGCAGATAATGCTATCATGAAAAGACATAATTAGGGCCTGAAACTGAGGAGGTACCAGTGCCAGTATTAGGACAGCCATTACTTTGATTCTTAGTATTTATTACTTACTGTATGAACTGTAGAAAATATAAAGCAAAGATACATGAACGATTTAATTGATTAATTGGGGGATTTAATGGAGAGATCAGCGCCGATAATATTTGTTCCTGACATGAAATGTACTACTTCAAAAATAATAGAATTACGCAAAGCAATTTGTTTTCCATACATAGAAGTTGTTTTAATATTTAAAAAAATATATATTTTGTACATATACATGCTTATCTATTAAATGAATTACCAGAAAATAATGAAAACATTATCTAATTATTTTTGTTGTGTATTATCTCTCATTGTCATTAGTTTTGAACTTATACTTCTTAAATTATTGTTTAATTATTTCTTCGTTAAATCATACTTTCCAAAGCATTTTAAATTTCTTTCCTATTATTTTGCATAATAATACATACGTATAGAAATTTCTCTCTTTATTTGTTGTACTTAAGATCTCCTCTACTCTTATCTATCAACTCGTCCCATTAGTTACATCTTCCTTCTCTACACTCTTGCTACTTTCAACCTAGCAACATTATTACTTGACTCTGTATCTTTACGGCCGCTTCTGTCTTCTATTTTAGTACATCCCAACTTCCCCTCTACTTGATGAAGTACTTAGCGAAAGTATTTATGGTGCACTCTGCTAATAAGCAAACTTTAGGATGGGGGAAGGAAGAAAGAAACTTAATTTTTTTTCTTTGATTTTATTCAACATGTCAAATTATGTCCTCATGTAAATATTTCTAACTCGATCCCCACTGGTTTGGCAGGAAAATGTATTTAAATCTTCAATCTTTTATAAGAATTTTCCTCTTCTGGTAAAATCGTATACTTTTACTTAGACGCATATAACTTAAGTTCTAACTAAAGTGAAAATACGAACTGCAATAAGTGACCTTTCTTTTGGCATAGGTTTAGTTTCAATACTGCCGAAAATACAGAAATAACAGGAAAGTATTGAAAATTTTCCAACAAAAATTTTCATTTCATCAATTTATTCGCTTATAACAAGGCAACATTGCCTTGGAGACAAACGAAAAAGAATTGTAAGATACCCCATTATATTTCAAAAATACTGTGTGAATGTTACATTCGTTACTTCAACACTACCTGTGGAAAACACAGTATGTTTTCACTTGCAATGAAAAAGTAGAAAATTAAATGTAGCAAAGTGCTTGATAATGTTCATTTATACACGTGCTAAATGGAGTATAGGTAAATTCATACCTCATTCGAGTTGCAATTATGTTCCTTCGATATAAGTTTAGTTTGAATATTGTCAAAAAGGGGGAAAATTTCCCTTCGAAAATGTTTGTTTCCCGATTTTGTTAGCTTATAATTTGGATTCTTTATTTAATACGTGTATTAGAAGCCTAATAGTTGTGTCAACAATAACTAAATGTTACATTTTATATTGTTGATGAAAATAAATTCTTCCTATACACTACTTGTCCCCTCATTTGCTCGACCAATTTGCGCGAAAATATATAATTAAATGCTAACCTTCTATGTATTTTTTCAGGTACTATTAGAGACAACACAAAACTTACAGTATAGCTTTGCGACATAAAAGGGTACACCTAATTGTTTTATGTGACACAGAGACATGGCTGCCAACTAATAACCAAACAAAAAATGAACAGGAGATCTTTTGTTAGCAAATTTTCAAAATATCTCTTTTCTTTGGGAGTGTTCTTTTTCATATGTTGTGTTCAAGCGTAACATAAATTAATTGCAATTCTAATGAGGTATAAATTGTACATATATTCCAATTAGAACGTGTGTGAATAAACATTATCTTTCATTTTCACTTTTTCATAACAAAGGAGAACACTTTGTACTTTTTCTCAGCTAATATTGTATCAGTTAACACACATTCACACAATATCTTTGAAATACGATAAGACACGCCTTCGTTCTGTCTTGTTTGTCTCCAAGGTAGTATTACCAAGTTACAAGAGAATAAAATCATGTAAAGAACATTCCTGTGGGAAAATTTTAAAAATTTCCCTGTTGTTTCTGCATTTTTGAGAGTAATCAAACTAATCTTCCACCGAAGGGAAGGCCATTTAATTGCAATTCAAATGGGATATAAGTCGTATTTTATTTTAATTAGGGGCTTGAGTTATAGGCATTTAGGTAAAAGTTTACGATTTTATCAGGAGAGGAATATTTTATAAAGGGCAGAAGTATTAAATACATTCTTCTGCCAAACCAATGGTAGCCGCCGAATTGCGAAAATTTGCATGAGCACTTATTTTGACATGCTGAATAAATTCAAAGAAGATTTTTTTTCTGCCCCCATCCTAATGTTTCTTTGTAAGTGTTATTGTTATTTGATAATGTTTTCGCTGTTTTCTGGTGACTAATTCGTTTTCTATCCCAGCCTGGAAACTCCTTGTTCTATATATACCTAGGTATAAACTCAGCGTAAGTTTAAAATGCGCATGGCACAACACCAAGTTAGCTTTATATCCTGCAGATTTGTAGTATGTTTCATTAGAAGCTCGTTGAATAGATTTTAAAGTTGATTCTTAAAGTAAGTTCAAAGGGTGTCCAACTTGAAAGTCCAAGAGAAAAAGAAAGTACTCAGATGTTTCTAAAATATAAAATATTTAATGAGAGATTTTGAGCCACTTTCAATTTTTACACTTCACATAATGACAAAAGAGTTTCCAAATCTATCAATTAGCTCTATCCATAGTATAATACTGAATGTGAAGATGGAATTATTTTTAATTCAGTGACGATATTTTGTGATTTTTCTATTATTTGCAACGGCAAACATTGTACCTTAGCCAACCTTTTGTTTACTAATTTACATGTTGGCGTACAGCGTAGAACAAAAAGGTCAAAGTAAAACTGATATCCAAGAAATTTAAGTAGTTAACAGTGATCAATATCGGCTCATAATTTATTTAATTAAAATAGTTAGGTCAAATAATGCAATACGCGAAGAAAAAGATAGTAAAGTTCTTCATAAAAATGTATTAAACTCATTAAAGATAGAAACTTATAAAGAACGAACATGAACCTGTCATCCGTACCGCCGAATTAAACCTAGTCCACTCGACAAACATAACAAAGATATCTTCAAGCATATAAAATTAGGTGCCATGGACAACGAAGCGAAAGGGAAAGCGTATATTGGTATACAAGCTTTTCCCTCATATCTATTACGTCTATCAATACAAAACTTGGTATATACATTTCTTATTCCCTACAGTATTTTTCGAGATACATTTGGATTGTGTACTTTTATCCGGGCCCACTCCAGAGGGGTCCAAATTTGATGGGAGGAATTTCTGAAGGGAATTTTTCCGACCTTGTCTCAATTTTCCCAGTTAAAGTACGTTATGGGCCCCAATACATAGCACAGCTGGAAAGCTTGTTTCATGTTGAGGAGAATGAACTACAAACCATGATTTTCCAACGAACTGTGTTGATGCAATAGCTATTTCACTCTGAGTCTACGATTTTCTTTATATTAATAGGGTTAATGGACCCCAGGGACTTACTCCGTTGTCCATGGCACCTAATTTTTTGTGCATGAACATATATTTATTGAATGGAGTGGGTTTGATTCGGATGTCTGGATGACAGGTTCATGTCTGTTCCTTGTTAGATATCTATGTTTCTGGAAACTTATCAGCGTAGATTTCATGTATACTCTGTATTGAACTATCTGTATTGCGGTATGTGTTTACATAAAACAAATGATTTACTAGAAATTGGTTAAACACCAGTGCACAGCGCAAATAAAGGAAAATTTTGTTGTGAGATTTTCCTTGATGCTTCATCAGACAGGAAAGACAAAAGCTATGAAGAAAAGAAATATTACAGGAAAGAGGGATATCTGAATAATGATAGTACAGCACAGTGATAGTCTGTTCCCAAATCACATGATAATGTTTCCATTTTCAAAGTAGGGAGAGTTTAGTTGACGAAGAAAAAAATTCACGGAAGTGGGGAGTCAGTGGAAACTTGGGGACAATAATTATTGTTGTGTACCTATTAAAAATGAGTAACAAATGAAAGAAAAATAAAATTATAAAAATAATAAAAATCCACTCTTGTAAGCCAATCATAGTCTCTTATGACCGTTCTGGATGTTACTCCAGAACTTCCTAGCTTTTATCTTCTACCAAAAATGTACATACTTGGCAACTTAGAAAATTCCATTGTTTCTAGCATTCATAGCCTCACTGAATATGCTACTGCTTTCCGTAGCTATCATCTCTAACCTCATGCTTAGACTTTTCCATCATTATCATCTCTTATTTATTATTCGTTCAATCACCAAACGTCCCATTTCCTTCCCAAAATATTACTTCATTATGCTCGAATAATACCTATGACTTTCGTGCCCATGAAGAATATCTAAATACTACCTGAACCTCAAAAGCGTAATACATAGTTCCCAATCCAACTAGGTAGATTTATCTTAGTTATGAATAGCTCACATTCGAAAATGCCTTGCACGCAAATCAAGGATGTTGTCGTGGGCACAAGCATTGTCCTCACCAGTCTATTTCAGGGGAAGCCTGCATCAACAAATTCTTTCGTCATCACAACAAATTCTTCCACCATTTTTATCTGTCATCTCTTGATAGGAAACGTTTTCCTAATATGAATCCATTGCCAATCAGCACTGACACTATTCCTATAGTGTCTAAACAAATGCCTTCTTACATCTTTCTTCAATCGAATCGTTACTTTCCATGATATGGAATTAGATTTGAGGATGAACATCTGGTGACTGACATACCATAGATCAACATATCAATAACATGCAATACCTTTATTTAAAGAGCTACTATCCTCATCATATCCAACACACCTTACTCTATGCTCTAGCCCTTCAAGGGACCCGTATATGTGCTTTCCCAATAATTACAAGAGCCTCCCATCAGCAATCTGCAACCGTGAATGCCACCCTCTCCTCCTCCGCAAACAATATAACTGTGTAATAGTGTCCACTCCATATATATATACATATTTTGTACCTCACTCACCATCTTGCACAAAGAATTTTTATCTTCGGAATCTGGCAATTTTCATACAATTAAAGAAGTCAGTATGACAATAGCTGACATTTCTTAATTATTACTGCTTTCTTTAATATCTTTTCTTCTTCCTCCGTCACTTCCCTGTTTAATGAAGCATCAACGAAAGACCTTACAACGTAGGATTTTTTTTTCTTTTTTAATTTATGCTTTATGATGGTGTTTAAACAAGTTCCTGGTAAGTTTTCATCTGTTTTCCATGCATGCTTCGGGATTCCTTTCCCCAACTGTGTATATAATGTTCTCTTCACAACTCCGGTTAAAAAAAGAATCTAGCCGCAATTTCCACTAACAGACTATGTAAATTTAATTTTGTAGCTGTGTGTATTTATTTGGCTTAAGGCAATCCTATAAAAGCATATTGTATAATTCAATTACTTGCAAAGCAAAGCTGATTCCACAAAACGTAGTTTTAATATACAAGACAGCCCATACATTATGTGACAATAACAGTATTACGGTATACACAAATGTTAAGTCAAAGTCTTAACCTTTTTCTGTTTAGTAAATACATGTTGTACAATAGCGGCATATTACTAACTTCAGCACTTGGAAAAACTTCCTAAATGTGTAGCTTACAGACATTGTAGATTTCGACTTATCTAATTTTATTATATATTTCTCAAGTAAGAGACCCAATAAGTTCTCTGAGTAATAGTAGCAACATAAGAATTCCGTAGAAATATTCCAATTTATTGTGTTACTGTTCTAGTTGTACATGGCGTAGTAGTATATGTAAAATGCATTACTGCATCAAATTGGGTCATATAACATAATAGATTAAAAAAAAAAAAAAAAACTGGTCATATAGGCATGGAGCAATGTGCAACAATTAATTTGTAAGTTACTCTTACTTGCTTGGTACTTGTGACATGTTCCACAGTTGTTAAACCTGAGAGTTTGGTTCTGTAAGCGGGATGCTGAAAACATCAATGTGTTCTGCGTGTATCTGTGACAAATTACCTGATTTTGTTTTCATATTGTGTCGCATGTAAAGTCTCTTGACCAGTTTCACAGACATAAATAAATATTCTATCTTTTACAGTTTACTGTTGCATGCCGGAATGCTACTCAATCTTGCTGTGAATTGTATATGTATTTCATAACCATGAAATTTCTATATAGTTTTTGTACTTTATATGTCCTAATTTATTAATTGCTTTCTCTGTATGCTCGATGTGTGTCTATGTGTGTGTTGTACTTCGTCCGTATACAGCTCTTTGTAAAGAAAAAAAATACCTAATTATACATTTTATCCTTTTAATGTATATATATGTATATATATATATATATAAATAGTTTGTAGGTGATATTTTATTTATCCATCCACATTATGTCAATTTTTAAGTGAAAAAGGTTGCATGCTTTGAAATGCTGTTCCACATGATTCAATTTTTATGTAAATATTCTCATTTCATTTTTGTCTGCTTGTGGTGTGGTATGTTCACACAAGAACGTACAGAAATAAGCAATCTGACTGTGAAAGACTAAATCAATATGACTATTGCAATGCAAAGGAATTGAAAATCGTTTGCATAGATTCAAATCGTTCTTTCTTCGTGCACATATAATTCGAAGAAATAGGGATTCGTAGAAGTGCCTTTACTATCATTTCATCTATGTGTTAATGGAAATTTCATTTAAACATTGTCCCATTTCAGGATAAGCTTTTTCTTCGATTTGCCAGTACTAACAATAAAGCGAGTAGTAATGCATTAAGTGGCTCCTTCCTTACAGTATTTGCACCTGTTTAATAGAAGAAATAAATCAATTTATAATAAACCAGAAGAAATGTCCGTTTTTTGCAAAGTTAGAACAAGTTTATTGAATATGAAACCAAAATTTTGAATATAGAAATTGACCCTCTTTCTCCCCTCTTGAAGATTGTTTTTTCAAAGCGCTGCAACGCGTTTTCACTCGTTTTTAATGAAGGTTTTGTATACAAAATTTAACATCTCCAACTTAAGTGAATCCTCACATTCGGCATTTTTTATATAAAAGTAAAATGAAAATTTTAATATTATAGAAATTGCTACCTTTTTCCTCTTTCAACAGTAAAATTTTCAAAACCCTAAAACACATGTTAGTTGCATTCAATAGACAGTTTATGTCGAGTTTCATCCTCCTAACGTCAGGGATTCGTCAGATGCAATATTTCTGAAGGAACAAAATAAAGTTGCATATTTCCAAAAATTCTTCTTCTTGTCATTTTCTGTCGTGACAAAATGAATTTTCTGTTTAAATTTCGTGTTCCTGCCTATAGTAGTATGGCCTGGGCGATGATAAATCGCTTACTTCTATTCCTTGATATAATAGTCTAGTTTAAAGGCTAAAATTAAGTTAGAAACCAAATGAAAGACTTTCTATTCAGTTATACTGGAGTATAGAAGTGTAATATTCATTATTCATACTTGCATACTTCAGGTAAATAAAATTAATGTTCAATGCTTTGCGATATATTGGAAAAGAGCAAATGGATCAAACGATAAATATGTTGGGACTGAGTGACGTAAGGTGGAAACGTGTGATTCAGTTTCGAAGACATTCCTACTGAGAACGTACGGGAAAGAAATGTCATGAATTACGATACAAATTTAAGAGTGATTCGCAGCATTCTGAGGACTACTATATTAAACAACGACTAGCATAGCTCTGTACATTAAATACATTCACTTTTTTTTAATGCATATTTCTAAAATAAATAATTGGTTATCGTTGAGCTTAGACTTCAAAAAGCAAGAGTGAAATAGGACAGTCCTAGAATTACAATATATCCGACTCAAATATTGACTGAAAGTTTTAACTCATCAAAAGATTGGATCTAACAGCAGAAAAAGGTTACAACTCAGCCTGCGGAGTGCTAACGTGACTTTATCCATGTGGATTCAGGATCTACTCAGTCTAGTCATGAGAGTTTTCTTTAGTGCACAGGAAAAAACCTTAAGGATAGCAGTTTTACGAGGTTTCTCATGATACATTCATTTCATAGTTCTCTATTTCGTGATCGAGTTAGAAACTTTTGATAGATATAACAAACACGTGAGATAACTGATATACAATGCTTGAACACAAGTAAAGTAAAATTAATATTTTAAATCTAAAATTAATAATCCATGATCTGCACATACAGGATATCCAAACTAAATAAAGGCTTAGAGGATGATCCTGCGATAAACGAATTTGTCTAAATCAACCCCAGACGTTTCCTAAATTTTCTCATAGACTTCTTCCCATTCGTTTATAAAATTACATCTCTTCAGCCCCATCGCATCTTAGTATTTGCAGATCCGTGTGTGTTTGCCTGTGTGTTAAGTGTATGTTTACTCACAGATCCTTACTGACATTTCTTTTGTAGTTTCTATTTCTAAATATCTAATAAAACACACTTATATATGAACGCAAATCTACTTTCCATCGCTATACAAGTTACTAAAGTTTGACTATTTTTATCGGTTTTATGATATGAGATACTTCAAAAGGCATCAATTAATTCGCCATCTATGAACTTCAAACAATAAGCAGTTGTTGATTGCCTTTAGGAAACACTTAACCCATTCAAAATTATTGTGAATAATGGTGTTGATGTTATATAAGAATTAAAATATATCATTATCTAAGGTAAAGTTGTAAATGGCCAGAGACAAACTTGAAATTGTAACCTATTTTGGACATCGTTTTTATATATTTTGAAGGCTTATTGTATAATACTACTTAAACGAGTCCTTAGGTATGCAACAGACAAAAGAAAAATAAAGTATATACAATTGTCTGTATTGTTTTCAAGAATGATTGGCAAAGTAAGTATTATATATACGTATAAATAGATATGTGTCGAGCTCCTGAATCATTCTTGTTTTGGTGTATTGTAATGTTATATTTTATTGAAAATTAATGTGATTGATAGTTATATTTCGTATTTTATGTTACACATTCTATATTTTAAATTACACTATTAGTATCATAAAATATATTACTTTTTTTTTTTAATGACATGCTTTACTCATATAATAGACTGAGTTATCATGTTCATAAGTTCTTAATAGTTTAATATTTCAAAATACATATAGTGTCACTTTTTGATAGTGTATATCTTATTTATAATCCGATTATAATTATTGTTCTACTGCCTCTTTCCGATGTTAAATAATGTTCTGTAACTAAGTTACTTTCCAGATAAAGTTACTAATAACAATATTTCTCGGGCTGTATTTATAATAAGTATCTTTATTTTTATTGTGAGGGTTACATTCACATTGATCTCCAATTCTCTTATTTTCTTTTACAAAGTGTTCGATGTATTGTTTCAGCATATTTCCATTAAGTATTGGAAGAGTCCACTTATGAAACAACAGGTTATATTAAGAAATTCCATTATTAACCTTTAATAATGCAATTTCAAATACATTATAAAAGGTAATAACAGTTTAAAATGAAAATTGAAATGAAATCTTTGAGTTTTACATTCCACGCTATGCCGACTAGGCTAAAGGAGACGGTGTTGATGAGAAATGGATGAAATGGTGGAAGGAAGACAGTGGGAAGAAACGGGAGAGCAAACGCACATGGTGTTTGTCCACCACAAAATTCACTTGGAGCTAGCCAGGATCAAACCAGGGACCCCATGCACCAGAGGTGAACGGTCTACAAGTGAGCCACCGCGGCCCTCTAACAATTCTATATTGCTTTAAAAATGAAATGAAATGAAATATTTGTTTTACGACCCACAGTTATGCCGGTTAGGCTAAAGGAAACAGTGATGATGAGAAATGAATGAAATTGTAGAATAAAAAAAGTGGGAGGAAACGGGAAAACCCCGATGAAATCCACGCACACAGTGATTGTCCACCATAAAGTTCACTTGGTGCGAGCTGGGATCGAACCAGGGACCCCATGCACCAGAGATGAACGCTCTAGCACTGAGCCACCGCGTTTCTTTAAAAATGTCAGCAAGTGACTAATATTATTAAAAATGTGCTTTACTTACTACTTGTTTCGTAACTTCAGAGCTCCTTCGTAGCTAAGCGAATAGCGTACATACCTTTGGTGTGAGAAACCCGGGTTCAGTTACGGTAGGAGCTCATGTGGCTCGGGTTCCACGTTAATCTGTAGCTCCACGTCTTATATAGCCTCACTGCAGAAAAGGCCGCTAAACTCAAAATCAAGTCAATTTGTTCATAACTTCACTAAATAAGTAATATAATAAAATTGATATTACGAAATATCAATCTATGTATTGATCACGTCAAAGATTCGTTACTATTTAATAATAATAATAATAATAATAATAATAATAATAATAATAATAATAATAATAATAATAATAATTTTTTTATTATTATTATTATTATTATTATTATTATTATTATTATTATTATTATTATTATTATTATTATTATTATTATTATTATTATTATTATTATTGTTGTTGTTGTTTTAAAAACATCATGATGGACTTCTCGTTATCGTTTCTCTACTAGTCAATTACTCACTACTACTATTAATTGTAATAAATAGTTTCTTTTTGTCAACGAACTGTCTTATCTAGAACGAAACTATCATTATTTTATCACATTAATGCAATTCGCTAATATTGTTGTTATTAACTTCTATCCTTGTATTAGTCACATCTCTTAAATAGACAGAATTTATTGTCGTAAACGGCCTTTCCTAGTAAGATAGTAGAATTGTCCCTTGATCCAAATTGGGTCATTATTGACCCAAATTGTTTCATTTATCATAGTGCTTTATTCTTTTCTGTGGCTATTTCTGTATATCCTTCATTTCACTTCATCTAACATTCTTGTAAATAAGAAACTTATTATTTTCTCTTGCTAAAGTGGCAGATAAATATATTTTCTGAGCTGAACCGGATGGTGTGCGAATGGTATATTCACTTGAGATATCACTAAGATTTTTCTTGATTTCATTTCTTATTGAAGTTCAATTTTGTTTCCATTCCAGTTTGTTGAAACAGCACACGTCGTCGCAAATTACCTCGATATAATTATAATCGATGTAATATTTAGTCTAAATTCGGCTTTATTTCTTACAAGATAAATCCTTCTCAGTTTCCTAATAGAAAGCAAACGCCTCACTCTGTGAGTCCCTGTGTCACGCTAATTCCCTATAATACGCAGCCACGCTAATAGATGTCTATCAGCGCTATTGCTTGCTTGCCTGACGCCAATAGATGTCGCTCTCTGCCCTGTCGCTTGCTATTAAATGATTTATTTCTGTATTTGCAGCAAAAGCGAACTTAATTTCCATCAATTTCTCCTGATTGTTTCGAGTCAGATTTGAGTGAAATTCTTCAATGTTTTCAAGCTTAAACCTACAAGACATAAGTTAGGATGGTAGATCAAGTATCTTATATTAAACTAGAAGTAACAGAAGTTCCTTCGTTTATTTTACCTCGGTCGTTGAATTTAAAAAAATGTTGCTGACAAACAATAAAATAAAATAACGCTAATAACTAAACAAAATGCTTCTGAGTAGTATTTTAAGAATAACGTCGTTTAAAATTAAATTATATTATAACTCATTTGGCGTCTTTCTTCTACAATTTTACTGCAAAATCAATTTAATATGAATAGTTATTTACTAAAATTTTCAATTAGATGAAAAGAAGAATTCAAGCTGTTCGGTATGTGCCAGCTTTTGAGGCTACTTTGTTCTTTTTGCATGTCGCTACCATATTACAAATTTATAAATTGAATACGGAAGAAATAAAGCACGAAATCAAATATATCGTGGGAACTAACATAACACTCATATTCATTGGATTCAGAACAATTTACTGAATTTAAGCTAAGAGTTCTTTCAGTGTAATCAGTCGAAATTTATTTATTTATGTTTTCGTGTTTTACTCGTAATATGCCACCTCTTTTAATTGTGGTATATATTTAATGCAAAATGAAGTCTTTCTTTTCAATATTTCTGAAGAAGAAAATAATGCATGCTAAAGAAAAAGAAATTATGGTAACGTTTCCGGCTTCCTGTGCCTTCGAGGAGCAAGAGAATGATAAATAAGGAAATTGGAGACTAGGGCTCTAGACAGTGTTAATATGGAAGCCTTTTGACAATCATGTTGACTTAGTTACGGTGGTCGTATCAAATCATCAACGAGTTATAATACGTATTATGGTATAGTTTAACACGTGAGATACATCTCGTGGGATGATAGAGCACAGGTTTCCAAAATTAAACAAAAACATCTTAAATAAGCAGGGAATCTAAACCTTTTTGTTTCAAAAGGTAGGCGATCGGAGAAGTTGTTGGAACTGGTATATGCTGTGTATATCATTGTAAATGAGACTGCATACATACTCAATACTCTTTGATAACAATAAGTGTCATTGTTACAAACTAATAATGATATCAACAACAAATAAAGTTCTTTTTTTTTAAAAAAAATCAGATTTTACTCTTCATGCTGCATAGTGATTTTATTAGAACAGCCACAATATACTTGTATTAAATATCGTAAATTTAAGAGCAGCAGAATATAGTCATTTTTTAAGTACTTCGAAAGAAATGACTTAGTTTGAATATAGTTTTCCGAGACTTACAGAGGAATATGTTACTTTTGTATCAAAAATAATAAATTCAAAGTGGTCAATTTGTAGTCTACTGTATTTTTATCCTTAGTCCACTATTTTTAAAATCTTTCTACTTCTTTACGTTTTTCTTCTTTGCTTGTAAATGGCCTAGGAAGCAAAAAGCCTTATCTTTGTTCCTTTGCTTTTCATGTGTTTGTTCATTTTTCAAATATGTAAACATTTGTTGTCCTATGCCTCCCTTACCTTTGTTCCTTTGCTTTTCTTGTGTTTGTTCCTTTTCGAAAAATGTAAGTATTCGTTGTCCTATACCTTCCCACATGGGAACCATTATTTATTACAAATATTACCTCTTTACTTACTATTTCTGACATGCATGTATAAATTTATTTAACTTCGCCGTATCCTATCATTTGTTATATTTTATGTAATATTTGTTCTACACCGTACACATTTTTAGCTACCAATTGGTTGTTGTATATTAGAACACAAGCCTTTAAACCACTGGTAGATAATTGACTATTGTTTCCAGTGTCACAAGTAGTGTTGTTCAGATATATCAAATTATCAGTTCTTGTAGAGGCTATGATTCATTTTTTCCAGATGAGTCGCTTGGATGACCAAAGAAGAAATCTTAGAAAGGTAGTCTGCTCTCTCATGCATGACATAAAAGAAGCATGGATGTTTTTAATTTAGATGCTTAGTTTTAGATCTGTAGAAATATTTGCAGGGCTTAAGTTCTATCGTTATACAAGATTTGATTCTTTTCTGTACTTATTTGTATTCTTCTTTTCAGTTGATCTAACATTCTTATAAATTAGTTTAATAAGTGCAATCTTACTATTTTCTCTTATTGAAGTGGCAGATGAATATTTCTACTCAGAAGAACCAGTTTTAGTGTGGTGCGAGTGGGTATTTTCACTTAGGGTATGGAATTAAAGGATTACGAAAAGAATATATTTTCTTGATTTCAACTTCCTTTCCATTCCATTTTGTTGAAACAGCACACGTCGTCGTAAATCACTTCGATGTAACTATAATCGATGTAATATTTAGTCTAAGTTCGGTCTTATTTCTTACAGCAAGATAAATCCCTCTCAGTATCCTAATAGAAAACAAACATCTCAGTCTGTCAATCGGTGTGTCACGCTAATTTTCTATAATATGTTGCCACACTAATAGATGTCTCTACCGGCGCTATCGCTTGCTTGCCTGACGCTAATAGATGTCGCTCCCTGTCTTGTCGCTTGCTACTCAATGATTTAAATCAATACAATATTGTGTATAAGAAAATCCTTGAAGAATTACATAAATATGATATGGAATTTACGTTGGTTGGTAGGCGAACTCATAAAAAAATTGTTTACAGTAAACAATAACAATTTTAATTAATCAAGATTTTAACCTATAGTGCGCAGCGATCCACAGGCTTAAGAGGAACAATTAGTATAACGAAGAAAGAAAGGCTATAAGAGATATATACAATAAACTAAAATAATGGAAATACAATTTCTTAAAACTCAGGGCCATGTCTTGCTTTCAGACAAATCCATTTGTCAACTGGGCTTACTCTAAAAATTCAATGTACCTCATTAATAGGTAAATTATAAGGAATGTCATATGTGAACTCTATCACTGTCAAATCAAAATTATAAGATGGCTTTATGTTCTGTGGTCTCCGGCAAAATAATCCATTATCACTATGAGAGAAAATCTTATGGGGTGGAAGATATGTGGGCATTTCCCTTAAGATTACTATAGAATAACAATTCTTCCCATCACTGGAATGAGCGTCTCAAACATTTGAGTTAAATTCGACAGATTTTGCCAAATATGGTTACCTCAAATTGAAAATATTCTTTCTGAAGATCTGGGACGGGAACAATCTCCGTTAGTACATTGCTGCAGAGTGTTGCTCTTTTCACCCGACATGGTGTTCAGAATTCTGCAAAACATGATAATGTGCCTACAGTGTGTTTGCTTTTTTGCCAGTGATCGAACTTACGTCAAATATAACTTGAAATTTATTGTTAATGCATTATTTTTGAGCCTTACTACATACACTCAAATATCTTCAATTTTGTCACTTAGTACCACGACAATGTAAGGGAGCTATAGCATATTAAGCTCCCATTGAGTTCCAAATTTACACCAAAAAATCCACTAAGTATTTAATTGTACTTTAGAATGAAGAAAATGTCACATAAATGTGTATGGCCCTTCACTTGACCAAATTCTGTATCGTTGGTGTCTGTCTCTTTCTTTCTTTCTTTCTTTCTTCTCTTTCTTTTTCTCTGTATATATTTATTAGGTTAACTGAAAAGTATTGTGACTTTTGTGCATGCAATGACGTTTGGACCAGATATCAGGGTACATGAGTTGCAGCGAGTTGAGTCTAACGTCATTTGACAGTTACTAATTGAAGCTAGTAAATGTGCAAGAGTGGTGAAATTCTTGCATACAGACGTAGGCTTCTTGCAGCGCAATACGTGTAAGGTATTGCGCCTTGAAGACGAGTAAACTTTACGAAAACCGGCAATACAGTTTATAATTTTAGTTCAAAAAAGGCGCAAATGATACACAGGCCCGCGAAGAAATTTGTGCTGTTTATGGCAAAATATATTATCAAAAGCAACAGCCAAAAGATGATTCAGTTACTTTCGTTCTAAAAATTTCGATGTCCAAGATACTCCTCACAGTAACATTATAGTAAAAGTGGATGATATTCTCGCAAAATACATTTGTCACCAAGCAGTGTTAAACAATTTGAAGCAAGCTTGCTATACAAAGAAGCTCGACGTTTGGGTGCCACATGATCTGACTCAAAAACATTTACTGATCGAGTTTCTGTGAATCTTCACTGAAACATAGCGAACTCGAGCCGTTCATGAATAATAAAAAGTATAAAACATACAATAAGAATGTGTGAAATAGATCGTGTTCGAAGCGAGGAGAACACCACAATCTGTGGCAAAGCCAACATTGATATTCAGGAAGGTTATGCTGTGCGTTCAGGTTGGGCTGAAAGGGTATCGAGCACCACGAGCTACTGTCACCGGGCAGAATGATAGACTCGGACCTGTACTGTCGACAATCGGCGCAAGCGCGCCAAGCAACTCAAAAGAAACTGCCAGAACTGGTTAACAAAAACGGCGTCATATACCACGCTTACAACTCCGGTTAGCATATATGTTTAATGACCCATCAGAAGTTGAAAGAACTTGACTGTGAGGTTTCAATTCATACACCGCATAGCCCGAATCTGACATTATCAGACTATAATTCATTTCGATCTTTGCAGAACTTCCTGAATGATATTAAGTTAAATTCAAGAGAGGTATGTGAAAATCATGTGGCACAATTCTTTGAACAGAAATCACAGTTCTGTAATGACGGAATTACGTTTCGCCGAAAAAAATCGAAAATCATCGAACAGAATAGTGCGAATGTGGATTCATAATGCTATTTTCACATAACAGTAAATGGATTCCCAACTTTGACACCAAAGGTTCAATACATTCAGACAACTTGATATACCTTTTTTTTCTTTCTTCCTATATACGTATACACAGATGATTATTATAATAATTCAAACACCTGTAGTAGGAAATGTGTGAATAGTAGCACTGAGGAGATGTGCGGAGCCTGGCTGTTGTTAGTGGTGTGTTAGGTGATCGTATGTGATACATCAGGTGGGGTTGAACGGAAACGAGTGTTTAAGTGGGCAGACGGTGATGATGTAAAATGAAAGTCATCTCTTAATTCGAAAGCTGCAAAATTGTGAGTACATTTAAGGTGTCCAGTGTGCTATGTGTTTTGAAGGAACAATGTCCAAGGTGATTACGGCCTCCAGAGCTAATGGCAAAACAACACCGGCAAAGAGTAACACCAGATGGAAAAGAAGCCTCGGGTGCAGAGACGGCAGTGCACTGAAAAGGATTGTCACTAAGGACCGAAGAGCAAATATGGCAAGTGTAGGTGTGGAATTTCGTCAGCACCTGAAATAGTAGAGTGTGACAATCACATTCTAATGTGAGTTGCATAACCTGTATATTCATGGTAGGGTTGCAATTCCCAAACCTCTGATATCCGCCAACAACGCGATTTATTGCGAAGAAATAAAATGGTGTCGAGAACATTCAAAATGGAGCAGCCATTATTGGAAACGCACAATATGGTACGATGAGAATTCTTTCACCTTATTTCCAACAACAGATCGTGTTTACGTGTGGTGGACACTGCCCAAAATAGCTTATACTCTGAACCGTTTCCTTTATACCGTGAAAGATGGACGCAGCTCTGTTAAGATGCAGACCACAATTTCTTGATGTTTCGTGGCTACTGTGATTAAGCTAACAGAACGCATTACTGTTAGTAATTATGTATACATTTTAAGTGAATATGTGTAACCAATGATCCATACCTTGTTTCCGGTCAATGAGGTAATTTTTTTAAGGTGACAATTCACAGTGCTGGAGCTATTGAAGCGTAATTTAATGTCCATCAGAATGAACTATAGCACCTCCCAAGGTCCACCCAGTCTCCAGACTTCAACAATGGAACAGCTGTGGTCAGTCTTGCATGTCCAAAACAAATATCCTCTTCCATCCTTCTGACGGAACTAGTTCTGAACTGTATGATAAATGTAAAATATGCCCCTGAAAACCATTCTTGACTTTATGCCTCCATTACACGTCGCAACAGAGCTGTTCCACAAGCTGAAGGTGGTCCCACGTTGTATTAATAAAGTAAGATATAATTCCTTCAGGTGTTTCCATTATTTTGATAACTGTCTCTGTATATATTGTATGCTATCTCTGTATATATGGAATACTAGATTTATTTATTTCCTATACCCCACATTTAAAAATCATCTTGCTTCTACTTCAATTTTTCAACCATCTTTTGTCTTGCTACTGCCAATAAATGAAGCAAAAGGTAAAATTACTTTATTTTGCCTTCCTAACCATTTAGATTGTTGATAACCTAAAAGAACTTCTATTTTTATGATATGTCTTCTATTTTCGTATTTCCTATTCGTGACAATATGAGGGGAGACTGGAGAAACGAAAGAATAACTTTTAACATATTTTGTTAACTATGATTCACCCATCAATTGGAAGCAAAAGATTTTTGAAAGTTATTGTATTCTCTTGCATCTATATAGATTTCAGAACATAACACGCCATAATTGATTCTGGAATATTTAAGAGATTTATGGCATCTGGAACTTTTTCTTCTTTTTTTTTTCTAATATTGATCGTAAGTGCAAAAGCAAGTATTTAATCATGTTGGGAATCCTAATAATAAACAACAAATGTCTTAGTCTGTTTGTCACGCTAATCCTAATAATAAACAGTAATTATAATAGATGTTACTACCTGCGCTATCGCTTGTCTGCCTGACGCTAAGAGATGTCGCTACTTGATCTACCGGGTGTTAAACTGTGCGCTCTAGTTTAAACTTATTTCAATTTAATTATTTCAAGATAGAAAAAGGGCCTTCCTATTGTCATTATTCATGTTGTATAATAAAATCCTTGAATAAGTATATACATTTGGTATGGAGTTAGGTTGAAGTGATTACTGGACAAACTGAAAGAAAAATAATTAGAGCTTTTAATTAAGCATGATTTTAACCTATAGTGCTAAGCGTGGCCGAAGACTAGAACGAGACATTTAGTGAAAATGATAATACTCATTGAACTTTTCGATGAAAAAGGTAAATCTTCAGTAGATTTTGCTTTCATTTCTCTGCGTTATTATCTCCAGTTTTCAATAACATTCGAAACTCTCTAGTACTCACGACAAGAGCATGCTTATCTTTGATGCAAGTAATGTAGATTATATTCCCCAGAGAAACACAGATTAAGTCTACAGCTATAACTATGAAACATAAATTTAACTGAAAATATCTAATCTTTAAACATAAAATAAAATCGAAACGTTGAAATACAAAGAATATTATTGAACCTAAAAGAAAACTTAGTGGAATCAAAACTATTTAATGAATTCTCTATACTTAATTTTCGTCGTATAAATTTATATGAGCCGTACTCCTTCTAGGGGGCTAAATTGTTATTGTTCAAATAAAGATTAAGCAAATTATTCGACTGTTTTTAATTACGTTAACTTTTATTAGAAATAATCGTCAATATTATCACTTCCTTGTTGTTTCCAATAAAAGTAAACAGATTCATTGTAACATACGAAAACAATATTATTGTCATGGGGTTAAATTACATCTTTAGTTTTTTTTTCTGGTTGTAAAATCAAACGTAAAACAATCGAGAAAATAAATCTACATTTTTAAGGAATTTATGGTGAAGTTTTATAAGAGGCAAGTTTTTTTTTTTTTTTTTTTTTTTTAAATAAAGGAGTCCATTTTTCTTTATTACAAAGCCCAATTGTAATTGATTTCGTTTCATATATTTTAACTTACCTAATAAAATACATTCACAGAAAAACTGCTAACATCCTACAATCATATTACTATTCAACATATATATATATTATTTTGTTGACCTGGATGTTATTTAGTTTTATATCATCATTTTATATTTCAGATTTTATAATAACATAAAATTCTGTATTTACAGCCAGGGTCCAACATAATTTCCATCAATTTCTTCCGATTGTTCAGAGTCATGAGGTTAGTTAAGTTGCTGAGTCGAGGAGAGGGCATAAGGACGTTACTATGGACTTTTATAAAGTCTTTCCAAGCCCTTCCATACGTTGCTTTGTTAATCGTCATGCTGTTTTTCATTTACGCTGTCATTGGGATGCAGGTACGTTATTTTACATACATAATAAAGTAACTGGCATATAGGTATTCTTTGTTGTTTTATTTAGATGTTCTGAAGTTGAGTGCAAACAGCATTTTCCAAGAATAGAACAACAATATGAAATAACAACAGTAACAATGTATCAAGATAACTTCAAAACCTCCAAAGAAAGCAAAAGGGCTTGGAGTATTTGTGTCCCGGTCGACTGTACTGACTCCGGTTTTACTGCGTTACCTCCTCCTGATAATAGCACTACACAAATAGTACATTCATTATAAAATAGAAACCAACCTTGAAATATACATTTAGACTCACTAGTTAAAAATATCTACAAGGGGCATTCAAGACAGACTTAAAAAATAATAAACAAAATAAATAGAACAACTTTGAAAGAGTAAAAACTGCATTTAATTTTCCATATGAAGCTCTTGTACAGTTATATATTTATTTCAGCGTGTATCTAATGCCTGGAAGGCTTCGGCATTAAAAGATTTGTAAATGCGTCTGAACCGTTCTAGGACAAACTGTTTTACTTTTTCATCACTGTGAAAATATTTCTTAAATGTGATTATGCAATCCAGGGTACACTTACTTTTTTTTCTTTCTTTGTGATAGTGGTCCTTCAGTTCAGTGCAGACTTCAACTCTTCTGTATCAGTGAAAAGCGGAAAGCTATTTCCGAACATAGTGAACACTCACTTTTTGAAACAGCAAGTGGTCATGAATGATTGTGTTTACAATTCCTAGTGAATACATACCTTTGCAGCATCACGATAGATTATGTGACAATTGTCAATAAATTGTTCAATGCACTAAATGTTCCTAGGAATGACTGCTGTGGACTGGAATCCACGACGATCGGGTTTGTCAGTGACAGACGTGCTGTCCTCTTTGTTGCGCTTGTAGCATTCAAATGTCTCACTGCGGCCGAGTGTCTTATCACCATATTATAAGTGAAGCCTTCTGTAAATTTCAGCTGGTTTTATGCTCTTCTTCACTACACGCTATTCCGTGTACATGTTCACAATGTTGTCCGCAATCCTGCATAACGATCTCCGGACTTAAGGGCGAAATGACTGGCGTCTACTGGCAACACGACACAGTTTCCAGTTCCAACTGCATTTACTACTTCCACCCTGAGACTCAATTTTAAACATTAAAGAAAAAAATCTCGGATTGACTTGGATGAATCTCGTATTTTAATGCAACATTTCTTTAGCTAGTAATCGTCGACAGACATCATTTTGAGTATTTACTCGTCTGCTTCTCAAGATAGAGACTGTATGTAATTTGTAATTCTTGATTTTCTTACTTTTGTCACACTTATCTGGTATTTTGTTTGAAAATTTCCCCATGTAAAAGCCCTAGTTATTATATGCTATGATGTGCTATGGAGGTTATCCAAAATTGTACAATAGCTAATTTTTGTTTAGTGCTAAGCTATATCAAGTTTTATATATTAAGTTACATTATAACTATCGGCCTACAAACATAAAATTATATGTTTTTAATGTATGTTTAAACATACAACCATATGTGTATTATGTAGCTGTAAAGATTATATAATATCGAAGATATTATATATATATATATGCGTATCCCAAAAGTAATAGTAAAAAATGAAACCACAGATTCCTGGTACCAAAACAAGAAAAAAAGTCTATAGTTCGGAAGTGGACAGGAGCGGAGCTAGACAGCTTCGAATGTGGGGGAAAATAACTTCACACCTGCGAGCAAAATAATGATAGGAGCTAGGAAGGGGTTTCATAAGTACATAAAGATCATCTTGACTTGAAAGTTAAACGCATGTTACATAACTGCACCAGAGATTCTCCATACGTCATTTAGGGATTCACCGAATGTCTGTACGGCAGGGTATTGAAACGAAGCAGTAAAGATTGAAACCATACAGAAAAAGTTGTTATCAATGGCACGATTGCACGCACATGTACAACGGGAGTCAAAGCAAAGACCACATAGCATCGTTGCATAATATCACGGGGCAATGGAACAGTGGTATACCAGATAGAAACTTTCAGATACATTCTAGTAATAAGAACAAAGTCGTGTAATGTAATGAAATAACAGGCAGACTACACAACGACGTACTTTATTTGCAACATAGTATCTTACAGAGAGTAGCACTACAAACTACTAGGTCATACGTGCTAACAATATACGCACCTAAGGGGCCGCGGTGTCTCAGTGGTAAAGCGTTCACCTCTGGTGCATGGAGTCCCGGGTTCAAACCCTGGTTCCACCAAGTGAACTTTGTGGTGGACAAACACCGTGTGCGTGGGTTTCCTCAGGATTCTCCCGTTTCCTCCCACTTTCTTCATTCTACCATTTCATTCATTTCTCATCATCACCGTGTCCTTTAACCTAGCCGGCATAAGAGTGGGTCGTAAAACTCAAAAATTTCATTTCATTTTTTCATAAACGCACCTACAGATGTTCAAAGTGCTGTATTCCTGCGTCTATGCAACGTGCTAATCGTGAGTTTCGAATGCATTCCATCACTCCCAGTGTGTTCCGTAACTGTTCTCACGCATCTTCAATGAAGTTTTGTAAGTCGACAAGTTCCTTTCCGGAAGTGTGAAGTTCCTTTGCCCCCAAATTCGAAGTTAGCTAGGGCCGCCCCTGTCCACTTCCTGACTATAGGTCATATAACCTTTTTTTCTTACTTGTTTTGGTGCCAGGAATCTGTGGTTTCATTTTCTATCATTACTTTTGGGACACTCTGTGTATATATAATGTTTTAACAGAAATTTGTTATTAAATCGATTTGTAGTGTACTGTTATTGAAACAATTTATGTCAGATTATATTTATTTTATGCCATTAATGCTTACAAAATATATTCTCTGTATTTAAGCAGTAACAGTTAATACATATGGAGAGCAAAATAAGCATGAAAATTTAAGTGAGTTAACGATGAAACAAAATGATTGACAATTTACTGCGTAAGGTCACTGGAAATTATACTTTGGCATTGCAATTTAATAATCACATTATAACTGAAAATTCAGGTGTGAAAGAATTGAACAACAGTTGGAATTAGATCACAGGAAAACAATAGATTTATACTTTCATAATATATTTCTCCAAATAAATGATTTTTTTTTTTTTTTGCTTTATTTTAGGTTTTCGGCAAGATTACTCTAGATTCCGATACAGCAATTCACAGAAACAATAATTTTCAAACATTTCCTCAAGCAGTTTTAGTGCTATTCCGCTCAGCTACAGGTAAGTAATATAAAGTACTCTATATACGAGTAATACATTAATCCTAAGAAATTTTTATTATAAGACTTCTTTTAGAGTGTACGTGAGTTTTACATATATTATCTTATATTTTACTACTTACTATATATTCTAATTCAATGATATAGGGAAGGGGGTGAGTCCAGAAAACTAAGTCGTCCTTCCTCTTGAAGATTCAATTTAATGTGAAACTTTAAATTGCTAATACAGTTTTACAAATTATTTTTGTCCCCTTTTATATATAAAAAAAAGTTTGATACACCTCCTTTACCCCTCAAAAAAAATCCGGTTAGGTTTCTTCCTAAACGATAACATTCGAGGTGAACTGAACCCAAAAGCTCCCAGGGTGCAAAGCTGTGGAACGTAGCCTCTATTGTCGAGTCAAGTCTTTTTCTGGCCAAGCCCGATCACCAAACTTAGCAATCTTTAGTTAACGCTACTTGCCCACCAAATTTCGCTCATATCCGGTCAGTAGTTACTGAGAAATGAACTACCATATACAAAGCGAACCGAGCCCGGCTACCAAATATTGCAATTTTTATTTTCTAGAATATGGGATATTTGTCCATAAAATTTAGTTCATATCCTGCCAATAGTTACCGGAAAAAAGCACCATATGCAATAAGCCAAGCCGAGCTCGATCACCAAATATAACAATCTTTATTTCTAAGATGATGAGCTAGTAGCCTGCCAAATTTCGTTCAGATCAGGCCAGTAGTTACGGAGAAATACAGCACTACATACTAAGCGATTTGAGCCGAACCGAGCCTGTTTCTTACCAAACCCGACCACCAAATATAGCAACTGTTATTTCCTAAACTATGGGCTATTTGCCCATAAAATTTGGTTTGAATCCGACCAGTAGTTACCAAAAATAAAGTGCCAAATAAAAGCCGAGCCGAGATGAGTCTGTTCCTTGTCAAGCGCTGCCACCAAATATAGTATTCTTTATTTCTAAGACGATGAGCCACTAGCCCACCAAATTTCGTTCAGATCAGGCCAGCAGTTACCGAGAAATAAAGTACCACATACAAGGCGATTCGAGTCAAGCTGAGCCTGTCCCTAGCCGAGCCTCGCTATCAAATATAACAATTTTTATTTGTTAGCCATGGGCTATTTGTCCCCCAAATTTGATTCAGGTCCGGTCAACAGTTACCAAGAAATAAAATAAAATAATCAAGCTGAATCACTTATAGCACTTGTTATTCCTTTATCCATTGGCTATTTGTCCACCAAATTTGATTCAAATCCGACCAGTAGTTACCAGGAAATAGATTACCACACACAAACAAACACACACACACACACATATATATATATATATATATATATATATATAGGGTGTCCGGAATGGGACTGACGGTTTTTAAAAGTGTATAGTTTTAATATGGTCAGAGATACAGAAGAAAAAAAAAATCATATTGAAGGAAAACTCAAAAGGTTTTGTTCAGCACATTTTCATACTTGAACAACTACCGGTGACGGCGCTGGTATTGTCGATAAAGAGAAATGGCGTCGGCAGTCGAAAAGACGAATTAGGTGGCCTCCATGCTCTCCGGATGTTACTCTCCTGGACTTCTTCCTGTGGGGATATGTGAAAGACATTGTGTATTCTGATGAAAAGGTCCGTAACCTTGATGAACTGAAGAACCGTATTAGGAATGCGATTGCTTCAGTAACACCTTAGATGTTACAGAATACGTGTAGAGAGATTGAGTTCAGGCTAGATATTGTAAGAGTTACAAATGGAGATCACGTGGAGTTACACTGAATTAGAATGGCTTGTAAGTAAGACCAAGTAATTTTTTTGAGTTCTCCATGTTTTTGAGCTCTCCATGGTTTTTTTTTCTTCTGTATCTCTGACCCTATTAAAACTATACACTTTTAAAAATCGTCAGCCCCATTCCGGACATCCTCTATATAAACCTGGAGTGAAACTATAGCTCCCATATATTTATGTTAGGAGCTAATAAAGGGTCCTATCTAAGAGTTCCTATTCATTGTTCCAAGAGATACAATTCAGTTACAAGTTACGTGTAATGTACAGAGTCCCTTAATAAACGGTATACACTAAGAGATACAGTTGACTTTTCGAAGTTGCATCGAGTAATGATTCCAATATGTAGAGTGGTTTCCTCTCAATAGATGTCGATACTTACATGACTGTAAAATGAACAACCGACATAAGGCAGTAAGTCGAATTGATTTATCAAGGTAAGAATTGAAACGCTTAGAGGATAAAGATGTTATGTTAGATTTTTCGAAACGTTGAATTCTGGCGGTTCATGCATGTTATATGTTAGTTATGCCACATAACACACCATTTAGTGAATCCTTGTCCCAGTGAAGAGATTTAAAAACGATGAAGGGTGGATGTTAACAGACATAAATGTGAAAGTCAATTTTCCTGAACGTAAAATTTGTTACATGTCACCTTTATCCTCTAACCGCTTCAATTAGTAATGGCACTAAATAGGACGAAGAGATGCATTTGAGTGTCCATCACGTTCACCTGAAACGTTTGAACTCTTATTAATGGGCAAAGTTAAAGAAAGGTGTTTACATTAGCGAATCTCACAGAATAAATTAAAACGATATGTACAGCAATCCTCATGGGGACTTTGGCTGACGTTGCTCAAAGGTTCGCCATTATGATAAGTGTCTGGCCGGTAATGGTAACGACTTTGAGCACATCCTGTAATTTATACGTTAAGTGTAACTTGCATTCATCTTTAACCATATAAATAAATTTACTATTAACATAAAACAAAAACTTTTGTTTGTTAAAGTATGTACACATTTGTGACAGACTCTGTATCACTGGTTGATAATAATAATAATAATAATAACAATAATAATAATAACAATAATGATAATAATAATAATAATAATAATAATAATAATAATAATAATAATAATAATAATAATAATAATAATAATAATAATAAATCTAATCGTGTATATTAAATAACATTCTGAATATCAAGCTTAACCCATTACTGCCCCTTGGCAACTTAAGTTGCCATGGCAATTTTTCGTCATAGCGCAAAAACTCATGAATTGGCATTGCTAGTTGTAACCGTAAAGTAACTTTGGGGTCTGTTTCGTTATAGAATTGTTGCATTTTCTTTGTATAATATATTGATGCGGGATTAGCACTGTTTTTTGGGTACAATGTGTTTAGAAGAGAAAGACGCAACTGGATTGATTTGAAAGACTCCAGAAGGAAGGATTGAGGGTCTGTAAAGGAAAGATTGATTTGATTTTGATAGTTATGATTTTCCAGTGTATTTTCTCCTTGAAAATTGTAACTTTTCAAAATATTCCCTTTTTTTTGAATATGTTGCCTGTTGGGAACTTAAGTTGCCGGGCTAAAAAAACAAGAAAAAAACATAAATATTTTTCAAAAATATTCTAATATATATTTTAGAGTACTAGTAAGACCAAATAGGCGAAAAAACTTTTCAAAATAGCAGTGGGAAATTCTGGGCACTAATGGGTTAATTGTTTCTGCATTCTTGCCTCACATTTCAGAACATTATCGTTTTACATTTAATGAAACAGTGTGAACGATATGAAATAGTATTCTCAACATATACTCTTTTTTACTTTCTAGGTGAGGCGTGGCAAGAAATTATGCTGGATTGCTCAGGTCTACCAGAAGTGAAATGTGATCCCAATTCAGATGATGCAGGTTCCCCAAGTGGATGCGGTTCAGATTTTGCATTTCCATATTTTATTTCGTTTTATGTGTTATGTTCCTTTTTGGTGAGTTTTATTGAAAGTATTGATACTTAGAATTCTACAATAAAACATAATGTTCCAACAATTGAAGAGCTCAATTCCAAAAGAGCCTAAGTCAAAAAAGTAAGTTTATCAGGAGATTTTGTGTGTGTGTGTGTGTGTGTTTCCATCATTCAATTTCTGTGAAAGGAAAGTAATCTACATAAAAGAAAATTGTAATTGCCTACTTTTTCGTAATATACCGGTGAAATTATCATCTATAGTAACAGTTTTATAAGTGTTTTTAGGCATGAGACAGAAAATAATTTCAGAGGATACTGTTGACTAAGAAAATTTTGGAAAACACCACTGTTTTCTTTTGACTACAATTAATTTGGTTTATGGAGTTTTGGCATAAAACCTAGTTCAATATACAGAGATGCTAAAATGGAACGTAATAAAGCCAATATCTTAAAATTGACAAAAATTGACTTAGGCTATTTTGGAATCCACCCGTTCAATTGTTTGATTCAAAATTCCTGCTATATTTGTACTGATTATTTGTACACGAATTAAATTCACATTTGAATTAGGTGAGGAAAGTAAGGATAAAAATTAATGTATCCAACATTAACGACTAGATTTTGCACCACAAATCCGATATCATTTTATGATTTATAAAGACTAATTCTGTCTTTCTTTCAATACATTGTATTATTAACATTACTTCCCGCAATGTCTAGTTTCGTTTAATGCATATATTTGTCTTATTTTTACTTTCAGATTATTAATCTGTTTGTAGCTGTTATCATGGATAATTTTGATTATTTGACTCGAGACTGGTCAATCCTTGGCCCTCATCATTTAGATGAGTTTGTAAAATTGTGGAGTGAGTATGATCCTGATGCCAAAGGTAGAATCAAGCATTTGGACGTAGTAACATTATTACGAAAAATATCACCGCCTCTTGGGTTTGGAAAACTTTGTCCTCACAGAGTGGCCTGCAAGGTAAAATATACATTCAATATTATAGATATATATATCCACCATAAATTATGGACTAGTATTTAATCACGATCTCGTTTAGTCAGACCAGCTTTGGCAATGTAAAAATATAATCTATCTAATTTTAAGGTTTGTTAATATTGTATCTAGCGTTTTTGATTTTTCGGTCGTAAGATTAGTTATTAATTTCATATTTAAGTTCAAAAGATTTGCTGAAAATTAAGTTTCTAAATTAAGATATTTTAAATAAAGTTATATCAATAAGGCACTAAATTTAATTTTCACTGCTTCAATACGTACAGTATAGATTTGCATACAGTATACTTGCATGTGTACAGTATATACATACTTGGATCAAATTTTCTTTAATATAAAGTGGGCATTCAATTGTTCTCCAGAACGTTTTCTCCCGAATTGAACAAAGAACTGTCCTATCAATAAAAGAAATAATAGTATTCTAAGATCATTTTGTGTGCATTACATTGTGAATTATTTTGTGAATTTCTAATACAATTATATTCAAAACAACTACGCAATAATGGCTCTAGAGGAATGTCACATTGGTAAAATATAAAACACAGTTCTGACCAGAGCAGAATGAAATATATTAAAAACTATACTTACAATGTGTTACAGTTTCAAGGACCTAACATCCTCTTCATCAGAGTGAGAGTGTTTGTGTCTGATGAAGAGGATGTTAGGTCCTTGAAACTGTAACACATTGTAAGTATAGTTTTTAATATATTTCATTCTGCTCTGGTCAGAACTGTGTTTTATTTGTTACTCTACTTATCCAGAGCCATGGAGTTTGTTCATTATGGTAAAATATATAAATAAATTCTATCGCTATAAGCTAAAGGAAGAAAGCTATACTTGTATGCAGTCTTTTAAAACTGTATGAAGCTTTCTGACCTTACCTCATATTGATAACATTTAAATTTTTACTCTTGTGACTCCCCTCAAGAGCCAGCACTGGTTCCTGTGTGATGTATTACATTAAGCAAGTATTAAATGCTGGAATTTATTCACACGAAATCATGCTTATTATTACAAACTTTGATTAAATATATGTATCAAAAGATTTCTTTTTTTAACGTTTTACTTTTGTATATCCCATACATAGTGTGAAACTTAATTTTGAGAAACTCATTATTACTTCCACAACGTTATGGCATCAAAAGTTGCTAAGAGTTGCTTTGGCAAACATCTTGCTAGCTGGATGATGTATGGTTAGTATATGTTCTCCGATTGTCGTTATTTCTGGATTTCAGGAGCAGAGTTTGCTTCTTTTTAGGCCTAATTAACACTAAGCCTTATGTGGCTTGATCGGTAATTGAAAATGAAATGAAATGAAATCTTTAAGTTTTACATCCCACGATTATGCCGGCTAGGCTAAAGGACACGGAGATAATGAGAAATGAGTGAAATGGTGGAATGAAGAAAATGGGAAGAAACGGGAGATCCCGAGAAAACCCACGCACACGGTGTTTGCCCACCACAAAGGTCACTTGGCGCGAGCTGGGATAGAACCAAGGACCCCATGCACCAGAGGTGAACGCTCTAGTACTAATCCACCGCGGCACTTGATCGGTAATTGAATTGGAGACCGAGCACGTATGATAATTGTGAACTGTTCAAGTTTCTTGCCATAATATGATCACTTATCGTTGCAAAACTCCATCTGTACTTCATTTGTCTGACTCGGCCAATCATCTTGAGAATATCATGGAACTAGAAGTGCAATATTTGCGAAATTAAACTCATGTACGTTGAAAGTAATTTTAATTTGAAAGACGATACTATAACTTACAAACATTTCTACGTGTTTTGAGTAGAAATACGAACTTTACAAAATACAATACGTTTATTTTTATAATGTTTGAAGTTTTATAATGTCAACTTTCCCGCTAGTAGACGTAAAATCTGCATTGCATACTTAAACCCTATGGGTTTGAGTTGGCGGCGTTTTCTTGACTTAAATTCCTCCCCAAAAATAATCAACAATCCTAAATAGTCCATTTCCCCTTTACATTCAAGTGCTTAACAGTTCTCCATCGAGTCCGAGGTAGCAACTATCTTGGCCATGATACAGATATGACTCAAAAATTAAACAATATATTCTTCAACATACGAGCATATATAGCCACGAAAGCGCATTGTAAATTATTACTTAAATTGTAATTTATTTTCTAAGTTAAATACAGTTCTAATTAACGCTACAGCTTTCTCTTTCCCCTTACACACCTTGCAAATTTCAATACGGCCTCGATTTGTGAATTCAAATTAAAGAGAAAAGTAGGTAACTTTTTAATTATATATTTAAGTTGGTAATCGTTTCTTGATTTATTCTTTCGCAGAGACTTGTGTCTATGAATATGCCATTAAACAGCGATGGTACGGTGCTATTTAATGCAACATTATTTGCTGTAGTTCGTACATCATTAAGGATAAAGACGGAAGGAAATATAGACGATGCTAACGCAGAACTTAGAGCAGTAATTAAGAAGATATGGAAGCGGACCAGTCCGAAGCTACTGGATCAAGTTGTACCACCTCCTGGCGGTATGTTGTTTAATGTCTTACTAACTATTGTAAAACTAACATAGGGGTCTTGCAATAAACTAATTGAGATTAACTACTTGATGGTGGGAGCTTATTCTTTTGATTTAAACAAATATAATTTCTAAATTGATTTTGAACCGGTCATTCAGTTGCGGATCACTGAATTTGATTTCATAGGGACTATACGCACTCTAGAGTTAAAGTAAGTTTCCTTTTTTTTTTTTTTGTTATAGTCTAGATCTTCTAGTTTAATATTGATAGCATAACTTGAACTGGCAGATGTTGTTCTGGATTCGTTTAATACTTTATTCTTTTTTCTTATTTCTTCTTCTTCTTCTTCTTCTTCTTATTATTATTATTATTATTATTATTATTATTATTATTATTATTATTATTATTATTATTATTATTATTATTATTATTAACTAAAACTAACTAACTCTATGGCCTATAGGAAACGAAGGGTCAATCACCGTTCACAAAAGCTCTCCACTGACTTCTATCCTTAGCCAATTGGATCAAGTTTCTACTATGTATTCCTATTTTTGCGAGATCCATCTTAACCCTTTCATGCGTAAAGTCCACTGGAGTGGACACTGCTGATTGGTTACGATTGTGTTCTGTCGCAACTCTCTATCCGCAACCAAGGTGCATTCTTTTCCAATAGAAGCTACCTGGGTTGCCTGACGATCTGAATTTTTCTGCCACCTAGCGTGAAACACTGAAAGCAGGGGTGTGACTTCCTCGGTGAATACTTGAAACAGGCAGGAAAGAGGCGTGGCGAGTTCATCTGAAATATCTGCTGACATTTTCTATGGAGGGTGTGCCAAGCAAGTGATATTTTTTTCTTTTCTTTGTTACAATGTCTGAAATAAGCTGACATGATGATATTATCTGGTTTTGTTCTTGTATCTACAAAAATCATCCAAACAGACATGTCCCATGTAGTGGACAGTATGCACTTGAAGTACATTTGTCTGCAACAATCTGTCCATTGTAGTGGACTTCATGCATCTATTGAAGATATGATTGATTTTGCAAAAAGTGGTGCTTGCCACTCACAAAAATATAATTGGAGCCTCTATGGCAACCAATGAGCTTCTTCAAGACTTCTAATATATATGTGAAATCTGGTTTCGATTTCCAGTTGATGTCACTACACTTGACTCCAACACGGTATGGCAAACAAAATTGGTATGTTCAGAACACCTCCCAAAAACACCATCTTTCCTTGTATCAAACTGAAATCAGGAACATGAAGACCTGTACACACAAACTGCCTTGAAAATATGTTACTCAGTATATTGAGGATGACGGAAGTGAATCAGCTTAAGCGAATGAAGAAAAAGAAACTGAAGATCCTCCTCTGAATAGAAGCAACCAAAGACGACAACAAGCAAAAGTGAGGTGGTCAAAATATGGCAATAAGTTTTCTCAGAGTGTTTCTCCATTTTTAAAAAATAACAATGTAAATATTACAGGAAATGAACAAATTGATTTGTTTTCGCAGTTATTTACAGATGACGTTGTAAATGACATTGTTTCAGAACAATCTGTATGCGAATCAAAATGGCAAGGAACACGACAGTGTTGGTTTTATGACGAAGTTTTAAATTGTAAAGTTTTAGCTGATGTAATGTTAGTAAACCGGTTTGACCTCATGTGGAGATATCTTCACTTCTATGATAATTCACAGTCTCGAGATGCGAACAACAGACTTTATAAGTTACTATATGTACTGAATAAACTGAAGGAAAGATTCGAATTTGCTGTGAATGATGAAGAGTATGAATGCATTGACGGGCAAATCATGCCATTCAAGTGTAGACGTAACATAAACCAATATATACTCACGAAGCAGAAAGCTTGGGGGTGAAAATTTCGGGAAGGGCACAGAGTAGTGGTTACATGTACGATTTTGTTGAATATGTTTATTTTTAACTCTTATTACTTCTACCAAAATCACTTTGACAAGTTTCTAACATATAACGTTTATTCCATTTATTTTTAGTGTAATTTTGCAAACTTTATGTGTCACAATTCAGAAATGATTATCTTACCCAAAATACATGAAGTCCATTCAAGTGGACAGATAAAGGTAGTCATTAAATTTTGTTAATAAAATATCAAATTTCAAATTTTTTTGTTTTACATGCCATAGTACATCAAGAACAATTTGTAAAAATATTATTATTATTATTATTATTATTATTATTAATAATAGTAATAGTAATAATAATAATCACATGTCAATGAGAATGTAATTCATGCACGAAAGGGTTAATATTGTCCTCCCATCTGCGCCTAATTCTTCCTAATGGTCGCTTTCCGATTCGTCTTCCAGTTAAGACTTTGAAATCGTTTCTACTTTCTTCCATCCTAGCTGCATGACCTGCTCACCTGAGCCTCCTAGATTTGATGACCCTAACAATGTTTAGTAAACGGTATAAATTATGTATTTCCTCATTATTATTATTATTATTATTATTATTATTATTATTATTATTATTATTATTATTATTATTATTATTATTATTTTCAAATTGATGTCATGGGAAATGAAAGAAAGATCAACAGATTCGGTTGCGTGGGGTGTGTATGGTCCTTAATATTTTGTGTTCTTGTTATTATCTTCTTCTTCATCTTTCAATAATGTTAGATAATTTGTTGTGCCCCTTTATCGCATTGAATCATGAAAGAGAAAATCACATGAAAATGAACAAAACAACCAGGAAACAATTTGCTGAGATAAATAAAATAAATGAAAACGGAAATTGAATCTTATTACGTGGAATTCATGTGAGATCAAATTTGGGACAACTTGCTCGTTTTGTAAAGTACTTGAATGGATACTCATCAGTGAGTAAAGTGGAAAAGGAAATAGGAAGTATTAACAAGTTTCTTCTACCCGCTGATTTAAGTATCGCTCATGGAATCCTTATGAGCATCACACATACTATTGGAGCTTAAAACATATGGTTTATAGCTTTTCTTTGGTGCGTGCTTCTTTGTGAAAAAAAATACATGTTCTAAACTGTTTCTGATAATACTATAAGTAGAACCTTTTTCATTTAGAAAAGAATGATACAGTATAAATTTTTATTATATTTCATATTTGTTTTAAGGAACTATGGCTAGTGTAAGAGCGTGTATAAGAATTACCTTTCCAACTGCTTCTCATTCATTTGCATTCTTATAACATTTCTTGTCTTATGCAACTCAATAAGAACATAGAAGAAGAAATGACTGTCCAATAATCAGAGTTCGGAGAAGAGCAAGTTTTATGTTCCATTTGGATTCCTCTTCCGTAATTGATTTAGTATACCAATATCTGTGAATAGTTATTTCTTTCAACTAATTCTGCTGTATATCAATTGTGGATTACAAAAAAATATTGGTCTCTACACTTGAATCAAAATTAGACAATCTTTACTTTCCCAAACTCTTGTATTTTGATATTATATAGAGGTGAAACAAGTAGCACAATTTAAAATGTATAAAGAACAATAATCAAGAATCAAGATACTCGTATCGTTGATTATTATTTTTATGCAGGTTGATTTAATATTAGTATTGTCTCAGTAACTACTTGTACATCGCGCAATTTGAAGAACAACTGTTCCATCAATGGAATAAATCTTTTAGTCACGTACGGCATAAATTGTATCTACACGGACGTGTTTTTTTTTTTTTTTTCACTTTACACATTTTGCAGTTGCATTAGACATTCAACCCTGTAAGATTAAAATTACACTGACTCATCAAAGATTGTCTTTCACTGCTATTTACGTAAAGTTATCAACATCTAGAAATGAGCTATAGATGAAATTTTCAAGAAAATTTAGCTGTGATACACAAACATATGACTGATGTACTGTTTCCTTTGCCTTTTAGTATCCCATGGCAAAAGAAAAAAATTCCGCATTTGTAAGCAAAAAAAAAAAAAAAAAAAAACCCTACAATACATGTCTCTTCCATATGGTTAAGTACTAGTCTGCACATAATATCAGTGGTGCTATTCAGCTGGTTCGCACCGGTTCCTTAAAGCCAGTTGTTAAAATATTTCGAGTTCGCAGAACCGTTTGTTATACCCAAATATAACAGTAAATTTTACCCAGTTATACCCAGGAACAATAGATTTTAGTTTAAGTATCTTTGTTTTTATAAATTCTTAAAGTTACAAGTTAAACATATGGTCTCTCAGAACAAGATATAAGCGTTTATTTCTTAATCTCAAATGATCAGATATCAAGAATGAAAACTTGGTTCACGTGAGTATAATAGTGAGAATTATTTATATTTGAAACGCATACATACCATTATCAACAATTATAATTATTATTGATATCGATAATTATGATTATCGATAATTATCGATCCATTTCTGGATTAAGGTCCTTCCAATAGTTTTGACAACCATCTATCTTGGATAACTTGTTTCCAAGATTTTCGCAGTGCTACCTAAATTCGTGGCACCACCTTGTATTTGGATACTTTGTAGGTTTCTATTTGTCACTTGTGGTATATAGTACAAAATTTTCTTTTGTCTACCTTATATGGTTTGTTTCCTAAGAGAGTATATCTATCTACCTACGCTCTCTCTCTCTCTCTCTCTCTCTCTCTCTCTCTCTCTGTATATATATAGGGTGTTTCAAAACAACACCGACAACGTTTGGGAGGTGATTCCTGATGCCAAGAAAAGACCAACCTGGGTGCACAAATGCTTTATTTCGGAGTTACAGGCTACCGAAAACATGAAAAAATGAACTTCAAAAGTCCATAGCTCCAAAACTATGGGACATACCGTAGTTGAGTCAAGACTTCACTTAAGAACTAATATCTGCCCTATGCAAATATCCACGTTTCAGAATCCTGCGGTACTTCTGTAACAGTTTTTACAGAGGTAGTTGGTGAGTATTTCAAATTATATGCTCTTAGCCAAACACCCTCTATAAAAAATGTTGTGTGAGTAACGCAGGATTCTGAAACATGTATTTTTGAATAGCGCACATATTAGTTCCTAAGTGAAATCTTGACCCGACTACGGTAAGTTCCATAGTCTTGGAGCTATGGACCTTAAAAGTTCATTTTTTAATGTTTTCGGCAGCCTATAACTCCGAAAGGAAGCATTTGTGCACCCAAGTTGGTCTATACTTTTTGTCTTATCGGTGTTGTTTTGAAACACCCTCTCTCTCTCTCTCTCTCTCTCTCTCTCTCTCTCTCTATATATATATATATATATATATATATATATATATATATATATATATATATATATATATATATAACCGGTTGTTAAAAAATTAGAATAACATCACTGGATAATATGTACAGTGCATAAAATAATGAAAAGAAATATGATTACTGTAAATAATATATCGGAAGGCACAGTTGCTTTGTAGTAGTGTGGTCATCTCCAGTGTTCTGAGTTCCTGTTTGATGCTGAACATATTAATTTGTGAGGGATGACATAGTAACTATGGATTTTTTCGAAGTTCTTGTTTTTCCTTTCACATGTCATTTCATCATTTTTTTTTCATTAATCGTCTGTCTTCTTTAGCATTCAAGGCAAACATATAAGACTTAAAACTGAATAATTTTGTATAGATTATATATACAGAGTGTTTCAAAGGAAAGGGCAATATTTTGGGAAATAATACTATTGGTGATTCTAACCTCAATATTCGTATAAACACGGGTCATATTCTCAATGGTTTGAGAGTTACACATTGTGAACTATTTTTTATTTCTGTTGCTTATTGCTTATCCTGTATTTATTCTACAGAGGTGAGATATCACACGTTTGAAAGGTGATGAAATGGCCTTTCCAATGGTATGCAAAATGTGGCAGTGGTATCTTTAAAAGAAAGGTTACTTAGGGATATTTGGGAAAATTAACATTATTTTAAAAGTATCTAAGGAAACTGGATGTCAATACAGATTTCCAAATTTCACTCAATAACTTCCTTTCCAAGGACACCACTATTATGGGTTACATACCGTTGGAAACACCAATTCATCACCTTTCAAACGTATTATTTTTCTCCCCTGTAAAATTAACATAGGTTGACCAATAAACAACAAAATTAAAACGTTGTTCACAACCTGTAACTCTCAAGCCGTTGAGAAAAGGGTCTGTGTTGATATGATTCTTTTACTCAAAATCATCCATACCACCACTTTCCAATCTATTTGTCTTTTCCCTTTGAAACACCCTATATAACTGTATATATAAGAGTAAATTCACTGACTTATTGATTCACTCATCAACAGATCTCAGAAGCTACTAGGCGTAAGACTTGGACATTTTATGTGAATCTTATTCTTGCACCCTAGGCTATAAATAAGGCGGGGTTTTGTAAAATACTACTTCTAAGGGGAAATATGAGGGAGTTAAATAATTTTCTTGCGTTCGACAGATTTCCGAAACTATTTAACGTAGAAGCCTGAAATTTGTATAAATGTTCTCCTTGCAGCCTAAACTGCAAATAAGGAAGTTTTTTTTCTTTTTCTTTATTTTCTTTTTTTTTATTGAATATCTTAAGCGGGAGATGGGGGCTTAAATATTTTTTCTTGGCGTTCACCAGATCTCCGAAACTGCAAGGAGTAGAACCTTAGAATTTCCTATAAATGTTCTTCTTTCACCCTGAGCGGCAATTAAAGTGGTTTTGGGAATTGCATATCCTAAGGTGGGATTGAGCTAAGATCTCCTAAACTATTAGACGTTGAGCCTTGAAATTTTGGATAAATATTCTCCTGACATCCTAAGCTACAAGCAAGGTGAGATTTCGGAAATTGCATATCCAAAGGGGTATGTAGATCCTAAAAAGTTTCTTTGACGTTCACCACATCTCCGAAATTACATAAATATTTTTCTTGCATGCCGGGCTGCAAATACGCAAAAGTTTCATTAATTACATAGTCTTAGCGGGTATCGGGCCTTAAATATTTTCCTCTCGTGTTTGTGTTATTCACTTGCGTTCAATATCCAAGATGAATTGGAATATGGAACGTAGGTAGAAGAAGAGATGAAAAATATTATTCGCGGTAACATGTTGGGTATACGCCAATTATGTTGATTTTCGGCTGAATCTAAGATTTTGTCTTTTAATTGCAAAGAATGGTGTTAAAAATACATTTATTATTCCTAACTTCTTGCTATTTAGATTTTCTGTGCATGTTAAAAACTAACATGATGATTTTCTTTTTAAATTTTTAGTTGATGATGAAGTGACTGTTGGCAAATTTTACGCGACATTCCTCATTCAAGATTACTTCCGTCGATTTAAGAAGAGAAAGGAGCAAGAAGCAAAGGATGGTGATAAGGAGTCTCAAAATACAGTTACATTACAGGTAATTTTGATACTTTTGACCTGTAAGTTTGCAAAATGTCTTTTAATAAATGAAAATTTATTCAACATTATAAATCGCTAGAAAAAAACATAATTCTTACAAGTGGTATGTTCGTAAAGGAGTCCGTATATAATGGTTAGGAAAATACAATCAATAGTGAATACAATCTGCTATTTACCAGTGTATTTTCTATGTTTGAAGGACATAAATAAACAAGTGAGTTTCCTTTCACAGTGTAAAACTGCAGTAGACTTCCAAACTGTGGGAATTAAATACTCAAACTTGAAGCACTGCATCTATAACTATTGGTTGGAATAAATTGATAAGACCAAAGATAGATCTTTGGACGCTAAACCCACATCAAAAAGTCATTACTTGCTATACCTTACTATTCTTGTTCTATGACGATAAAGGTTGACACCTGAAATAGTTAATTTGAACAATTTCTGGATTGAATAGTTGCTTAAAGGAGGAGGTAGCACCTACTCTTGGGAAGCTGAATCTATTGAAAAATAGAAAAAAGCTTCTCAATATATCTTATCGCTTTTCGCTCTACGTAAATCAGTATTATCGGAAGCAGTAGTAAATTTTCAACCACTTAGGGTTGTGGTAGAGTGTTGCAGGATGTGATGGTATGTATTTTTGAGACTCTGAATCGTTTGCAGAAAGTCGCTTGTCGCTATCTAATATAATTTTTGTTATCTAGCGATACATGTTGAAACGGACAGATTAAGAAAAAGGGTCGTCGAAAGAAGATTGCCGCTACCTGGATGTTGCACCAGGACAACGTTCCCAGCCACACCGGTCTGCGCGTCCATAAGTTCCTGGCCAAGCGCAACTTGGCAACGTTGCCCCACTCCTACTACAGCACTGGCCTGGCTTCGAGAGACTTCTTTTTGTTCCCGAGTATCATGTATCATGACTTGGCTGAAAGAAATCTATTTTGGAACCATTGAAGTGGTCCGAACAGCCGTGACAAAGGCTCTAAACGAGGTGCCTGTAGAAGCTTTCCAGGTTGCGTACCATGCATGAAAAAGTCGCTGGCGAAAGTATTTAATTCTCAAGAGTTTTGAAGAATTTTCAACGCTCGTAACGATATCTAGATTTTTTTTTTTTGACGAAGTTAATTTATTACTTTTCAGAAAAACCTTGTACTTCAGTATACAATCGTAGATGAGAACCATCTATTATATGATCAATATTATGTGGTCACACTCGTTCAGTGAAATGTGTGAATTTACCAGTTTTGCATTAGTATTCAGATACTAGAAGGATTTTCTTAACCTAAAAATATAACTGTAATAACATAATTTATTTCATGAGAAAAAATACTTCCAGAAGCACTTAAATAAAAATATACAATTCGAAAATATTGACAATTTCAAGAACAGTCTCCATAACATTAATATTTAGCTAGCTTTTGCAGTAATACCCTGGTTATTAGTACAGCAGAACGCGGATAAGACATGTGCAATAAAGTATGTAATTTCAGCGTGGTTTCACACGTGTATACATTTTAACTGATATTTTACAGGATTTTGTCTTCAGAACAATCTTCTTGTTACTTGTGATAACAAATCTGTCCGTGGCAAAATAACACTGGTTAGAAAATTGTTCATGCCTGTTATCCACAAAAATGTTGGGCCTTATGCAGGGTCGTTCTGACGCGCGATTAGTGCCATACTAAAGAGTTCGACTAACGTATGTTTCCTGCAGTAGTCAAACATTTAGTATGACGCTAATCATGCGTCAAACGATTCTGCATAAGGTCCATTATTTTTACATGCATTGCATTATATATTGAATATATGAATTATACTTCCATGGCACGAGTTTGCGCCTAAGGCAAAAGGCGTGTAGAATCTTCGCATAACATCACTCGCCTTAGATACGTATTATTCGACAGTGTTCCTCATTTCGGCAAATCTCGGCAAGTAACTCCTGGACAACGCAATCTCGTTTGTACCTTTACAAAAGAATGTTCAGAAAAGAGAGAAAACTAGCTTGTCATCCTCTCTTTTTTTCTTTCTTTTCTTCTACTCACTGTGCTCGCATTAAGAGGTCGTCCATTGAGCAGATTGTGTTTGAAAATCATTAATAAAATAAGAACGGCTGGGCATGCGTCATAACGGTCTCCAAAGGTTTTTGTAGAAGATTCTTAACTATGTTTTCATAATTCATCAAACACATTTCAGATATGGCACCAGGTAAAACCTAATCAAAATTTCCTATTATACTGAACTATTCTCACGTCCTTTCCTACCGTCAAGTTTTTTAATACTTAATTTCTTTTGAAATATTCATTAATAGGTTCAAATTCAGAATCGAGATTCAATATAGACGCTCCTTAAAAATATTCTAACCAAATTGAGAATTACCGAAAACAAATAAAAGAAAAAAAAAACAGGTTCTCACCAAATTTCACGGCAATCGAAGCTGTTTAGAGTTATAATTAATGCCTCAAACTAAGTTTTTTTTTTTTTTTTTTTTTAATTACAGATCTTGCTAACCAGTTTTCTCAAACTTAAGGTTAAGCTTAGCCTCTCTATAGTGCCTGAAATAATTGGATTTTCATCAATTTCATGAAAATCGTTAGAACCATTTTGAAGTTCTGTTTGAGGTGTACCCGAAATACGGGTGGCCCAAAAATAGGTATACAGTCCCGTACTGACCGACTCATGACATTTTATATAATTTTCTTATTGTTATCCATACACGCAGTGACTTACAGTTTCTTTATTATTTGTTCTTAGTCTCTTTTCACTCATACCTTAAGCTTGAAACAAACAGAAGCAAATAAACTAATTATCTTAATAAACTAAAATATACTTTGTAGGACTTTTGGGCCACCCTATACGTATATCTTCATAGACGCCCCTAAATGAGTTTCTCCAGAAATTGAGAACTATAGAGTCTACCAGCATAGGTCTTTCCTAAGTTTTATGAAAATCGGTAGATATGTTTTCCATAGTATCATTTGAGTTTTCCAAAAGTCGAAATTTGGCTAAATCGTTTTCTCGTGTCCTACTAAGATTTCTTATGAAATTTAATAAGAATCGTTAGAGTCATGTTCGACATATGATTAAGGAGCCCTTGATTTTTTCTGCAGACGTTCCTAAGTAAGTTTTTCCAATGTCGAAATTCGGAGAAATTGCTTTCTTGTTTCCGAGAATTGTTTTTCACAAAATCTAATGAAAATACTTAAGGGCTGTTTTCCAGTTATGATTGAGATTCTCCCTTATAGAAAACTTTCACAGACATTAAGAAATGACAATTTGCGTTGTCGAAACCAAGCCAAATTGCCTTCTTGTGCCCGAGAACGTCTTTTTTTATCAAATTTCATAAAAGTTGCTAAATAAATTTTAAAAGGGGGTCACTCACTTATCAGACCAATTTCAAACAATGGGGTCCCACTGCACATGCACTATGTACATGAAATCTCCAACTCCAAACTCTTTCTGAGTAAATAGTCCCGGGTCAGACATATACATAAAGTTGAGCCTAGAAACATAATACTTTACAAACGAATTGAGTACGATCATTTATTCGTGAAGGTACATTTCTTACATTGATATTCTGTTGCTCACCTTCTTGGCTAGGTAATTTGCGTATTTCTTGTCATATGTATACTCACGATTTGAAAATAAAAGTCATATATAATTCTTTATTTCTAATTAGGCTGGCCTTCGAACGTTACACGACGCTGGTCCCGAGCTGAAGCGAGCAATATCCGGAAATCTGGAAGAACTAATGGATGACAATCCCGAACCTATGCATAGGGTAAGTAAGCTGAAGCGATCAATATCTGGAAATCTGGAAGAACTAATGGATGAAAATCCCGAACCTATGCATAGGGTAAGTAGTATACACAAAAGTTAAAAGTTGCCTGAACCAGACCAGTGACCCTTTTTACTAATAAATTGTATCTTGCAAGGATTATAATATCCCCGCCTGCTGTACTTTTCTAAATATCTGCAATACCAACATCGATGTGAATGTTGAATATTACAATAAAATAGAAGAGTATTTTTGATCAAGAAGAATGTATGAAAAACTTGATTAAAATCGATCTTTGAAAGTATACATTTCTTTATGATTAATATAATGGTGAAAGATATTGCTTGGGGGTGTGTAGAAAATTGTTACATTTATAGAATATCTAAATAAAAGTTTCTCTAAATGTACAATTAAAACACCATTACCATTGCATAATGGCTACTTTTGTTGAGATAAGACAGAATGAGTCGAGTTAATTTGAATTCTGTTTACTTTAGTAATTTTGACTGCTGGTCTTGAGGGTTTTCCTTAGATCTCACCAAGAAATTTTTGGCATGATATTTTGCATAAACAGTATGATTTTTTCCTTCGCATCCATGTTTTCTGAAGTCTGTGCTCGCCAAAAGTTATATTTGTCATGTTTGTCATATCTTAGTGCCAAATATACCAATAAAATATACCAAATACCAAATATACCAATAAAGTATACCAAATACCAAAAATACCAAATATTAAAATAATTGAAAATAGAAGTAATATAAATTTAATGATAAAAATGGTGTTAAAGTAATTATTGAAAATAGTCTTATTAATTTTACAGCGAAACCATTCCTTGTTTGGAAGTGTGTGGTCTTCGATGAGGAGGGGACATGGGGGATTCCACAGAGCACGGTCATTGAAAGTCAATTCCACTCACGCTAAAGTAAGTGTACATCAATCAATAATTTATTTTAATTGATAAGACATATTTCTTTTAAATGATGTTTATTAAAATCCTTCTAGCTTTGCTAGATTGCATGCGTCTATTCTGCTATGCATATTATATATCGCATTCAATGTACAAGGGAACTAAGTCCACTTTTTGGACATTTCTGACATATTTAAGATCTCTTACATGTGATTAAAAGTACTCGCTGAGCAAAACAATGCGTTTGTTATAAAATTATTAACGTGTAACAGTTTCGCCAACTATCCACTTTTGCTTCATTAGACACTACGAATCTGATTCATAGTGCCTGATGAAGTCTAAGTGGATGATTTGGAAGCCTAAATGGATGAGGCCACGTTAATAACTTTACAATAAACGTTCTTTCTCAGCAAGTAGTTTCAATCAAATTTAAATCTATAAAAAGCAAAGCTTGTACAATGGAAAATATGAAATTTAAGATATCCATGTAAAGCTCCTTCTGAACTTAAAATGTTCATGTCCAAACATTGTAAATAACTCTTATAATTAAAAAATGAAGTGTTAATTTTTCCACGTACTTGAGTGTACCTTACAAACTTTGTCTATTTTTTTTCATAACTTTCGTAAGTTGACTTAATTCCCTCGTGCACCGAACGCCCCATACACAGAAATGACACATATATTTTGTATGAGAACTAAATTTATAAGTATGCGTAGGCTTGTATGTGCGTTAGAATTCTGCGTCCCTTCTCAGTGCTGAGAATATATGAGACATATACCTACAGCTTAACGCGGGATTAGATTTACTCACCGAGAATTGAACCAGAATCTCCCGCTCCAAAGGTGAGAACGATAACTATTTTCACCAAGAGAGAGATTAACTATGGATAGTTATGACAAATTACGATACTTTAGTGGTGGCTCTTGAGGGAAGTCACAAGTGTAAACATTTAAATTTTATCGCTCCAACCTAAGGTAAGAAAGATTCAGAAAGCTGTATAAAAGAATTATATCTTAGGTGAGCTTCATGAAGTTTGTAGCGATAATATTTTTATTTTACCGATGTGACTTCCCTCAAGAGACGTTATGGCAATATTTAATTTCAAATAAAGTGTTATATTGATATTTTAAGTTCACACTTCCACTTTTGTACCATTTTAATCTGCTATTTTAAATATAACTATATTTTTATATATAAATTCTTGTCCAAAATCGTGCAGAAGTTTCTTCGTGCACTAGTTATTAACAGAACCATCGGTTTTAATTTAGCTACCATTGGTGTGGGAGTACAATTCAGAAGCCTTAACGTATAAACATAGTATAACAAGTGAGATCAAATAATTGTAATTGCTTAAGGCTCTTCATTAGGTTTCCCATCACTTTTCTAACCTTCATGAATAAGGCAAAGACAATGAGTGTAAATACGAAACGGAGAAAGTAAGTTGTCTACTAAACATAATTAAATAAATACCTCAGTTACCCAAGAAAAGAAGAATACAATCTTATGTAACAAAACAGCGCACAAATTGACACTTATTATCGTCTAGAAGGTACATGCTCTCTCTCCGCTGCAAACATGTCAAAGTTTGAGAAATCCTGTTCACTCACTGTGTAGTCTGCTATGGAATCAACTGTATATTTTACGCTATGGTAGCCAAAACAAAGCTCAGTGATTGAACTTTTAATTGCGATGAAAAAAAATTCTATAATCCGCGTCACTTGAATTGGCGTGTGGCATCAGTGCGCTGTTACTAAACCTTCAGGGAGGAATCTAGTCGTTCATAATTGTCCACAAATACGAACAAAATCAATTCAACAAAATCGATTCTTCCCTGAATGTTTAGTAACAGCGTACTGAGAGCTTACTGGCTGATCCCACACGCCAATTCGGGTGACGCGGACTATAGTAGATTTAACGCCGTTTTTAATGAATTCGTTCACTTGCTGTACATGTTTGTCATCTGTTACAAGCACTAGTACGTCATTATGAGGTTCATCCTCAGTCTGGTCATTCTGCCCTTCTTTGATGCAACACAGTTTTATGTACTTCGATCTATAGTTTCCTCATTGTGAGTGGCTTGTAAACGATGAATTTTACTACGAATTATTTTTTTTCTCGCTGTTAAAAATGTAATGGCTGTGCCTTGTTTTAGCTATAGTGACGTAACAGGCACATTTCTCTACATTTTACAGACTACTCACCTACGGAATTCTACCAGCATTTATATATTTGTAGTGGAGGGATGTAGCTTTGGTCCGTGTAATGGTTTATTTTATGTTACGTAAGATTGCACATATGTTTGCAGCCGTCTTATGTCCAGATATAGTTGAGTGAAATCTATGATATGATAATTGTCAAACACTCAAGTCACTGCACTGTAATAAACATCTTGAAAACAATTTTTTAGGTTATTTAATAACAATTTGTAAATACTATGTTTTCAAAATTATCATACTAATGATTGTTATTACATTATTAACAAAAATTTAGAAGAAAAGCAATAGGGATCATAATGAAGAGCCTTAATGTGGTGAATTATATCTGTGAAAAGCAAAAGTAATGTATAATATACTAGTTAGTTCGTTTAAAAACATTACGTACAACACTACGATGCAGTCTTTCTCAAATTATGTTATTTTTTGTAAGATTTACTTCTTTTATATTAAAATTTTTGTAATCAATAATAATGTTCAGAAAGCAAAAATATATATTTTTGTATGTACTAAAATATTAATTTTAATGTGACTTTAATTAAAATAACTATCGGCATGTGTCATACATGTAAAATAATGAAAAAAAAAACTATAATCTTCTCCTCACAACGTACTATATATAATGTGAATACTAGTAAAATAAAACGTGCTCAAAAAAATTCTAAATAAAAGAGAAACTGAAATAGTAAATCACATTTATATTTGTTAATAAAATTGCATTCATACCTAGCAAAGTTGAAGTTGCGTTCTAGAATTTATATTTCATTCTCATAGAGAAGGCTTTGTTTTATGGTACGGTATACAGCGTAAAAGCATATTATAATATTAAAAAGAACGAACATGTAAAGAAATTTTCCTAACTTGAATCTAAAGTAGGTACATGCAGATATCCTACCAGCTAAAGATGATTTATTTATTTTTTATTATTAATTTTTTTACTGTGAATAAATGTATATTTTAAAATATAAATCATTTGTACACATTCAAGATACAAGATATATAATCAAATCTTTCAGTATTATTGTCGAATGTATTTTAAATTAAGAATCTATATTTCCGGTAAAGTCGAAAGTATAGACCTCATATTTTATCATTTTTCATCAAGTGATAATTTTTTTTTCTTAACAATTTTAACAATCGTTGAGTAAAGGAAACTACTGTTCGAGGGATGTTCCCAAACTTCTGGAATTTCTAACTAACAACAGAATTCTGAACTATTTATAACAATTCAGGCACCAGGCAAGTCCTGACACATTTTTGTAACTTTCTATCTAAAAGTCAGTGAGAATAATTTGACCGCGTTGGAATTACCGACATGTTTTTAAGGTTCTATGGAAGGTGATGTAAAGTCCCACAGATACATTTTTTTCTTTCTGTGGAATGAGGGCGTATTAAGTTTATCTACAGTTTCTGGGGGCTCTGTAGAATCCAAAAGCACAGTATATAGCTGAGTTGATTATTTTAAATCTGATAGATTGAGTATAGAAAATGACTCGCGCAGCCGGCAACGTAACACTGCGATAAATTACTGTTGGTAAATCACATCCAGGCTCGGATCCAAGGGGAGGGGCTATAGGGGCTATAGCCCCTCTTGACGCTCAGGTATGCACTGGATAAAATGGGCTTCAATTCTGCTTTACACGGGATAAAGCTGCAAACTATGGTTTAGCCCCTCCCTTGATCATATCCTGGATCCGCCACTGCTAGTGACTATCCTTAAAATTAGTGCAAGTGTAGGCATTGCTACCTGGAAAGAAATATGAGTTTCTGCACGATCATTTAGGTGTGAGCAAGGTATTATTTTCTTAGGTACTTCGAATGCTCGAGTTATAACAAAAGATGAAGAGAGTGGAAACTTGTCGCCAACTTCAAGACCTTTCGTAACTTATTGGCGACTTTTGTCATAGAATAATAACAACAGACGAAATCTGGATCCTATACCTTAACACAGAAATAAAAGTCAATTTAAGGAATGGCGCGTACAAGAAGACGACTCGGCTTTTAAAGTTCGTGCAGTTTCTTCTGCGGATAAGTGGATTATCTACTGAAGGAAAGTACAAATAGTGTGGAGTACTATTCCAAACTTTTGTCTGACTCCTTATGACAATCACTTGTCAAAAATCGTCCTGAAAAGTTGTATGGGAGACTTTTACAGCAATAAGACAATGCAAAACCCAATATATCTCTCTGAACGAAAAAAAAAAAAAAAAAAAAAAAAAATTAAGTTGAGTTGGGAACTAGTTTCACGCCATTTCTTAGTCACCTGACCTAGCACCTAACGATTAACATATGTTTCCCAGCTTCATGAAATATTGACGTGATATGCCTTTCTAGACTCGAATTATGTAAAACGGGCTGTAAATAGGTGGATAAAAGACACCTAAAAATGTTCCTTTGAAGATCAAGAAGCTAATTTTACCTTGGGATAATCGCATTTAATTAAATGGACATTGTATTGAAAAACTGCAATGCAATAGACGAAAACTAGCAAATTAAAGAAAAATTCTAGACATTGGAAACATTCCTCGTATTTGTATTAAATAAGTAAAACTGGTTACGAAAAGCAGAGTCTAAATTATCTATCAGCATAATTGCAATGTATTTTAAGACATTTTACACACTTAAATTTGCAAAATCTTTTCGTTTAAATGTCAGAAATCCTAAATATGATCATTCGCAAAGGACATCAGTTCTGCAACACAAAAAAACAGGTTGAATAGGAAATTAAATTGTAGTATTTCAATAGCCAATTAACTGTTTTGTCATATCTTGGGGTTTATTATATCATATCTTCAGTAAGCAAAATTTTCTTTGCTATAAATAAATAAATAAAATAAAAATACACAAAACATTGCAAGTATGGGTATTCCATGTTGAAGAAATATTAGATAATTAATAAAATAAAAATAGTGTAGTTTAAAACTGGCATCAGTTGAAGATAATAAATTAAATATTTGTTGTATATTGAGACAATAGGTGAATATTCCTCTAGTTGATTGAATTTTGATAGTTAAAGAGTATAATTGGTTTGGTTTATTGTTAACAGACTTCGCGTGACTGCATACAATATTGCAACTATTGCGACAATAGAAGAAAAATGTACCATCCTAACTAGAATTATTAATTGAAAATCAAATTACAAATTAGAAGATTTAAAGATCGTTTAATCTTCAAACTTTTGCTTAATCAAGCCAGAAAAAATTTCTTTAACATTACAAAATGTTTCGTTTTACTTTAATAAATTTAGTAATTCATCAACACTTTTTGCTGAGTACCAACACTGAGTTCTCTGAGTGAAAACAATAAATCTTTAATCATTATTTTGAAAATACAAATGCTTGTTAAAATAATGAGTTTTACTTTTGTGCAATGCTTCTTATTCTCTTTATTCAGCTATGAATTCTGTTTGTAACTTCAATCGAGTGGAAGGATACCTTTAACCTTAAATAACAGAACACAATATTATATTTTTATATACATACCATATTCGTTGTAATGGACAGCCTTGTTTTTCACATAATAATCCTAATTACGACAATTAATGATGAAAAATTTACCACATTATGAAAATATTTTAAAAATTTGCATTACCATATTGAATGAACCACATCAACTTCAAAACAAAACATCATTTTACATTCTGATTGTTTGTCGTTATGATTTGATTGAATCTAGGATTGAATCTAGGAAAGTTAGATTTTATTTAAATGTTTCAATCTTCGATGCATTTGTAGAGAGAGAGTTTTCACACATGAATTTGAAATAGACTAACAACTAAAGATGTAATGTAAATATTTGTGTCTATTAATTCTAAAAGAGAAATTTGTCAAACTTTTATAAAATGTTATAAGTAACAAAAACTTGCTAGAAAGCAGTTTTGCCAAGCTCAAACTACATATAGAAGGGTAGTAAAAAAAAGTAACACTTGTTAAATAAAAAAATGTATTTTTGATGATAAATTTTATACAAAGTATAGAGAACGATAACACTTGGATTAGAGCCATTAATTTAAGCACCTTAGTTAAGATTGTTAAATTACTAAACGAATTCATGTTAAATTTTAACTCTGCCTCGATTTTTTATTTGTAGCACCTGGCAACCCTAGTAACAGTTTATCGAATTTTCTACTTATACTAAGATATTTCGTCAATATTAGCTTTTCAATAAATATTCCATTATTTTTATGTGCTTATCATCACTTTAATGTCTCCCTACACATATTCTTAATTATGATTTTTTTCTCATTTTTCCAAGTAATTTTCAGTTCTAAAATAATAAAAAAGACAATAATTGTTAAAGACATAATGTATAAAAACATTTGATATATAATTTTAAAGAACTAAAAGCAAATGTATTTTTACCACAAAGTGAATTTATATATTTTAAATAGATTCTTGAAGAAAACAAGGTTTATCTGTAATTAATATTTGTGTACAAAATTTAAAATTAAAAATGCTCAGATCATGTAGAAAATAGGTAAAGTACAACTAATGCTTTGAAACATGAGATACAATTATTCCAAAACTTTAATGACTGGAAACATTGTTTATTACAGATAGAGACACTAAACCCAATCTTTAACAGAATAATTGTCATTAATATCAAACAATATCGAACGGTCGCAAATTCTTATGGCTGTATTCAGTATATAAAGATTTGTGTTCAGTGTGTGTAACTTGTCTCTATTTAGGAAAAGAGATGTTAACTTTAATTAAAAGTGAGTATAAGAACTTTAAAATTATATACGCTATTATTATAATGAGATTATTATTATTATTATTATTATTATTATTATTATTATTATTATTATTATTATTATTATTATTATTATTATTATTATTAATTTCTGTTTTCGTTTTTTGATGGCATTACGGTTATATTTTTGCATCATTTGTATAATAGCGTTATCAAGATAAACAATAATCATAGAATTTCAGGTCGTTTTCTTTTTCCTTTTGTTTCTTTTGTTTTGTTTCTGTAACAGTATGCTTAATTATTTTGAAACATGTTCATAATATTCAATAGATTATAGTCTGTTAGAACAAACAAGTTATATTTTCCAATTTTGTTTTCAAATATTATTTTCAAATTCCTGACAGTTTTCTAATACAATTTCATGGGTTACTTATTTCATTTATCTTTTTATCGATACTCGCCCGTAAGGAAAATTTGCATACAAGGCAAAAGGGATTTAAAGCTGTTTCTATATAATAAAAGAAACTGTAACAAACTCAGTTAGCAGTGTTAAAACATTTAGTTATAGACAAACACTTACTTATTTCAGTTGTCTCTGTAATATACTCTTAAATAAATTTTATTTTTGTTACTAGAATTTTAGGAATGTCAAGCAAGTTTCATTGTATTTATATAAATTCACAGCTATTTATACATGATACATAATTCTCTAGTAGTATTAGTAAGCGTGAAAATGGGATTAAATTCTTCAATGTCATTGAGAGTAAATATACAAGACATATATTACTATGATGGGTCAAATTTCTTATATAATATTGAACTAGAAGTAACAGAGCTTTTGTAGCTTATTTTATTTCTAGCGTTGAAGAAGTGCTATTGACAAATAATGAAATAAAGCAACGTTAATATCTGTAATAACTGAATAATATTTCAAAGATAACACAGTTTAAAATCAATACAACTTTAGTGAAAAATCAATTTAGTATAAATAGTTATTTACTCAATTAAATTTTCAGCTAGAGGAAAAGGACAATTCAAGCTGTTCGGTATGTGTCAGCTTTTGAGGCTACTTTGTCCTTGTCGCATGTTGCACCGTATTACACTTTCATAAATTGAATATGGAAGAAATAAAGCACAAAATCACACGTATCGTCGCAATTAACAATTAACACTCTTACTCTTTGTATTCAGAAGCATTCACTTAATTTAGGCTAACAGTTTAATCAGTGCTATCAGGTCAAATTCAAATTAGTCGTAAGCATATTAATTACTTGGCATTTAGTTAGTAAACATTTATTAATAAGCTTAACTCGTTTATTCGTCTTCATTTTTTTCTTTGTTTGTTTCTTTCTTTCGTGTTTCTCTCATAGACGATATGTTCAGACATATTATGGTATACATTTAATGCCAAAGAAAACGTACGTTTCTTCTTTCTTTTAATTTATGTAGAAGGAAATAATACACACAAAAGAAAAAGAACTAGAATAATGTTTTCGATTTCCTAAGTCTTTGAGGATCAAAGAGACAGATAGATGAGAAAATTGGGGACTAAGGATCCAGACAGTATGGCAACATGGAAGCCTGTATGACAATCAATGTCGTGTTAGTTATGGTGGTCAGACTAAATCATCAAAATTATATATTATGGTTGTACTTTAGCATGTGAAATACACTTAGATAGCGATCAGAGTTGACAAATTAAGCAAAATCGTCTTAATAAACAAAGAGTATAAACGCTTTGCTTAAAAGATAGAAACGACTGGGGATAGAATTATTATACGCTTTGTATGACTGTAAGTGAGACTCTGTGCATTCCAAAAGAAATGGACCAGTTTGAATAAAGATTTGGGAAATTTACAGAGGAATATCTTCCTTTTGAATCAATTCATAGTCAATTTGCGGTCTACTGTATTCTTATCCTTAGTCCATTATTTTTTTATCTCTCTACTTCTATTACGTTTCTTTCTTTGCTTGTAAATGGCTTAGGAAGCAGAAAACATTACCTTTGTTCTTTTCCTTTTTCATGTTTGTTTCCTTTCGAATTATGTAAGTAAGTATTTGTTGTCCTATACCTCCTCACATGGGGATTATTGTTTATTATAGATATTACCTCTTTAATGTTTATTTCTGACATGCATGTACAAGTTTGTTTAGCTTCGCCGTATCCTATCATCTGTTATATTTTATGTAATATTTGTTCCACACCGTACACATTTTCAGCTGCCGATTGGTTGTTGTATATTAGAACACAAGCCTTTAAACCACTGGTAGATATTTGACTATTGTTTCCAATGTCACAAGTAGTGTTGTTCAGATATATCAAATTATCAGTTCTTGTAGAGGCTATGATTCATTTTTTTCCAGATGAATCACTTGGATGTCCCAGGAAGAAATCTTAGAAAGGTAGTCTGCTCTCTCATGCATGACATAAACGAAGCATGGATGTTTTTAATTTAGATGCTTAGTTTTAGATAGTGTAGAAATATTTGCAGGGCTTAAGTTCTATCGTTGTACAATGTACGGGTGTAATATCGATCTTTTCCAATAGATATGTTGCATAATGCTTATCCTATTTACGTAACGTTAAATAGATTTAAGCCCTGAAATTAGATCCGCAATGTAGAATTATGCTATAGAGCATGTTTGTGTCTCAGCGTGTCTGATTGCTTTTCTCGATGTTGGAGAGTGCTAATTTTAAAACATTATAGTGCTTATAATGCATAGTTAGTGGAATCACTTGCAATAACGTCAGAGTAATGAAATTATGTTGTTAAATTGCATTCATTAGAAAGTAAATTAAATTATGTTCCGATGTGTGTAACCGAATTTCTGAAAAAAAAAAATAAATAAATAAATAAAGGACCAATATTTATAGTTACTGAGCATAAGAAACTGAACATATCAAAGAAAAAGAAACAAATGGTTTATAATCGTTTTCTCTTGATGGATGCAGTTTTTCCGTAGGATATAAAAAAATCTCTTCCAGGTAACACTTTGATATGGAAATGATGTTAATACATCGTATCTTAATAGAAATAATGAAATTAAACTATGACGTATTTGGCAATATGTTATATTGTTTTGAAAACAAGATCTTTTTAATCACTTGTCAAAAATTATACATTTACTTTCGTCACTAATGCTTATTCTGAATCTTGATAATAACAAATATTTTCTAGAAAGTTGAAATACTGCCCAGTAATATTTCGAAATTAATTCCTTTACCAAATGTTTCCACAAACTATGTGTTGATGTTATATAGAGACGATAGTGTGATATTGAAAGTGACTTAATAATTTTATACTTACGAAAACTTAATTTTTCAAAGTGTTTAGTGTATAAGTGTTCGTATGGTATACTTTTCTGTAGCTGCTTGATGTATTGACTATTTGAACATTGTATTTCAACATCATTTTGTCATTTCAACATCATTTTCAACATTTAAAAAGTACTGAGATTGACTCGTCTTCGATAAGGGAAAGATTCAAAGGTATATTTCGGAAGCGATGATGACGTTTGGATAATATTTGGAAATCGTGAAACATAAACACTTTATACAAGCGTAAATCAAGTGAGAATACATGCAGCTTAATTGAATTAAACTCATATTAAAATAAATATGATTCTAAGAGAGCAATGTTAGAAATTGTCATTGGAACCATCGCATATAAAACATCATCATATGTGGAGGTTGTCCTATGAAATTTAATTTGTATTCTGCTTTTCTGCTTAACTACATCACATATTGTTAACTTGTTTCATTTGTGTAGAGAGAAGTTTCGATGACACAAATCCTATCAATTCTACTGTATAATTTTTTTCTTGCTAAGTATAGCTGTCATTTAAACTTAACCTATTGAGAGGATCTTTAAAGCTAAAATTATTTATTATTTCTATTTAGCATGTGATTAAAGGTTTAGTTAACATATTCAAAAGGAAGCATCGCATTTCCATTCTAAATAGTACAATTTGTACAATATTTTTTCTTTTCATTTCTGTATTGCGTTTATTGCTGTTATCGGTAAGAATTAATACATTTTGTTTAAACTAGAAAAATATATATGTATTAGAATGTTCATTATTTTTCGACTTCCGAGTTTTTTTCTTTGAATCACCTACAGTACAGATGCAAAGGCGCGAAGAAAAAAAAAGAAGTTTTCTTTGCAACTTTTTTGTCTGAAAAATTTTGGTCTTTTTTAAATATTTCAATTTTAGTGGAGAGAGAAAAATACGTTGCACCTTGTTTTCCAATTTTAACTCGGAAATACATTTAACTGCTACATTCTAAAGAGAAAATCCTTTTAAAAAATAAAGAATCAAAGAAAATCAGTCATTCGATAAGAAAGAGAAACTTCATGCGTTTTGTACTTCAAACGAATTGCATAACTAACATTTGCAGGTAACACCTGCAATGCCAGTTTCAAAACCAATCAAGACAGCTAGTCCCGGACTAAACATAAGAAGTACTGGATGTTATAAACGCACTTGAATTGTAGGATGGACTACAGGAAAACAACAAATGTGATACTTAAACAAGAAATTTTAATAAGGTAAAAAGAAAAGAAAAAAAGCGAAAGTTTTCGCCCTTCCCAAATAGCTTTTTATGTGAAAAAATCCGTCCCTTAAAAGGCCGGTTTTCTTGCATCTCTAGTTTCGCTCTTTAAAGTGATTCCACATCAGTACAAAGTGACCCATAGGAAAAATTAGCTTACACACATACAGGGTGTCCCAAAAGTAATGGCAAAAAATGAAACCACAGATTCCTGGCACCAAAACAAAAAAATAGTTTATATGGCATATAATCCGGAAGTGGACAGGGGCGGAGCTAGACAGCTTCGAAAATTGGGGAAAGGAACTTCACACTTAGGGAATGAAACTTGTCGACTTTCAAAACCACATTGAAGATGCGTGAGAACAGTTACGCAATACACCGGGAGTGATGGAATACATTCGAAACTCACGATTAGCACGTTGCATAAATGTGGGAGGACAGCACTTCGAACATATTCTGTAGGTACATTTATTGTTAGCACATATGACCTAGTAGTTTGTAGCGCTACTCTGTGTAAGATAATACCTTACAAATATAGTACGTCGTTGTATATTCTGCCTGTTACTTCATTACATTACACGACTAGTTATATTTGTTATTATTTCTACTCTTTCTCTGCAAGTTTCTATCTGGTATACCACTTTCCATTGTCCCCTGAGATTACGAAACGATGCTAAGTGGTCTTTGCTTTGACTCTCGTTGTAGATGTGCGTGCAACCGTGCCACAGGATAACAACTTTTTTTCTGTATGGTTTCCATCTTTACTACACCGTTTCATTACTTCTGTCGTACAGACATTCGGTGAATCAATAAATGAAGTATAGAGAATCTCTGGCGTAGTTATGTAACATGCGTTTAACATGTCAAGCCGACATGATTTGTATGTATTTATGAACCTCTTCCTAGCTCCTATCATTATTTTGCTGGCAGGTGTGAAGTTCCTTTACCCTTACATTCGAAGCTGTCTAGCTCCGCCCCTGTCCACTGCCGGACTATATGTCATAAAACTTTTCTTCTTTGTTTTGGGGCCAGGAGTTTGTGGTATCATTTTTTGCTATTACTTTTGATACACCCTGTGTACACAATGCAGTACACCAATTTTTCATAAATTTGAACTCTTTACCAGAGATTTTATCTTATTTCCGATATAAAGTTTAGTTTGGTTTTGGGAAATAACATTTTTTTTCTTTTTTTTACATTTTCTCTCCTATATTTAATATTGTAGTTCAGGAGAGAGAAATTGGCCCTGTTTGTAAAATTTGTAACCCCAAAAGAAACACGTGAGAGTGGAATGGAACGTATATCACAGACTCGTTACGTGAGCATGCGGAAGTGATTTACAATTTCAGTACTATACACTCTAACCTTGAAAAATCAGTATGGCATGAACTTCCACATCCTGGAATAGGAGCCTCCATATGTGTCTCATCGAATCAAACAGGAGTTGGATGTGTTTCTCAGACATTGCCAATCACACTGTTTGTATGTGAGTCAGGACATTGACACTGCTTGCTGACTGTGAGGAAAAGGTGCCGACCAACCTATCCCATGCAAGTTCGACGGTCATTATATCGGGCAACTGTACAGGTCAGAAAATCAGCGTTATCCGTTGTTCCTCAAAGAACACTTGCACGTTTGGGGATGCATGCGACCGGATATTGTGCAATTGAAATAACGCGTCTGAAGTTATCTTAAGGATGGGTATGATGTCGGCCTCTCGGTTACCGTTGAAGGTGTCCTCAATGCATAGCTGTCAAGGTGACGTGTTGTATCCAATCTCGCCCCACAGCATCACATCAGCTATTGGGCCTTTATGACACTCGACAATGCAAGCTAATAGAATGTGCTTACCATACTAGCGTCTAACGCATATGGGGTTATCAGTACAAAACAGATTGAAGTGGAACTTCTTCTAAAACACGAGCGTCTTCACTGAACACACCAATCATGGTGCTTAAGTGTCCATTGTAGCTTAGGCCGATTGTGATTCTGGGTCAATGTGGACCTACAGTGGCGTACACAGTTGCTCAATGGGGGGGGGTTAAATCCCGAATTCCCCTCCTTCGTACGCCATTGGATACAAGGACACTCGTGTCGCTAGTTCAGAACTCAGCATACCGCACCGAACCATCAACGCAAACTCACCCATGTCCATCAACGTGCTCCAGCGTCGAGTTAACATTGTGTATGATGTTGTATGATCCATCTTGGTAGTTTGGAGAAAATGTCGGCTATTTTCGAATGTAGTCACATTGCTCACCCCACTTCTGCAAAACATAAAATAACAAAGGCTATGAAATGAACTGTCTTATTAGTTTCCTCTTCGAAGTGATGTAAATCAAAACTTTGATTAGCGTCTACATTTATGTTATATAAATTATTGGTTTCTTTAGAATATATTGACATTTTGCCTTTACGCCAGTTCTTCAAAATCTACAAATCTCCCATATGCTGATACATTGAACAAGACTTCACATTTTATGTGCATCATCGCATCCTTCATTGATTCGTATTCTCAAAATTTCAGTTTCACGCGCTTTTCCCTGTCGCTAACGGAAACCTTATTATATACTTCATAGCTATCTGTATTCTTTCTAACAAATTCTTTTACTAATTTACATCTACAGTAATTTAAATGAAACAAATTGTATAACTAAAAAATCTTTGATCTTGACTTTAGTGATTCTGTTACCTACGATTCGTTCGTATATCGCGACTCTGGGATAAAGTACGAGAGGCTGCTGAAAACTACGTAGCCCAACCTAGAAGAAGTGCAAGTAGAATGATGAAACTATATAGTTTTAAAGAACATATCTTTTTAAGTACAAATTTTAATACAGAGTTAGCATAAATGATTCATTTATTTTGAAAGGCTATATTTTCAGAAGTATTACACTTGCACACATGAAATATAAATGAAAAGAACGACAAACTCACCAAGTTTATACACTCTCTACAAATGTTCAATATCTGCCCCTTTGGTAACACGACACACGTTCAGACGACGTCTTTTTTTCTTGCTTTCCATTCCATTTTCGACCGGTACTAACCTTGTACTGTCACACTGCCACACTCGATCGGAAAAATAATGAATTTGTGCTGCCAACTGGAATACACAAGACAAACTTGGTGAGTTTGTGGTTCTTTTCATATATCTTTCATGTGTGTACGTGTAATACTTTTAAAAATATAGCCTTTTCGAAACGAGTGAATCATTTATGCTAGCCCTGTAGCAAAGTTCTTATTATTTTTCAGGCCTCTGAAGTGATCATGTGTACTCAACCAGTGAATTTCACGAACCTCGAAATCAGAGCTGTCACCACGTTTTTGTTTCGCCAAGGAAAGTCACCGAAGGAAATTCGTGAGGAAATCAGTGAAATACTACCAGACTCTTCTCCGTCATATGACAGTTTAAAGTGGGCGACAGTTTAAACGTGGAGATTTCTCCACAGATGATGCTCCACGTGCAGGAAGACCAAAAATAGGGACTGTCCCTGAAATCGTGGATGCAATTTATGACATTGGTCCTGAAAATCTCAGAATCTCACAAGGGAAGTATTTGAAGTGGTACGCGGGATCTACACGTATTAGATATCGCTGGATAGGTCACACCAAATACAACTCACATGTGAAATACCTCGCTTGAATGGGGCCTGTAGGGGGGCGTGGCGACCATTTGAAGATCAGAACAAGGCACGCATTGAAACACTAGAAAACATGGACAAAATTGGACACTATGGTGTAATTGTTTTGAAACGTGGTATATATAAATTTAGAAGCTGGCTGATTACGAATCTAACATAAAATGTTTACAAATCAAAATGGCGGGTCCAACATGGCGGACACAAGTTACTCAAAACAAGTTATGGATCTGAAACTGGGTATATAGAGATATTCGACGTCACTATGTATGAATTGGATACCAAAAGTATAAAATTCAAAATGGTGGACAAAAAAGAAACCACTGCTATGGAACTGAACCAGGTAGAGGTTTCCGTGGTGGCGGAGCATGACACAAATGTTAAAGGTGCAAAATGCAATATGACCGATTCAATATGGCGAACAAAAAGTGCAAAAGTACAGAATGGGCATAGAGTATCGAGATGAGCCTCGACTCCATCTCGATTTAGAAAAGCGCATCTCGGTCTCGAATTAGAGACGAGACCGAGTCGAGATCGAGACTAGTTTCTGTGTCGGTACCATCCCTACTCATGAGACTAGACATTTGTCATACATATGGCTCACGAGTGCACACGGCATAATGTGAAACCGGAAAGAGTTGTGGAAGCATAACGATGTTTTAAACTCCAACGCGCACTTTTCACTGTCATTGTTCGGATATTCAGATGGTATCTGCAAATAATAGCAACGTACCTTGCAGGCGCCACTCAAGCGAGATGTTACAGATGTAAAGTGTATTCGGTGCGAGCTTTTCAACGATATATAACACATGCCGATCCCGCGTATCTCTTCGGGACAGCGGAGGGAGTTGGTAGTAAAATAATTATTGTCTATGATTGGAATTTATTCGTATCATAAAACTTTCATGTGCACTACAAAATCTGCTCTGCTTTCCGTGCCTCAATTTTGAAATGATTGTTTATTGTAAAATATCACCTGCCTCTACTTGCCCCATTATGTACTATAGGTATTTTTCTACTACATGTGTAAGAATCACATATGTTCGTTCTATACATATTTTTGCACTTTTTGTCCACCACATTGGATCCATCATATTGCGTTTTACACCTTTAACAATGAGTTCGTACTCAGCAATCACGAAAACCTCTACCTACTGCTTTCAGTTCCATAGCAGTGTTTTCCTTTTTATCTGCCATCTTGGATCAGCCAGTTTGAAATTTACATTTTTGGTATTCGATTCGTACATAGTGACGTGGAATATCTCTATATACCCAATTTCAGATCCATAGCTTGTTTTTTGTAATTTGTGTCCGCCATATTGGATCCACCATTTTGATTTTTAAATATTTGATGTTAAATTCGTAATCAGCTACCTTCTAAATCTATATATACCACGTCTTAAAACAATTACACCATAGCTTCCAATTTTGTCCACGTTTTTGGTGTTTCGGAGCCTGCCTTGTTCTGATCTTCAAATAGTCGCCACGCCCCCTACAGGCCCTATTCAAGCAAGATATTTCACATATGAGATGTACTCGATGTGACCTTTCCAACGATATATAACGCATCCAGATCGCCGAATACCACTTCAATTACGTCCTTTGTCAGCGAAATGTGTGGTAGAGATTTTGGGCATTTCTCGGAAACGCGTAGGTAGCACAATTCATAATAACTCCGTCGTGCGCAAGTTCTCGAGAAAGTAGATTCCCAAAAATCTGTCAGCAGATCAAAAGCGTTAAAGAGTGACGACATCAAGGGAAGCCACCTACCATTTTGACCACAATGTTGACCAATTTCTGTGGCGAATAATAACTATGGCGAACATTGTCTCAGTATCACACAATGATGCTGAGACGAAACATCAGTAAATGGAGTGGCGGCACTCAAGTTCCCCTTGGCCCAAGAAGTTCAAGAAACAGAAGTGTTTGCAACATTCTTCTAAATAAGAATGGAGTTGTAGTCACAGACTACCTGCTCAAGGGTCAAACATGTAATAAACATGCAATACTCACAAAACAGAAAAAAAACGCAACGCCGCAGAAAAATGAAAAAAGGCATTCTGTTCCTTCAGAACAACGCCCCTGTCCATTGAATACTGCAAACACAACTGATATTGCATGGTCTAGGGTTTCAATGTCTTGATCATCCTCCTTTATTTCCAGATCTAGCTTCGTAAGACTATTACTTATTCCCCAAACTCAAACAACACTTGAAATGGCGCCATTTTAGGATCTGATGAGGAAGTGATTAGTGCTACGGAAGAGCAGTGCGAGGAACAGTTTTCAGAATTTTTTAACTGGTCTGCAAAAGTTGGAACACCATGCGAGCAAGTGTATTGAACTTCTGATCGAGTATGTAGAATAACTGTAAAATTTCGGAAATTCCACGAATTTTCTTTCTGGATTGGGCAACGAACTTTTCAGCAGCTCCTCGTATTTATTCATCGAATAAAAATATTTGGAAAACTCTGCTCTACTACTGTTCTATTTCTCTCGGTCTACAAATGGTTTACTACTTATTAAAGTATACAGAGAGAAAAATATTTTCGTGTGCTTGTCTTCCTGTTTGAATTTTTCACTCCGCAATAATGCTAAATGAAATGAGGTTAACCTAGGCGACTTATGCTTGTTCCACTTAGAAAATACTATCAAAATGATGATACTAATCGGGATAGATTTCTCATTATAAGTAGCTCCTAACGGAGTAAATCGTCATTTTCCTTAGTATTGTATGTCTTAATATATATTTCTGGGCATAATTTGTTCTGTTCTTCTTCTGAATGAGTAAATATTCTGTGGTATGTCACATTTTCAGCTCTTTTCATCTAGTCTAAATTTCTATGAAGATATTTTTCACTTCTTTTGTTTGTAATTATATCTTTCTTATTTTAATGTAAAAATACTTATCAAATATCGCAATATATGTTAAAAATTTCGAATTTATTTATATTGGACCTTAAAGCTATGTAAAAATTAAATAAACAATTTAATAAAGGCGTATGTAATAAGCATATCGCCTTAAGAGCTCTTTTGAAAAAAGAGTAGTTTAGAGTTTACATTGTATTTAATTATTTTTTAAATTTTAGAAGAGATGTAAAACAGATATTTTTTTACATGAAGATAAGTTTATTTTGTATACACATTTAAGTCCTTTGATGCCGAGGCATTCCAGGGAAGGAAGTTTAATACAAGACGTTTTTATTTCCTTGCATAAAGTCCAAATTTGAGCAAATTACTGCATTTTATTACAAAATATATTTTTAAAAATCAACCTTTGGTTTGAGTAGAGCTGTAGTGTGTTTCGATACTATCATGTAGGTAGAAGTTGTGCAAAAATGGTAGTCAAATCTTATATGCTACAAATATGCAACTCTATAATCGTATTTTAAAAATGATCTCGATTAAAAAGAATCGGAAAAGCGTTGAATCATGAAAGCATTAATATTAGTATGTTTCACTTTCAAACAAAATTCAATTATACATTACATATTTTTCTCTCACGCTCTGTAAACGTAGAAAAGTGTGAGAACAGTAGTGTTAGAAAAATTAGAGAAACGTCATAATGACAGTTACTGTTCCTGATACTGTTATAAAAGTTACACTATTTTCCTAAGGTACAATCATGTTAAAAAAATGGATACCCTCCTTCTTTCCGAAAGCTCTCTACTCGCACCTATAGGTAGCCTAGTATGTTTTGATACATAGTCTCGGAAGAAAGACTTTAAAGGAACGAATGACATGCGGCTGTATTAGATACAACTGCATCTAGGGATAAACGTATACAGCTTCTGAAAGGTAGGTACCCAAATTTTGTTTGGACTGTAGCTATTCCAAAAACCTAGGCTACGCATATCACATATTTTTTAGAAAGAAACAAAATGAGTTCTTATACAGAGTGATTCTTTTAAAACTCACGGATTTCATTTAGGTCTAGAATTTCTAACTGAAGTCCGATTTTCATGCGGTTTGTGGCAAATAATCAAAAAAGAATGGGAGATTTATTGGATTATGTTTACTGATTTATATTTATCCGTGGTAATATCGATCACGCCTCAATAAAAACAGCAAATTTTCGCCAGTGTACCTTACAATTGGAATGAGGGTTTTGGATTTTTGAAGCGAAATTGAAGAATACAAATTAAGTGTGAGTCAGAATACAAATTAAGTGTTAGTAGTAACACCCATAAATCACATGTGGATAACTATAGCCGGTTTCTTGGGTGACCTAAGGAGTCGATAACTGACATTTTCCACAACTGCCGCCTGCGGGGTCCGATGCGTCCCTGTCTCACTTAGAAGCGATCCTGTTTCTTACAATTTATTTACTAGTGACCACATTATGTTCCTGTCTGGGGCAGAACGTGAAGTAAATTTGTTTCTGAATGCCCTTTGCATACCAACAACAAATTCCGTTCTCCAAAACTTTTAACAACAAACTAGTGTTGTTCCAAAGAATACACTATTCTCACTGTGCCCTAATCATACTCACACAGTAGCACATAATAGTATAGTACAATTCCCAATACAGTGACTCAGTTTCCTGCTTCTTCTTGACCTTGGTGAGGTTGCCATCTAACGAAAAAAAAACTCAAATCTCCACACCGCACCACATCTCGTTCCAATTGTAAGGTACACTGGCGAAAATTTGCTGTTTTTCTTGAGGCGTGATCAATATAAATCCGGATGAATTTAAATCAGTAAACATAGTCCTATAAATTTCCCATTATTCCTTGATCATTTGCCACAAACCACATGAAAATCGGACTTCAGTTAGAAATTCTAGACCCAAATGAATTCCGTGAGTTTTAAAAGAATCACAATGTTTTAGTTCTCCACTTTGAACTCTTCTCTCAGCGCTTTATCTAAAATGTAAACTTATTTTCATCTCTGTACTTGTGAAGTAGCATTTTACGTACTGTGATTACGGAACATTATCCTGAAAAGTCTGACTTAATTCCTGGTATCACTTATCTATAGTTTTTTCTTAGTCAATTTTTCCCGATCAGTATTCTCTCAATTAATCATTCGTCCGTAAGTTGTGTTAGTGATACTTAATTTTCCTGGCTGAAAGTCGGTTTTGTTAGAATTTCTATAGTCAACTTGAAAGTACCATGATTTAAAATAAAAAAAAACAAATGAATAATGGTAATAGAAAGAGATTTTTAATATATTCCTGGTATTATATCATATATGGTTTATTTCTACTGAAAAACGAACGTCATGAACAATGGTTTATTTATTGATGATTGACTGCTGTAATTACTTATTGTGTTTTGTTAATTAAGAATTAATACAAACTTCAACACTTATTACTTCGATCGACAAAATTTTTGTTATTGAACGGCTACGAACGTTTATTATTTTGAATAATCTTATATTAGTTGCAATTCCGTGCAAAGCTTTGAGAATGTTCTGCTCTTAAAGGGTTTCATAGTACGAAAATATGTGAATCCTTTAAGTTTTACAGGTATATTATGTGTTTCTAGGAAATGGTTAGGGAAGATCAAGTGGATGTAGAAATCAATAGTGTTTTTGCTTTTACATAAATGTATATGAAATGCAAATAAGCAAGAAAAATAGTTGAACTTCTCAATATTCTAGGATACATCTGAAATTACTCTTTAATGATTATAAAATAAGGAAGTGATTGAAGACTCACTACTGGACTACTGAGATACTGCACAACATAATCTAGGTAATTTTATGGAAATGGGTCAAATGCAGTCACTTTCACTCCCACTGTAGAGAAATAGTATTCCACCATCAATCAAATGCTTTGCCTTTTTTTCTGATTGATTTTTCATCTATATCAATATAATAGATGAAGTCATACATATTTTTTGTAGTAATTGAGCTAATCAGTGGTTCTTTTTGCATTCACCTGCTGATTCCCGCCACTTGCATCTAAGGTCATACTATATATTGATATTATTGAACATGTAGTTTAGTATGCATAGAACTGTAATAACTATGAAAGTTCTTTCTGTTAATGATAATGTATTTGCACAGTTCTGTTAAGCTTTATAGGTAATGTTCAACTACAAATTTATATACTTCTATCAACATTTCGTACCTTCGTTTATTGTCAATAATTTCATTATACCCTTATTATTTGCATCATGCTCTGCATGAACAACTGATTAGTGCTGTCATAATTAATCGATTTGTTTATTAATGTAGTTAAAGGCGTAAAGTTCATAATATCTTACGTGATTTGTTCGATGAATTCTTTACAAGTTATTGTAATGAAAATCCATGGAAACTTAATTGCTTTCAAAATATCGTTTGTTTATTTGAAGAAATTTCAAAGTCAGGTATATTGTAAAGCAAAAATGAATAAATTTTGTACCTTCCTTTCGATTTACTTCCATAGTGACCAAAACACGTATATATGTGATTTTTCTCCGAAGACACAAATGTTATGTGATACGTATATGACATTTTATGTACTTGGGCAAATATTAGATGATCTAATAAGAGCGATAAAGGGCAATGGATTGAACTAAAATGAAATTTTAACTTTATCATTTTGAAATTATGTTCTGTAGACTAAAGAAGGCTATGCAAATAAGAAGAACTGGTGAAGATGATAAGGTGGGAAAAAAACTGAAATATCATGAGAAAATCAACATTATATAATGCATGAGCCAGAAGACTCAAATAGTGCGATCAGGGTTCAGAACAAACGAGCAACGAACTTTCGGCCCATAAGTAAGCGTTTTACTACTGACCCGGTTATGCTGGGTTGTATGAGACGGATGTAGAAATTGTGCAAGTATTTGTGAGTTTGCATAGTCATACAGGTAGTCATCGTGAAATTCTATCAGTATTAATCCATTGCTAATAACATTGCGTCATATCGTGAGCTTCCTTTTGTGATCAGATACTCAAAAATGGAACAAACAAAATTGGTTGTACTTATTTTTCAGTACTGCAACTTTTTCCTGTTCTGACTTTTTGTCGTCCTTCTGCAGAAGATTGCCTAATATTTACGTTCTTATTTAACGAGTTTCCGATTTGTTCTAGACGTTCGATATTTTACTTTTTTTTTTTTTTTTTGTATACTCTAACAAAGAGTCTCACTAATTGCTAATTTGACATTACGCGATATTTTATATTGTAGAAATTTTAGTGTATTCATGCACATGTTCGCGGTGGCTCAGTGGTAGAGCGTTCACCTCCGGTGCTTGGAGTCCCTGGTTCGATCCCAGCTCGCGCCGTGTGGACTTTGTGGTGGACAAACACCGTGCTCGTGGGTTTACTCGGGGTTCTCCCGTTTCCTCTCACTTTCTTCATTCCACCATTTTCACTCATTTCTCATTATCACCGTCTCCTTTAGCCTAACCGGCATAACCGTGGGACGTTAAACTTAAAGATTTCATTTCATTTTTTTCATGCACACGTTAATTAAAATAATTAACAATTCTTGTCAGAGTAAAAATATAAACACTCCTAGACATACACGAGAAAAGCAAAATCAACTGGGAACATTTTGTGCAATTTTCAAAATCGATTTAGACTTCTTCGTTAAATTGTCTGAAACAATAATTTAAAATTGTTTTTTCAAAAATTAAAAAAATGAGAATAATTATCACTAGTTTTCAGTGTAATCGATTAATTATTCTTCCATTGTTTTGACAGCACTAATTTCAGTTCGATTTCTATTGTTTCATATATATATATATATATATATATATATATATATATATATATATATATATACAAATTTATTCTGCATGTATTTCTATGATTTTAAACCATTATACAGAGGTTTCGAAACAAAACTATATTATAAATCTTCATGGAAAGCACTTAAAAGTTTTCTTTGTAATTCGCAAGAAAAAAAATATTGAATATAAATTATTGAAATTCAGGGTATTATTAAAAATTCGACATAATTTGATTATGTATTTTCGTTTTCAATTTTCGTGTTCAAATTTGAGTTGAGAATAATTACGCTGTATTGTACGTAATCCAATCATTTTTTTACTTTCTTATTATACGTTTCGATACACTTTTCTTTTAGTTTCTTCTACTGTAGTAACAAAATCAGAATCAAATTCTATTGTAACCATATATTTCTATATCGTTTCAAACTTGCTGGTTTTTCTATATCATTCATCTTGAATATTATAATTATTTAACTATTTTATGCCAACAACACACAGTTTGAAGTTTATTTTACAAATACAACAAGTTTATTTTACAAATTAAGAAATCATGATTCACCCATCTACTTACTGAGTCTTTAACTATCCATAAGCAAATTTTTAAATTTGTCCACACCAAGCAAGTTATATATTTTTCTATAGTTAACTGTATACATCGCTTAAAGTTTTGCCAAAAAGATTTTTTTTTTTTAAAAAAAGACACTCTCGATACATATGATTTGTGATTATGTTAATCAGTTTCACAAAGCTTTCTAGGAACTTCCTATTTATTACTTTTTGAATTAAATTTGAAAGGATTATGCTTTTAGTTTCCTATAAAACAATTCAAAATACCTGTTACTAATTTTTACAAAACATTTCAAAATATACTAGTATTTCTTCCAACCCAACTAATTTTGTCATTCCTGTTGTTTTAATAGTTTTTTCTCCTTTTAAATATTTGAAATTATTATTATATTATCATGTTCTTTGTTCTAACTTTCTTTGTACTTATTTACTTATTTTCATCCATATAGTGAGACATAGTGATCTTAACTGTTCCTAAAATATGAACGATGCTTAACTTTTAATATTTACAATCGATGTCGTACTACTAACAATTGTATTTTACAGGTTTCTTGGAAAACATTTACTAAGCGTGTAAAAGGGAATAATATTCAGTTTTGATTCTGACTTCAATTGATTGTACTTAACGTAAACTTCTGTTTTTATACACTTTTTCAAAATTTAATAAGAGATCCTGATTCTATCACGGAGTAGAATTATTCCTTAAATTAATATCACTTAATCGAGTGCTCTTACATTATTCTTAATAATATCTTGATAATAAAAGATGTTTGGAAATAAAGTAAATATAGAATTTACCATCTATGTTTTCTCATAACTTTAATTATAGCTTAATTATGGTGATACATTGATTGTGGCATATACCATACTGTTCATATGTATATACCAAAACCAGTCAACATCAGTTCATAACAGAAACTCGGAAAAATTGTATTATGATATATACAGATGGTTATCAAAATAATGAAAACACCTGAAGAAAATGCAACCTACCGATCAATAAGCCGCGAGACTACTGTCATCATGCAGAACAACTTTGATTTTTCGTCGAATGGAGGCATATAAGTTATGAATAGTTTCCAGAGAAATGTTGTACCATTTGGTAGTGGAGTACTTAATTCCGTTAACAAGGATGGAGAAAGATATTTGCTCCGGAGTCTGAGCTACAGAACTAACCACAGGTGTTCAAATACTGTTGTGTTGAAATCTTGTGATTGGACGGGTCAGAGAATATATTTTAGGAATCAGGAATTGTATTTCTGAGTTTTTGGCACCTATGGCCATTGTAATCGATCACGTATATGAGGGATAACGTTCCTTGGATATCTCAGTATTCGGTAAGTGGGGAAATTAGATACCATCCTGCTCGTTACCTGATTTTAATGAAGAATATTAAGGAAAAACAACACTTAGGATGGCTGAACTGAAAAGACTGTTACATCTTTCCGACCGAGAATCCTCACCGGGATCGCTCGCACTAAAGAGAAAAGCGTTAGCGACTACGCTACGCGGGGCCACTGCGAAGGTGTTTTAGTTCCTTCCGATGTTCATGAAGCTACACCTAAACAGCTCAAACAATGTAATTAGCACAATGTCCTCTTGGAAAATTGTCATTACCGGAAACATCTGATACATAATGCACGTGGTCACCTAAAATATGTACATAATCATTGGTAGTAATGTGTTCTGTGAACATTACAAAGCCTCCACCGTATTTCATGGTAGGGAGGAAATAGTTCGGAGAATAAGCATATTTGGACCTCCGCCATACCATAAACACAACCTAAGAAATAAGGTTGAATGAGAACTCATCGGACCATATTACGCGTTCCCAGTCTTGGTGATTCACTTTGCACGTTCCCTGTGATGATAAGCGGTTTGAGTATCGCAACCTGACCGCGGATATGCAGGTTATACAACTCGTGTCGTGCTGTAATTGTCGCAGTAGACTATCCCAGGTGTTGATTGAATTCCGCAATCACTCTTGTCACATTCGTTCTACAACACTTGGTGGAAATTCTTTTCAAAGCTTGGCAATGTCTGTCACTGAAATGTCCCTTTCATCTACTATTACTGTTCGACGGTGTTGATTTGCCATGAGCTCTGTAGGTCGTAATCACCTTGATCAGCGTTCCTTGGGATACACCTAATACTGAACACCTTAGATACACTTGCATAACTAACAACAGGCTTACAATTTGAGCTCTTTGAAACTCAGAGTTCTCTCACTTTGTATGAACGCCGCTTTGTATTCGCTTCAAAACACGACTCATTCCATTCCGTCTGACATAGTACAGACGATTACAGGTGTTTCATTATTTTGATAATCACATAATCAGATACTCTTAAAAAGAATATAAAGTTTTTCGCTAAATATTACATCAGATAAAAAAGGGAAGAATAAAATGAAAAGAAAATCAAAATTAAAGACCAGAGAAATGGATATGAAGACGTTCAGGAAGGTGCCTTGTTACAATGGAAGATCTCGTGACCATGTGATAGTGTTGTCAGGCTAGTGGCTAGATTTTAGTGGAATAAAATAAATGGGACTGGTGAGATGGTAAGCGTGCAGACGAAAGAAGAAAGAAAAAGTGAAGGGAAAAGTTTGTAAAATAATGGGAAAGATGATTTGAAATTTTAAGAATATATATATATATATATATAAATTAATAAAAAGCAATAGACAAAAAATAAAAGAAATGGAAGATAAGGAATAAAAATTGTGAAATTGGGAGTATTGGTGATGAACAAGGGGAATGTGCAAGGATGTAAATGAGATTGTGAAAGAATTACATTTGTCGGATGGTGAGAAGTGTGTATTCTCTTCATGATGAGGTATTGGAAGGTCAAACTGGTATCAAATAAGTGTGAGAAGTTTTATATCTGTGTTACAGTATTCCTTAGGTGGAAATAAGGGATGTTTAAAGGAACTAGTTACGAAATTTTGATGCAAAGATTGTTGGTTTTTAGAACGAGTCGGAAAATACTTGTCGGTTTTAGTTGGGCTGATTAATCTATATATATAAAAGAGAACGCACAAATCCTTTGTTAGCTCATCACGCTAATACGGCTGAACCAATTTCTTTCATTTTTGGGGGGTTATTAGGATTTGGACCCTAGATGGTTTTTATCATATCACTTTAATTTTTAATTACCAGTGTCTTGAGATAATTGACCATTCAAGTGTCCATACGTACAAATCCTTTGTTATTAGTTCATCATAGGTAAAAATAAACGTATTTATATGCAACCCGCATGACCATGTGACTCGGCGGGTTAACATAAATGACAGGCGCTATAATTTTAACATTTACTGCAATTTGAAAGCGAAAAAGTAAAAATTATCTAAGTAACAAAGTTTATTGCGTTCCGGGGTGACCGCAGCGAAGCGGGGTGAACGCTGCTAGTATGGGATAAGTGTTTTTTTTCTTTTCTTTTTCTTTTTTTTTTTTTTTTTTTTTGTAGAAAATGAAGGTTGAAACGATATTCGGTAAAAAAAAAAAGTTAAGAGTAGAATATTTTACATTTGTTCTTAAAATTTTGTTTTATTCGGCGGCGAAGTATATTACAAGACTATAAATTCTTTACTGACAAGGTTGAGGAGATACCCTCGGTTGAATACTGAAGGAGAGGGTCCTCATGTAGTTGTTCAAGGACGGTATGATGGAAGAGACACGGTTTGCTAGTTCACGAAGTTTCTCTTTCTAGCAACGAGGATATATGAGACGACGACCTCAGTTTAAAATGGAATCCGAAACACCGTAGTGCGTTCAATTCTCTCAAATTTGGAAACCAAACCCGAAACCCTGTGCATGAAAGGCGCGCGTGCTAACATTAGATGAACATGGAGGTTTCGACACGGGTTTACCAAATGACCAAGGGATGGGATAGGAAACGTTTGGTGTTGTGAGCGTGGAAATTCTTGAAGGGAGGACATAGTATACAGTTGGTAGATTTGATGTGTGCACTAGTCTCGGGACGTTAATTCTGAAGTCGGACATCCACATGAGGGAAGGTAATTATGTGATAGGGAAAAGATCAAGTGAATTTGACTGGCCAGTTGTTATTTAGGTACTAGTTCATGTGCTGTTTGGCCGTGGGTTCACATAATAGAAAATGTTATGTCTGGATGGAAGGCAGAGAAAACGTTAAAAAGAGAAAATAATTTAACTTCCCATGTATATGCTTTGTAGGCTACAGGAGACGGATGATTAATGAAAGTGAATGTTCATGAAAGAATTTCTGGAGTAATAATGTGTACGAAACGAGGGAGCCTCGATGAAACTCGCATACATGATGTTGTCTACTACCGACTGACATAACCTAGGATCGAACCAGGGACAGGGACCCCTTTCTCCGGAGGTGAGTGCTTTACCATGATCCACAGTACCCACTAAAAGTTAATGATAAATAGATTCTCTGTTTTTCCAATTGCTTCCTGAATAAGTCTGGCGTATGAGTAGACCATTCAAGTGCCAAGTGCTCTTGGTTTGAAGATAGTGGCTATTTTCAGATGTGGAATTGTTCATAATAAGAATAACCTGGGCAAATTTGATTAAGAATTCTGTGAAGAAAAGACAGAAACACAGATCTTAAACTTGCTCAATGTGATACCAGTTTGACTTCAAACAACCCATCACGAAGATAACACACACTTTCTACCATTTCGCTAGTTACAATGCTTCCAATGTCATTTACATCTAAATGCAACCACTTTCCAGCCTTCTGTATTGATGAAACTCAAAATTCTGATTAAATTTGCATCAAATATCACTAATATTCCAGCAGCACAAAAATTTTCTATGTACTTGTTTCAGAACGAACAATACATTTGATAACACCTTCTTCCTAAATATACTCAAATTCTTTTCTTAGACTCTTTCATGCCCATAAGAAAAAATGAAAAAAAATTAAGAAGTTAACATTACCATCATATCCGCGAACCATCTGTTGGCCTTAACCGCCTTTAGTGCCCTACCTCATTACATTTTTCCCCCACACGTCTATATTTGTCAATTCCTTTTTCACTTTCTATTGTCCTACATATTTTTCAATCTGTGTTATATTTCACTTTTTATGTATTACTATTTTAATTATTTTTATTATTTAATTATTATTTTATTATTATTATTATTATTATTATTATTATTATTATTATTATTATTATTATTATTATTATTATTATTATTTAACTATTTTTATTTATTATTCAAGCCCTTTTATCATATAGTATACAAAATTTATCTTTGTTTATTATTTGTTTGCTATCCTGCACTGTCATATTAGTTTTATCCACTTTCACTAACCCCACTCACATTTGATCTGATAACTCTATCACGTGACTTCATTCCAACATGGCACCCACCTAAATGGCTCATAGCTATTATTCTACTCTTCAACTTTTCTTTTCTTTTCTCAGGGGGCAGGGTGGGGCTTTGAGGTGGACAAATACCGTGTTCGTGCATCTCCTTGGAATTCTCCCGTTTCCTCCCACTTTCTTCATTCCACCATTTCATTCATTTCTCATCATCACCGTCTCCTTTAGTCTAACCCGCATAAGCGTGGGACGTAAAACTTAACGATTTCATTTCATTTTCTTTACTTTTCTTTATCTCTTTTCCAAACACCTATCTGATAGGACAGGTAACGAAAATCCACTTTCAATCATGCCACAGTATCACATGATTTTGGACGCCAATACGGCACTGGACTTCCAGTTAATCCTTAACCATTGTTTTCTTTATTTCTTTTACTTCTCCCCCGCCTTATATGATGACTCATCAAGGAAAGTTGCATTGTTTTTGAGTGTGAGTGTGTGTGTGTGTGAGTGTTTCTTTGTTTTTGTATGTGTGAAAAAAAATAAACTATTTCCTGGTGTCCTGTTTGGAAGTTCTTTATTTCAACTGCACGCTCAGTCTCTTTTATTCCCTTTTTTTTAAGCGGCTCATTTTATTTTCAGATCTTTTTCCTTCGATTTTAACAAAATTTCTATATTTTAATTATGTCTTGCAATTTTTGTTTGTTTACTTTCGAACTTCGTATTAAATATTTCCACTATATTATTTTGCTCTTACAAATCTTGCTCCCTTTCTCATCTTTTATAATTATATTGTTTATTATATAATTACATAATAATGTGACATTAGTGAAAGAACACCGATTTCAACAGTAAGAGTTGAAGTTCCGGAAGTGGACCTGGTACACCGAAGATCCCTGGTTCGGGTACCTGTCCAGTCATGGCCTTTTTCACTTTTGTGTATAATGCTTCTACTTTACTTCAATATAGATCTTTATTTTTTCAACTTTCGTAGCATGTTATTACTTTTATTTTCATTCCTTTATACTTATTCATGTAATGTATACAGTTTAGCTATGCAGTATCTTTAGACATTACTAGCAGAGCAAAATTCAGGGTTTCTTGTTTTCATTCAAACAAGTTAAAATTCTATAATGCTCGTGCTCAAATTTAATTTCTACTGTTCTTCTTAATTTTGCAACTGACCCCAAAGTCAACCCTTACGATTCTACTTTTCGATTTTTCTTACTCTATTTTCCCATCTATCCTTCTTACCAATTTACTGAAGTTTGAAGCATTAGCCCATGTAATTTGTGCCTTTTTTAGTCTTTGAAATTTAAGCTTCTTACGAACATTACGTTCTTTCGCTACTCCTTATCTCTACAACGCCCTCCCTGCGTGTTTAGTGGCTAGCGCATGTTTTGTTTTTCTTTGTGCATGTGACCCTTGGAGAAGGACAGAAAATTTAATTCCACAATCATTCATTTTCATTAATCATCCCTCTCCTTTAGTTTAAAGGTCATAACCATGGGAGATTCGAGATCCGGATCCGGACCTAATCAGATCCGGATCCGGCCATCCCTACTCTAGAACTCCATAATACACATCTGGATAACAATATTCACTTTATTTCGGTATACTTGCCCTCCTCTTTGTTCTTCCATAACCTCTTCCCCTCTCGAACAACATAAAGCTCTCTGGCGGCTATATAGATAGCATACCCGCTTTTGACGGGAGAGACCCGGGTTCGATCCTCGGCGGGAGTTTATGTGGTTCGGTCTCCACATTAAGCTGTGGATCTACGTTTCATATAGCCTCGCTGCTGAAAGCTATATGACGCTAAATTCAAAGTCAAAGCAAATCAATTCGAATCAACAATGTCTTTCTTTGCTCCTTGCCTTCGTGGCAAGCCCGATCTCTTAACCTAACATAACCGACCAGAAAGTCTTGGCAAATCTTCTGTCACTCACAAAAAAAAAAAAAAAAAAAAAAAAAAAAAATCTTTGAGTTTTACGTCCCACGGTTATGCTGGCTATTCTAAAGGAGATGGTGATGATGAAAAATAAATGAAATAGTGGAATGAATAAAGTGGTAGGAAACGGACAACCCCGACAAAACACCCACACACGGTGTTTGTCTACCACAAAGTTCACTGGGTGCGAGCTGGGATCGAACCAGGGACCGCATACACCAGAGGATCACGGTCTACCACTGAGCCACCGTGGCCCCAAAGTCAGTCTCACAAGTCAAACAATCTCCAGCAGTTCTTAATCTTTCCTCACTTCCTTTATACGCAAACTAAGAGAAAATTAAAACTTATCGTCTAGCTTTCCGATTCTCCTGTGATAGAAAGGAAATAAAAAAAGAAAAAAAAAAACAAAACAAAAAAACACCTCCATACTAAATTCTTTTTCGTTGCCCATAACTTATGCTTGTAATATCACCATGTACCTAGATAAGTCAAACAACGGTTCTCATACCTTGATCTTTACCGCTTTAATTCTTGTAACTTTTAAATTTCTTCCATCCCTCTTTAAGGACATTCTTCTCCTTCCTAGAACAACTATCCACTGCAAACATATGCATCTTTTCTTCCTCCTGCATTCTAATTTCACGATTATTTCATAATCTTTCACTTCCGTTAATGATCAGCCTTCTTTAACCTAAAGAGCATAACACTCTCCAATCATAATGCCCTAGTCTAGTGCCTAGCGCGTGTGCTTTTGGTACTTGTATTCCCGAGTTCGATGTCCGATGGAAGAACACAAAAATTTAATTTAAGAATCATTCACTTCCATTAATCATCCGTCTTCATTAGCCTAAACGGCATAACCATGGACATTAAACTAAACTTAACTTTAAAAATAAATAAATAAATATCTCCAACTATAAATATCCCGTAACCTTATCCACAAACAAACCACATTCTTTATTTAGCACCACCTACCGTTTATTTATAGAGTCTCATGAATTTTATTTATCCCATATTCACCATCTCATCTGAAACTGAAAGGATTTTTCGCAAACAAATCAAAATCTTCCGAAGGTCTCCAACTTCACCTTCTCTTTACAACTAGTATGATGAAATAACAAACAACTCTACCGAAGTCATGCCAGAAACCCAAATGTAAAACTTTCATGCCGTTAGTTACGACTCTTTCATTCTCACTTACATACTTAAATATATCCACTGTCCATTTTTTAATTTTTTAAATTTTTTTATTTATTTATTTCTTTTAGTGAAACACATCTTTCGATCCACGAAATTAATCACTATTAGAAGTGCAAATTAAAAATCGTATAGAAAAAAAAAAGACAATTCTTTCTGATTTCCTATACGTGTCAGAACACACAGTCAATCCAAACAGTACATTTCGCCACATCTTTCTCTAAATTTGATCACTTTTATTTCCTATATAACATTTATTGTTTTATTTTGTATTTTTCGTTATTTTATTACTATGTTCGTGTCTTCTTAATACTATTATTTATTTTTAGTTTTTATTATTATTTCAACTTTTATATAATTTTATTTTGTATATTTCTGTTGTTATTTTATATGGATAATCATAAATTAAGAAATGATGTTATTATCATGTTATAAAAATAATAGCAGTCCTGAATTATTTCTCTTTTTCTGTACTCTTACCAACAAGCAAGTCCCCATGCGCTTTATCTTACTCCATTATCAACAATTTTCAACGGAGGTTTCATGGAACTCTAGACACCAACATGGAATCACACATTATACACTAAAGTTATTTTTCTTTTTCCTTAATGTTTATTTTCTTCCTACTTATTTTTCCTATCTGATGAAGCATCAGCGAAAACACTTACGACACAGTTTTATTTGAGATTTCTGTAAGTAATTTGTTTTTTATGTCCACTCCGTTATTCCTTTATTTCAACTGTTCGATTTGTTTCACTAATTGTAAAGAGTGCATGATTTTCTAAGCCTGCTTCGTTGAGCTCATGAAGATCTTGCATTTTATCTTAGCCAATCATATTTCAAGTTTAAAATAAAAGTCTAAACTAGACTGTTTCATTTTTTTAGAGGAAAATTAAGGAAATATTTTGGATTTTATTAGTTTTTAACCTGTTCAACAATAATGGAAGTTTTAAGCATTATTTTATTCTGAATGCATGATAGATAAACAAGAATTAGTATTTTTTTTTAATTTTATTTCAGTAGCATTATAATAGAACAACAAAACGATAGCTAAGGTTCATGAAGTAAGTGGAACCTTACGGCCTTAAATCTGCACTTTCTTTTGAATAGCCATATATATACAAGATGGACCATTTATCTTGATACACCCTTGTAACTTTTAAATTAACAGATGCAAAATACTGAAGACCATGCAAATATCGACAGGGGAACATTATCAGTCATACATTGCAATACAACTAGATTAACAGTGTTACCATTCCAACATAAAGTTGCATTTTTTTTAAATGCACTACATTACGTTATTATATATTTCAAACATACATATTAAGTGAAAACTTACAATGACACACTTGTTGTGCTGTGTTGCAAACTAAGGACGCTAATACGGTATCACAAACATTGAAAAGCAACCAAATTGTGGAGGCTTCTACAAGAGTAATAACGCAAGTGTGACAGACGGGGCAATACATATCCAAAATATCTTAGTGTCGAATACTACGGCCGTTATACGACATATTTCAGAAAAGGAGGAACAAAGTTACAAGAAATTAACAATTTGATTTTCTTGAAAGGATTTTGAGATATTAAATTGCTCTGTTCGTCTCACTTGCGTTATTACTGTTATAGAGATAACCAAAATTTGGATGTTTGCGATACTGTAACGTCCTTAGTTTGCAACACTAAACAATAAATGTGATATTGTGAGTTTTCTTTTAACATGTAAATTTAAAATGTGTAATAGCCTGACGTGGTGCCATTTAAAAATAATAATAATAATAATAATAATAATAATAATAATAATAATAATAATAATAATAATAATAATAATAATAATAATAATAATAATAATAATAATGGGTTGACAATACTGGGAAACTAGTGGTATCAAAGAGAATGTCAAAGAATGTCTCTCTGCCGATACTTGGATTTTACAAAATTCCAATTTTTGGACAAGATAAGTGGTCCAAGCTGTATATACCGGGTGCTGAAATAATTGTGATAAAGGAGATAGCAACTCGTAGAAATCCTCGAAAGAAACAAAAAGTGTCTGTTAAATATAGGATGGAAAATGCCATTTTCTAAAGTTCTAAGTTACCGAAAACGACGAAAAATTAACTTTAAAGCTCCATAGCTCGACACCTATGGGATCTATGGTAATCTGGTCAAGGAATTACACAGGAACTAATATAATCTCCACTTAAGTATCCATGTATTAGAATCATCTGGTAAAGGTGCAACGAATTGTATAGAGGGAGTTGGGTCGATACGGATTTTTTTTTTTTAAAGAAATAATTAAGCATAAATGACAATATTCATATACATATAATTTAAAAATAATTTTATTTCTATGTTAGTGATCGAAAATGACTATTATTGCCTTTTCCTTTCATGTAACAACCAATATTACTTTCAGAGGTTAAGCAACCACACATCATAGTTTAACTTGAAAGTTTTTTTTTTTTTTTTTTTTAATAAAGTGGAATCGAATTTCAATAATTAAGTATAATTTGGAAATGTTTGAAGGGTAACTTGTTTTTGTTTAAGAATAAAAATGACCAAAACACCAGATATCTTAGAGCTGGACAAAAACTTCTATCTGGAAATACGTAGTTGTTTCATAAGGGCTAACAATTGTAATCTAATAGGGGATTACAAGGCAAAAATTGAATTGAAAAAAAATCTTATCGCTCAAAAATTGACTGAAAATTGAAGCCAGGTCTGGTTTGTCGACTGTTGCCTTACCACTGAATTACCAGAATTTATTATTTTCTGAGAGCGCTTCTTGGTATTATGTGAAAATAAAAGTAATTATTTTTTTTCCTTTTTGCCATATACACAAAACAAATCCGTTTAAGATGCCTCCAGTAGTTTACTGTGTCTGAAATATTACTCCTAGAATTGTCAGGTTAACGAAAGTTTATGGATAAGCACAGGGATGTAGTCAGAGGGGAAAGGGAGAGGGCGAATAGGAGCTCAGCTTCCCAAAGATTTCCTCCTAAGTCTTATACGTTTACTAAACATGCTTAATACTTGAATGTTTACAGTAAATGAAGACTGTTTATGTTACGTTAGTGCGAATGAAATGCCCATCCAAGGTGCATCATTTCCTGAGGCCAAAAAATGCAAACTACAATATCTGGTTAATGAAAGTAATCGCTGTCTTCAGCCATATAGTTTTGCCATTGTTCAACCAACGATTGGATTTCATGGGAAAAGAATTCTGGGGTCTGTGATGCAAAGAAATCCTCAATCACATGCTACATTAACTATCTTGTGTTCAGCAATACAGTGCACATGGAACACTGTTATGAAATGCAACAATATCCAATGTGTTCAACAACACAGTGGGAACGAATCGAATCCCTATCTTCCAAATATCAGTCCTTGCTCAGTAAATAAGTAATCTCTTAACTTAATCTCGAATAACCAGATGAATTCTAATAATTATTTTACCGAGTCAACCAATTATTTTAATTATTTTGTAGATACTTCAAATTAAGTATCTTTGAAGTTTTAAAAGAGGAATAAGAAAAGGCAGCTTCCAGGAAAATGGGAGATCTAAGTTTCAGTTCATTCCAACATTTAAAAATGTTTGTTATTCTACAATGTTTTGTAAAGTAAAATCTTTAAGTGTTAGGTCTTACGAGTATGCCCTTAGGCTAAAGGAGATGACTAATGAATGGAAGTAAATAATGATACAATAATTGGTGGAATGAAGATGTGGAAGGAAACGGGAGAACCCCTAGAAAACCCATTGACACAGTGTTGAAAATGTCTCGGATCGAACCCCTAGTACCAGAGATAAACGTTCTACCACTGAGCCACCACCGTGCTTTTTTTTTTTTTTTTTTGTAGTTGCAGATAGTCAAGTGCAAAACAATAATTTAAGTGTTAGGTGTTTACTTTTCCTCATAAAGACTGCAATAGAACTTTATATATATATATATATATATATATATATATATATATATATATATATAGAGAGAGAGAGAGAGAGAGAGAGATAGAAGATAGATAGATAGATAAACTAATTTCCCAAGTAATACCTAAATGATAAAGCAATCACTGTCAAACAAGATATCTGGCTTCGATTCTCTGCCAATTAAAAGATAAGATTTTTTCCAGTTCATTTGCACCTTGTAATGTTCAACTAAACTACAATCATCAGCTCTTATGAAACAATTACGTATTTCCGGTTACATGTGTTTGTCCTGTTGTAAGATATGAAGTATTTTAGTCACTTGTGTTCTTAAACAAGAACAAGTTAGTAAATACATCCTTCACACATTACCAAATTATATTTTAATATCGAAATTTGATTACACTTTATTATGAAAAACTTTTTTTTGAAGCTAAGCTATGTTGTATGTGGTTGCTTAGCTTCTGAAAATAATATTGATAGTTACATGCAAGGGAAAGGTGATATTACTCATTTTCGCTTAGTAACGGAGAAATTAGATGATTTCAAGATGGCATCTACATGAATATTGTTATTTATACTTAATTAGTGCTTAAACATGTCTCCCCCTATCCCAGCAATCTCTCCACAATTAGTTGCGCTTTTACTGGAGGATTATGAAACACGGGTATTTATATAAAGTGTATACTATTTCCTGTATAATTCCTTGATCCAATTATTATAGGTTGCATAGTTGTCGAGCTATGGAGCTTTAAATTTTATTTTCCGCTGTTTCCGGCAGCTCAGCCTTTGGAAGGTGGCATTTTCCACCCTCTGTTTACTAAACATATACATATTCTTGTTTCTTTCGAGGACTCCTATAAGTTTGCTATCTCCGTTATCGCCATTATTTTAGCTTCCAGTATATATATCACAGATAGCATTAGCTTGTGCTATTTGTTCTCTTTTAGAACTATCATCTTTTTATTGAAACTTTTTATTAGAACCTTTAAGAACTCTTTTATTAGAGATTCAATTGATGGAGCGGTTTATTATTTCATAATGATAATTTTCATTAAAATACACACTATTTTATTATTATTATTATTATTATTATTATTATTATTATTATTATTATTATTATTATTATTATTATTATTATTATTATTATTATTATTATATTAAAAAGTTATATTGTCACAAATGTGACCAAAATGGCCTCTTCCTTCAAATCCTTTAATGGGAAAAAGATTCAGATCTTTTAAACAGAATATAGTTTTTTTTTTCCTGTTGTTTTTCTTAAAACAGTACAAAGTAAAAATACCGTACTTTCATCAACAAAACGCGTTAAGTGAAATATTATTACCCAATATCTTTGCCGCTTTATTTAAGGGTCATGAAAATATTATCATTGTTTAGTTTTATCAACAATGATATTTTTCACATAAATTCTGTTTAATTTTACAAAAAGTTTTTTTTTTTTTAATTGATTTAAGTAGGAATGAATACTTTCGTTTCGCATGTTTTACATACATTTTTAACGTGAAAACCAAATTTGTGTAAATTAACAAGATACCGAATCTCTCGTTGATACATATATACCTATATACGTATATGTATATACAATAGACAAATGATTATCCGAGTCGCAGTTAACCGAGTCTCTGGATTAACCGAGGCAGTCTAAAGAAAAGAAATGCAGATTACAATTGTTTAAGAGATGGCACGTACACCGGCTGTTGCCGAACTCCTAAGTACTAAATCTTCTGGCTCAGTCGTTTGCTTTTGTGTATCATTATAACATTGCAGCATCAAAAAAGGGCCAAAAGATGTCCCCCAAAAAACACTGACTTTTTCTTTTAAAAAGTTTTATGCGGTATTGTATTATGTAAAATATTGTTCTTTTTATAAATTTTAGTATACTGTAATAAATAATTCCTATGTATTTTTTTTTTTTATTGACAGTACGTATTGCTGGATTTAATAATAGCTGATCCCATTACCCGAGTTTTTGCGTATCCGGGATAGACTCGGTTTCAATTACCTCGAATAATCGCAAGTCTACTGTATATATATTTCTGTGTGAACAAACAATTCGACTACAGTGTACCTTCTTGAATTTCAATATATATTGTTATATGAAAACTGAACTCACTACATTAATATATATATATATATATATATATATATATATATATATATATATATAGGGTGTTTCAAAACAACACCGACAACGTTTGGGAGGTAATTCCTAACACCAAGATAAGACAAAAAGTATAGACCAACCTGGGTGCACAAATGCTTCCTTTCGGAGTTATAGGCTGCCGAAAACATGAAAAAATGAACTTCAAAGACCCATAGCTCCAAAACTATGGGACTTACCATAGTCGGGTCAAGACTTCACTTAGGAACTAGTATGTGCCCTAACCAAATATCCACGTTTCAGAATCCTGCGGTACTTCCGCAACAATTTTTATAGAGGTAGTTTGTGAGTACTGGATAGAGTACATATTAGTTCCTAAATGAAGTCTTGACCCGCCTACCTTAGGTCTCACAGTTTTGGAGCTATGGGCCTTTAAAGTTCAATTTTTCGTGTTTTCGACAGCTTATAACTCCGAAAGGAAGCATTTTGTGCACCCTGGTTGGTCTATACTTTTTGTTTTATCTTGATGTCAGGAATCACCTCCCTAACGTTGTCGTATATATACGATGGTTTGAATCCAAAGATTCACATCTGATGTGAGCTCAGTATTAGAGGTTAAACAATAAACTAGACATTGCGAGAAGATTGTGCCAAGGGGTTTCTTTATTATTTGCTATTTCCAATAACACGTTTTTGAATAACAGATCTTAGAAGGTGATACTTTAGAAAAATAAAGCATTGAATGATACATATGTGTCTATTCAAAAGCATCCAGCCTTTGGCAAGGAACAATACAATTACTCACCAGGAACCCTAAAGCCCTTACACTCTTCAGATTTTCCCTTTTGAACTACACTCACTTCTTCCAGCTGTCTTGTCATTATTGCAAACATTTTTTTGGAATGCCTCATAGAATAAAGGCCATAGGAACATTTCAGGACACAAATGTTATTCGCTTTTTAGAGAAAGAAAAAGTTTCTTATGATCCCACCTTATAGCAAAGGGGCAAGAGCATTTTAGGATCTCAATGCAAATGTCATTTAGAAAAAAGTATTGAATATATGGTTTGATGTGTATTTGAATGAAAAACGAGATAGTATAGGACGTTTGCTGGTTATCTGTTACTATTGCTGAACAATGTTATCATCAAATTTTCTACTGTCATTTAATTAGTTCAACCGCGTGTGTACTTTAAACATATAATTCGAATTTCAACCAAACTTCCGTAAATGCCTTACGAAGGTGAATGGATTACACTTAGAAATTTCCTCTATAAATACGTATATAAAGTCATTCACAAGGGCAAACAAAATTACAATGTAATCGCAATCTTCCTCAACTCAGAATTGCAACTACTATAACTGTCAAATTATTTAATTCTGTTGACATTTTTCTTCAACATATTAGTGAAGTTTGTGTAATTTCGTTCCAGAACAAACAAATATTTCAGAGATTCAATATCAAACGTTTATATCAACCTCGTATTGGTGCCGTATATCAATCATCTTTATCAACAATCGATATAAAAAAAAACTGTGTCTTCTCTTCTACTTTGTATTTAATCTTTCTGTTCAGATAGTTGCGCTCTCCAAAGCATGAAAAATAACAATATAGAAAATCCATAATTTGGTGTCATTATTCGGCTGAAGTAAAAGGAACACAATGAATATTATATACAATATTTATAGAAGTGATAGTATTAAAGATATTTCAGAGGATGGGAGTTCCAGTCATCCATTCTTTTCGTTTAAAATTTTCAGATCACATTGTATTCTACCCTAGGGCACTCTATGATGTAATTACAAATATTAATGTTCTTTTACTCCTTTTAAACTCCCTACAATGATTATAGTTCATCTGGTCTATGACGAGTATGAGCAATGGAAGAAATTAATAAAAACATCCTACACATGTCAGAGTATTTATAAAGAGAAGTACATGCGTAAGAATAGATGTATAAATATAAGTATAGGAATATGATAAAAGTGTATGCGCATGTATTATTTGCATTATAACACTATGCATTTGACGCTACTGGGAAAGTATGTGTATTCTACAATTGCATTTCTGGTAATACTATTAATTTTACAGGTTTCATCAGTGGTGATGTACACTTAAAATTGTAATTGTAATCATCTCTCACGCATAGAGCAGAACTGTAAATTGGTAGTGTGTAATTATTTGTGTCATTAAATCTGAATACAGAGGGAAAACAATCATAGTGATTTGCTACTTATAGATAATTTTGTTTTCATCAGTTTACCTTAGATATGTAGTGCTAATTGTAGTACTTCTTAATTCAAGTATAAATAAACCTAACATATCGAACTTCTAACAATATTTAATATAAATGAGCTCTTTTTTTACTACTTTTGTAATATTGTTAGAACACGTGTATGTAATATATTTTTAGAAGAACATTGTAATGGTTGTACTATTGTACTAAATATATAACATTAGTGTATAATATGTGTTACATAGTAAACATGTTTGCATATAAAAAGTAACGTTAAAATAATTTATCACATCATAATATAATTTATAAGATAATTACTATATATATTTATATATAATTCTTTTTAACCAAAAATGATACACTCAATGCTTAATCAAATATAAGGTAGACATTTTCTTCAATAAGTTTCAGGAATATTTATTTTAAAAAATGTTTAAATTGAAGTATGCTATTTATACTATTTGGTTCAAGTATTCTAAGATAATAAAAGAATATCAATGTTCTTGATATTTTTTAACGATATCTCTTAATTGCTTATTTATACTTGCAATACTATTAGCTACTTACTGTTTATTATCTCTTATGAAAGCTTGTTAGTCTTTCCAAACCTAGACAAAATATACACATAATACTAAACATTTCTGTTTTCTGTAAACTTGTGTTTGCTTGCATGATTGCATGAAGTTTGTCAAATAAATGGAAATAACATCTTTCCACAGACAGAATATTGTTAGTTTTAAATTAGAAAGTAGGCTAACTTGAATATTACTAAACATTATATGTGGATATTAGTAACATGTAATTTACCTTTAATTCTGTTAGACATATTTTTCCTATATTTGACTCTTACCTGGTTACCATGAAACCTTTTTAACTGTTGCCTCAGCCATGAATAATCATGACATGATTATCAGGTGTTTTCTGCATGAAATTCTCTGCATTGCAGGTTTTTTTAGTAATTAATCTGTGTAATTAACGTATATGCGAATAAAGTGTATTCTGCTCACGGGAGAGATTACTGAAATTCTAAATTATTAATTCAGGAACTTACAAGGAAAGTTCCAATGTCATTCCTTGGAAAAATATATTCCTTCCTTCCTTATTGTATGACAACAAATATTTTGTTCTTGTTTTGATTTGAAACATTACATACGTTTTCAAAATTTTGAGTACCGTTAAAATTATCAGATAGGCCTTATTTAGTACCGTTAAAATAGGCCTTATTTAGTAAAGTTGAAAATGTAAATTGTGAAATTAGCTTGCAAGACTCCCAATATGACAAATTTTGGTTAAGTTCTCTGTTTTCCTGCTAGAAAGTAGAATAAATGCGTTTTTAAATATTGCTTAATCACTTACGCAAAAAAAGTTAGTACAATCACTATGAAAACTTATTCAGTAACTACAGTTAGTTAAAATGATATAATTCTCGTTAATCGAAGAATTATTAGTTCACAACATTACAATGACTGATTTCGCAGTTTAACCAAGCCTTAAGTGTTTATTACCTTTAGCCTTTATTACCAAATTTTAAACTTCAGTTTTGCTTATGGTGGAAGCATGAATCCTCATCGTATGTGTATATATCTCTTTCACTTTCCCTCTTTTATTATTTTTATTTATTTTACTCTCTCCTACTGCCTAAAAACAACTAATACAAAGAAAATTATTTAATGAAAACGTTGCATTTATGTTCTCCTTTAGTCGTTTTGTAAAATATGTAATAAAATACGTATGGATGAGCATGATATTGCCGAAACGTGGTATCTATCTAACTTTGCATCTTAATAGGTGATTAGCGTGGTGTGCATGTTGATGTACACTTGTAGTTACTAAGAGTAACAATACTTTACCTATTTCACTCGTAGCTGGATGCCATAACTCTTAGTTGCACTGACCTTTCCATGGCTTAGCACCATTAACCAACAAACACATTTCAGGTATCACCAACCAACTCCGTAGACCACTTACCTTACAACTCCTTTCAGAAAGCACCAATGGAGGGGATGAACCATATTGCGTATGCGAAAGATGCCGTTGTTCCTCACATTGGCAGGTTAGTGTACATTTAGTTATCTTTTTATGTATAGCGAAAAATTCTGGTAGCTATAACAATAGTGAAATTATCCACTTTTGCATGTGTTATATATACTCGCCAGCAAAAGTGAATATCCAGCACATTTATTTTCTTTTTCAATGAATTGAATAGACCACTTTAAGTAAAATTTCCTTTAGAGCATAATAAATGTATCTCTCAGTAAGAGTCACCGAAACCTCACTCAAATGGATGCAATCATTTCGATGTTATTGATGAGGAACTAAATAAAGAGTGGATATGGACTCATGCTGGCGATTGTATACATTTTACCTGCATATCTGAGAAACAACTATTAATTATACTGCTCTACTGCTCATAGAGCACAAAAGAAGAAAGTGTATTTTTTTTAAAAAAAAGAGCGAAAAATAAATGAAAAATTAAAAATGAAGATTAGATAAGCTAGAAAAATATTATAACATGATATTTATTCTCATATTTTTCAATGCTATTTTCGGCCACTAAATATTAAATCGATAAATCACAAGACACTTTTTGCTATCCCTTAGTTTCTTTTACTTGTTTATTGGCCAAAAACAACAATGAACTGCATTTATTAACCATTCACACACACACATGAATCCTGACACCAAGACACCAAGACACCAAGAAAACACAACACGTATAGACCAACCTGGATGCACAAATGCTTCCTTTCGGCGTTATAGGCTGCCGTAAACATGAGAAAAATGAACTTTAAAGGTCCATAACTCCAAAACTATGGGACTTATCGTAGTCGGGTCAAGACTTCACTTAGGAACTAGTATGTCTCCTATCCAAATATGAATGTTTCAGAATCCTGCGGTACTTCCGCAACAATTTTTATAGAGGTAGTTGTGAGTATTTCAAATTATATGTCCGTAGCCAAACTCACTCTATAACAAGAATTTTAGGAATAATCCAAAAAATAGATCAAAAGATTACGAACTTCCCCAAGAATTTTCGGAATGATCCAAAAAAATGCATCAAAAGGTTGCGATCTTGGCCAATAATTAGTTTTTGGATCAGGGGCCACAAAAGTCTGAAACGGCTCCTAAATCGGGTTTTCGTATTTTTACGGAATAAGCACATCATACTGAGTTAAGTGATAGTTTTGTCTTGGCTACACTATATGTAATTCTCCAGATATAAGGCGTACAAGAAAATGTTTGATTTTATGAAATATATTGAATTTTGTGGATCAGGAGCCATACAATTTTTGAAAGTTCTCTATATCGAGTTTTCGTATTTTTTACCGAATACGCACATCATGCTGAGTAAATTGTTAGTTTTAGTTTGGCTACACTGTATGTAGTTCTCCAGATAAAAGGCGTACAAGAAAATGTTTGATATTTATATTTTTGGATCAGGGACCACAACATTTTTGAGTGGTCCCTAAATCGAGTTCTCGTATTTTTTTAATTTTTTTTTTTTTAATTTTTTTTACAGAATAAGAACATCTTACTGTGTTAAGTGATAGTTTGGGTTTGGCTACACTATATATAGTTCTCCAGATATAAGGCGTACAAAAAATGTTTGGCTGAATAAATATATTGCGTTATTGCATTTTTTTTTTTTTTTTGGATCAGGGACCACAAAATTTTTGAAAGGACCCTAAATCGAGTTTTCATATTTTTTACGGAATAAGCACATCATGCTGAGTAAATTGTTAGTTTTGGTTTGGCTACAATGTACATAGTTCTGCAGATATAAGGCGCAGAAGAAAATGTTTGACTATGAAATATATTGAATTTTTCGGATCAGGGGAAGACACAAAAATTTTAGAACGGTCCGTAAATCCAATTTTCATATTTTTTACGGAATAACCACTTCATACTGAGTAAATTGTTAGTTTTGGTTTGGCTACACTCTATGTAGTCCTCAAAATATAGGGCGCACAAGAAAATGTTTGATTTTATGAAATATATTGAATTTTGTGGATCAGGAGCCATACAATTTTTGAAAGTTCTCTATATCGAGTTTTCGTATTTTTTTTACCGAATACGCACATCATGCTGAGTAAATTGTTAGTTTTAGTTTGGCTACACTATGTGTAGTTCTCCAGATATAAGGCGTACAACAAAATGTTTGATATTGATATTTTTGGATCAGTGGCGACAAAATTTTTGAATGGTTCCTAAATCGAGTTTTCATATTTTTTACGGAATAAGCACATCATACTGAGTAAATTGTTAGTTTTAGTTTGGCTACACTATATGTAGTTCTTCAGATATAAGGCGTACAAGAAAATGTTTGACTGAATGAAGTATATTGAATTTTTTGGATGAGGGATCACAAATTTTTTGTAAGGCCTCTAAATCGAATTTTCTTATTTTTTTAATGTAATAAGCACATCATACTGAGTAAATTGTTAGTTTTGTTTTGGCTACATTATATGTAGTTCTCGAGATATAAGGCCTACAAGAAAATTTTTGCCTGAAATATATTGGATGTTTTGATCCAGAAATTCTTGCGTGAGTATCTTAGGATTCTGAAACATAGATATTTGGATAATGCACGTATTAATTCCTAAGTGAAGTCTTGACCCTACTACTGTTTGTCCCATAGTTTTGAAGCTATGGAGCTTTAATATTCTTTTTTCGTGTTTTTGGCAGCCTATAATTCCGAAAGGAAGCATTTGTGCACCCAGGTTGATCTATACTTTTTCTCTTATCTTGGTGTCAGGAATCACCTTCCAAACGTTGTAGGTGTTGTTTTGAAACACCCTGTATATGTATTAAAATTCTAAGGCGGTATACTATTTAAACGTTCGAATTTCTCCCTCTGTCGTGTTTTAAAGCTGCAATTTTTTACCTCACTTTAAAGTCAGTAAAATAATTTCTTAGGCAAAATAGATGATGGTTAACTTATATTTGGAAATTACAGTTTGGATGAATATTACTTTTAAAATTTAATCACATAAAAAGCTTAAAATTATAAAAATAATACGATTACATTTTTCGAAATATTATTTCTAGACAATTAATAATTTTTCAGAGGAACTCCAAACGATAACAAGTGTAAAGCAAAACATTGTTTATTTCTAACGTATCCTTTTCAGAAAGAAACTTCGAGAGCAGTATTTTGTCTGGCAACTGTGTTTGTATATCATAATATTATAATATCTGAAAGAGAGATGGAAAAATCTAGTTCCGCTTAATTTCACAAGGAAAATACAAATGATGTAGAAATAAGTGTGAAAGATTATTGAAGAAAAATGTTTCAGATGATTTAACAATTACTCAAGATTGTCTAAAACATGTTCTCTGGTTTCCGTTTATTTATCTTTACAGGACACCAGAATAAAAATCAATACATATTCGTCAAAACTAAAAATATTATGAAAATTCCATAATTATGTTATGTTTTATTTTCCAGGAAGGGAACCGAATGTAAGTTCCAATTTCGTACAGAATATACCCTCTGTAAAGTAAATCCCTAAAATTCCATTTCGCAATGTAGTGCGCTTTTTTACCTTTTATATAGCCATATATAAGGTACATTGATCTAGAGGAGCTACATTATAGTTGATTTAAAATATATAGTTCCCTTTTATATTTTATTTTATCCTACATATTCCCCTTTTTACTAACACTGAGTTTCTATACAAAAGTTGTATAAGCCATTAAGAATACCGAATCTTACTGCTTGATTGCACATTATGTTTCCAATATGGTGTTTTTAAAGACATTTATTATTTTGATTATGTTGATATGTTTATAAAGTCGAACTTTTTTCTTTTGTAAAGCACCATCTCCATGCAGGATGTGGAGATTACAAAGGATGAAGAAGCGATTCCACTTCAGCCTCTTAGAGTTTCAAATGGTGATCCTGAAAAACCTTTTGGTCCGTACCATGTAATAAAGTAAGTAAACCCAAGTGTGATTAGGGAAATGCTGTGACGTTTTGTTTTAAGTTTTAAATATGAAATTAATGTCATATACATATATCTGCGTCCGATGAATATAATGAAAAATCTAAATTAATCTTACCATGTAACATAACTGTCTTCAAATAAGTAAACTAATATTAATAATAATAATAAAAAAATATTGACAATTGTTACTCGCAATGACGAGAGGAAATTTAAAAACGTTGTAAATAATATTAATACTAAGGAGTACTATACGATCTGCAGGTTTTGGATTTAATTTGATTAATTGATTCACTTGTGTTTACGTTCTTTGCCAACAGAGATATGTAGAACAAGACATGTAGTTTAAAGTAATCTATACCAGAGTAATATGTTTGATGGTCTCTCACCGGGAAACGAGCCCAGCACGTACTCTAACCATTAGACTAGGGATGAGGGCTTCAAATGTATAATTTTGGATATGCTTCTGTAATTTTCTTCGACCATTTAAAAAATGTTTCAAAAAATCGTATAAGTACGTGTATTTTTTAAACTTACTTTGCAGCTCTACATAAGTGAGTTCTAACTTCCCTTTATTTGTATCATCTTAACTGCTGTAGATTTGTTAGAAAAACACATCAGAATTGTCATTTTTTAAATTAGATTTAGAAAACTAACAGTAAAATCGAAGATGATGTTGAAGAAATATTATTTAAAACTTATGAAACAGATTTGATGTTAAGTAGATGAATTTGATGGAGTAAAGATTTGGGAAACTATATTGACAGAGAAGGGAAACTATACTTGTATTCTAGATTTTACAGCGTAGATTCAAGATGAGTAAAGTTTTATTTATAGCTAGAATTATCAGTGTGTGCTGTATATACCTGCACTTATTTGAAAAATAAATGCATTAGTGTTGTAAAGAAAAGTAAGTGAAATAAACTTAATATAGAAGTATCATTTGAAGCTCTGACTTCATACTTAAAACCTTATCTGGAAAAAAATCTTCAAAATGAGAGATGGAATTACTCCCATAACAGACCGTTTCTCAGCAGTTATTTTCTACCCCTTTTATTGTTGTCTTCGTCTACGTCAAATTTTAAAACGATTTTGTACTCTAGGTCATGTTTGTAACGTGGTTTCATTTAATGTTTCACTATTTTTTCATTCTCGAAATATATTTTGTCACTTAATTTGGCACTTGTATGATAAAGATAGACAATGTGAGGAAATTTGTTGCGTGAGTTTTGGAGATATATCTTAGAAATACTCATGACAGTTTACAATCTGGAGCTGTTCCATATCTCCCGATCGGCAATCACATAGCTAACAGTAACTAAATTTTGTCAAGTAATAAAAGCTGTATTTTAGTATAATAAATGACATCAATTATAAGTAATCTTAAAATGACTACAATCAATCATCCGACCTCTCAGAAAGGCAGGTCAATAATACAAAATGGTGACAACATATTTCAAAATTCAAACCTGCAGTTCGTAGTGGATGTTTTAGATCTAAATTTGCTAGAAAAGATAATATTCAAGTTTTACTGCATTATCAATGATAACAATTTGCTCTGAAATTGTTTTTGTAACATTTTCAGCCGATCTGGTGGACAATTCCTCTATCCTGGCTATGGTAAGAACAAATAAAACTAGCTTTGATTTGATTACTGTAGGCATGAGAGGGTGTTTCGCGAGGCACCCTTTAACCTAAAGGGTTGAATCACTTACGTGCATGAAGCTTGAAAAGAATATATATACATATATATATACAGTATATACATATATTAGCTGTAGTTCGTACTAACATGCTCCCAATTTGCAGTTTGCAGGATGGATACAGCCCAGAACTTACCCCACCAACACCTCCACCCCGGCGTGTTCCTCGAGGAGGAGGTTCATTCCGTTTAGGCTGTATTGGTCGACAGGGGGGTACAAGAGGGGAGGGAACAGGTTCGACACCCCAAAGCTTCAGCCGGATAGCAGGTGGGCTGAAGTTGGCTCAGGCACAAGCAATGGCTGTTGCGGGCTTCTTACCTGACGGTGGTGCCCAAGAAATGAAGTTACAAGAATTACAAGTTCGGCAATCCCCACTTACTCATAGAGCCTCCTTCCATGGGAGAGGTTAGGCTCCTACCTATATTGATGTTGTAGCGTAGTAGAAATAATATGCACTAATTACCATTTCCACAAACATCAATTGACAGCTGCACAACAAATTGGAATATTATTTAATATATTGTAGAACCTTCAACGTGAAATACGCAAGTTATAAAGCTAAACAGGTGTTAAAAAGGAAATGGTTATTAGTGATTTCTTATATACTATAGATATAGAACAATTTAATTTTCAAGTTTATTATTACATTAGATTGTAAATTACCGTTATTCATGTGTACTAATTAATTATAGAGTAAGAAATAGTTCAGAGCTATTTACGTTTTCATACATACAAACACTGCTGTTTGCGAAAATTTCAACAACAAAAAGATTTGTATCAATGAATTCAAATTATACAGATTTGTGATGTAAATCTGCAAAGGGGATTACAATTTCAGAATTATACAACACTTCTAATCTTTATTTATCGGAATAGTGTGAGGTTTCCAGGTGTTGCAATCACAGCTTCCACACGTCATGGCTGTGTTTATTTCTGAGGAATCGCTTTCCACGATGTATCAATAAGACATCAACATTGTCTGCTGAAATATAGTAATGAACAAGGTTCTGACCAACCATATCTCACATACGTTTGATGGACTATATGCCAGGCAACAGTTTAGGCCAGGAAAACAATTATGCCCGTTAGTCCTCGAAGAAGATTTACATATTCCGAGATTGATATGGACGGGCATTGTCCTGCGGAAATGTGGCATCTGGATTACTCTTTATGAAAGAAGGGTATGACCTCGGCCTTTCAAACTTCCCAGATGCAGCGGTCACTGATGAGGTAGTTCTTAATGCTCTTAATTATCAAACGTGTTGTATGCAATGATACTCCGCACCATCATACTTGCCTTTCGGCCTTTGATAATGCACGCTAGCAGATTACACTCATGACGATAGGATCTGTCATCTTGTGGCAGGCATGCTTACATAGTGCAGTCCACTGCAAGATCATCGCTGCGAACGTTTCTCTTATTTTCAGTACTTCTATACACACCTCACTGCCATAGTGATATGCTCTGTACGCGCACCGATTTCTAGATACGAAAAGCAGCTTCTAGTAGGTCAATCATGCAAAGATGCTGTAACGAAATCGTCTATTTCTACTGATCTCTTTGACATCTACGAATCATAGCGATATTTACCAATGGGTTTCATATTCGTTTATCAACACTCCGTTTTCTGAGTGCTGCGTAAACCATCCTCTCGCGTTACTACTACGATCACCAAACGTAGAATGATGTGGAACCATGCATACGCCATACCGCTGATATTGTAATCATTCGTGAATTATACCATGCGTTGCAAATTATGCGAATGTGAACGCATTCCTGTTATTCGTTTTTGGTGTTGAAATTTTTCCAAACAGTAGTGTGTATGTATATATAAATATCGAAACAAACATTCTTACATGATAGTTCTAAACAAAAACACATTAAATATTGACATTTAGCTTTCGAGAGTAAACCTCTTGTTACCCGAGTGAAGAAAAGATGTTAATGCAAGAGACAAAAGCTCGGTATGTGCCAGTCACATTAATGTTACACATGACCAGACCTTTTCTCAATTATCCCTTTTTTTTTCACTCTTTTCTATTCCAATTACAAACCGTTTAGATTCAAAACTAGTTCCTTTATAGTACTTTTGTTCATAACTGTTTGTAAGCATATGCCCCCTTTTCATATGCTAACAAAACGCTCTATTTGTTCGAACCATACATATATATCTTTACAAAATTTCTGGACAACCGAACGTAATATTAGTTTAGTTGAAGTTTAGTTACATTAACCAGAAATTGTTAAATAAACATTAAATTAATCCCCGAAGTAAGGATAAGACCCCTAGCACATGTAGGAAAAATGGGAGGGGTAACATATATAAATGATCAGAAACAACCATATTAGTGTCAAAGTTTTTCGGGTCAATGAGATGAATAGTAATACACTCAATGCCATTTAAGTCCAAATTCAGCCTCCATTAGCACCTCTTGGGGATGGTTAACATGTGAAACAACAATATTAACGCCGAATCCAAAGTTTTTTTTTTTTTTTTTTTTTTTTGTTTCTAAGAGATTGGTAACATTTCCAATGCCATTTAAGTCCGAGTTCAATCCCTCTTGAAGGTAAGACCTTTCCAGCATACCTAGGAAGATCTAGAGGGGGGAACATACAAAAATGATCAAAAAGGACCGATATTACTATCAAATCCACAATTTTGGAGTCCTTTAGTTGACTGGTGAAAGTTTCGATACCCTTTAATTTAAAGTTCAGCTCCGAGTGGATGTAAGAGCCTCTAGCACACTTATGGAGGAGTAGAAGGGATTGACATATAAAAATGATCAAAAAAGGTCAATATTGGTGTCGGATCCATAGCTTTCCGGATTGCTGAGATCAAATTCAGCCTTCATTAGCACTCCTGGGTGGGACATTACGACATTTAAAAAAAATCGAAAACAATCGATATTAGTGTCAAATCAATAGTTTTTGGGTCCCTAAGTTGATTAGTGACAGTTCTGACACACTTGAAGTGCAAGTTCAACCCCCAGTGGGGGGTAAGATCATTCTAGCGTAACCAGGGAGAGTAGGAAAGAATGACATATGAAAATGATCGAAAATGACCGATATTAGTATTTAATGCACAGTTTTTTTTGAGGGGGGGGGGGTTGGCTGAGATGAATAGTGACACTTTCGATGCCGTTTAATTTCATGTTCAGCCCCCATTATTACTCCTAGAAGTGAGAATATGTAGAATTATTCAAAAACGACGGATATTAGTATAGTTTCCGTGTCAGTGTTAGTATCCCTAGTTTCCGTGTCGCTGAGATTAATAGTGACACACCCGTTACTGTTAAAGTCCAAATTCAGCCCCTATAGGTATGAGTGGTGAGAAAGGGTGAAAAATAAAATGTCTAAGATGACCAAGATTACTGTTTAATACATCAGGGTTCATCGTCGATTTCTGCGTTTTCAGGGTCGCTAAGCTGTTACGTTTCAAGCCCGATTACAATTATGCCCAAGTTAAGCAGAAACGGGCATGTCAGCTTACTCGGAAATTTACAGGGGCAACGCTGAAGGCATTGCCTCTCATTATTTATTCTACTCGATTCTTTGTATTGTGACAGGAGCAACGCCAAGAGGTTGCTTGTCGTTATTCATTCTAGGCACTTCCTTATTTTGTGACAGAGACAATGTTGAAGGCGTTGCGCCTACCAGTAACTCACAGAGACAATGCCAAAGGCGTTGCTCTTTGTTGCTTATTTTACCCAGTTCTTTATTTTCTGATAGAACATTTATCTGCTTGTACACCTATGATAAAAGGTGTATGTATGTATGTTTGTATGTATGTGTGTGTGTGTGTGTATGGATATTTCACCATAACTGTGGAACGAATGGAGTTATTTCAACCAAACTTGTACATATATGATGTACAATCTAGGAAAAAAAAAGAAAAAAAAACATTGTGGAGTAAGACACCCGTAGCTGTTCTAGTAGATGGGGTAGAAAAGTGTGATATGTAAAAATAATTCAAAACTACCGATATTAATGTTGATTCCATAGTTTTCAGTCATTGATATGAACACTGACATTCATGACGCCGTTAAGTCCAAGTTCAGACTTCACTGTGGGTTAGACACCCCTAGCACCTCTAGGATAGGGTCGGATAATCGAAAACAACTTGTACTGGTGTCGAATCCATAGTTTTCGGAGTCACTAAGATATATATATATATATATATATATATATATATATATATATATATACTGACCCCCGATGCTATTTAAAGTCCACGTTCAGCCCTCATTAACATGGTAGGTGGGAAGAGATGAAAAAATTAATATCTAAAATGATCGAGAATTGGTCGAATTCATAGTTTTCGGGATCGGAAAAATGGCTGACCCGTTTGAAATAACTTTTGGAACATAGTATGCACCTCAAGGTGAGTTTTTATCATGTCACTTCGATTAAAGTTCGTATTCTATGGGGATAGGGTGTTTCAAAATCTACTCTGAAACTAGGGTATTTTATGGGTTATCAATACAGCTTCGTTGAAATGCGTATCCTAAGGGGAAAGGGCATTCAGATATTTTCCATACACTTATTCTGCTTGTGCGAAGAACGGATATTTTAACTAGTAGCTCAATAAATACAACAGAAAGTACAATAGTGTAAATATAATAGAAAAACAAATCTACAATATTATTACATAAGCAAATATCTCTATGGTTTACTTGGGATAATGTTTTACCCTCTTTATCTGTGACTTTTGTATTAAACTTGTCCAAGTGAATAACAGATTCTCTGAAACAAAGAATATCATGTACAAAATTCTATTCTTGGGGTCCAACACTTTGAAAGAAACATGTAATAACCGTTAAATTTTCCTTTTAAACGAAGTTTCCAAATTTGTGAGAGCGAATGAAACATTCCTATTCTGTACACATAGATAAATCGTGCCTTTATGCCAAACGATTAGAAAACAAATCTGTCTTACCTTTTTGTGCCATATTCATTTTTCTTTGTTTTCGAGTTTTCCGATTTCTAAAATTAGTATAAGTTGATATAATGTTCGTTTACTGTACTCTCATATACCAAATTTTATACCATCATATTCAACGGTTTAAAAGCAACAATGTAATGCTAGTTAAAGTTCCTATGCAATATGGTTGGCATTGCTGGGCGACCTAAGATAGTAGGATGGCAATCACAAGATATGTCTGTCGCGGTCTTGAATCCCACTCACGATATGGGTGTTACGTAGTTATTGTTCTTTCACCATTCGTTGCATTATCATCATTCGTTCCCTAGGCCATCTTTAGCCTGAAAGACACAAGGGTTGAATGAAAACCTCAGAAACAAATAAATTATTTAATAGGTATTTTGACTTTTTTCCCTACCAGAATGCTGTTGGTCAATTCCATGTAAGTTAAAGCGCGGCAGTAGGTAGTCTATAACCACTCGACTGGAAATCTCCAGCCGTGAAAAAATCATTTATATCGTTTGAGCAATTTTAGAGATCATCTCGGAAAAACAAACAAATTCAAAAACATTCTTTTTTTACAGTACAATGAGGAGACAAAACAATAATAAAATTTGGCCAAAATAGATACGATCACAAAATTTCATAAATGCTTTTTCAAGGAGAGGGAAATGATCGGCGATTGGGAAAGAAGTGTTTGGAACAGAGTTGAGAATATGCTAGCAGGCAACTTTTTTGGCGGTTACTTTTGTAGTATATAAATAAATAAATAAATAAATAAATTGTCATTTACTTCCGGACGTAAATAAAGGGAATGGGTAGTTTCGGCTAAATTTTCGATTAATGATGTTATACTTTAATTTTAGTTCTAGAAGTTTTTTACGTGAAGTATGAAACTATAATTGAAGAGCAGTGAGCTTCGTGTTTGCAAATTTTGAAAACGAGGTTTATATATTTCTGATAGAAAGAAATTCGTGACTTTTTTCTTTCTTTTTTACCCGGTTGAGATTGTTTCACTGACCATTATGTCAATAAGTTTGTCTCAAGAAACGGATAGGGCTAAAATTACATGCTTTGTTTATGGTTTCACCTAAATAAACTTGTAGAATGAGATTGCACTTCTGAGAGAGGAAAGGATGATTATCTAGGCAACAAATATAGATTTGTTAAAATAGCATGTTAGTAATATTGATCGTTAGTAAGTTATGGTTCAAAATGTAATGTACAGATAAAGAATCATATTAAAATGAAAAATATTATCCTGTTGTAAAGACAAATTAAATACTTAAGATAAATACGAGTATTTTTTTTTCAATTAACTTCAAAAGAGAAATATATTAGACTCCTCTTAATATCCAACACTTCCACGTGATCATACAATCCGCCATAACATAACAGATATCCAAACTCTGATCCTTTTTGTGTATCCACACTAATCAAAATTGCTATTCGAGATCGTGGTTATTAGAATCCATTCACAAACGCGAAGCTTGTAATATGTGTATCAACTTGTCTTGAAACTTAACTTTGACTTGATTTTGAAACATCAAAAGTCAGTAAGTGTAAACCAACGTAACTACAGTCAGAACATTCTTTTTAATAAATATAATCCAGAAACGAATAATATTGTAGATACTGCCTAGATGTACTACTATTCGTACATTTACTTGCATCTATAGCACATTTTCTGTAACCACTTTTTAATACCTCTTCTACAATACAACTACAACTGGATTTCTCTGCTATTTTCACTCTTCAAAATGCTTTTGTCTACAAAATAATCCAAAACTGCCATTTAAGCGCTATTGCATTTGCTACTACTATTATCTCTCGATTATAGCGTCATAATGTTTGAAAGTGAAAGAAATTCTGTCGATCATTTTCTTTTCTCTCAGACCTTTATTTTTCCATTTGTTATATATATATATATATATATTTTAACTTATTGCCATCCTATCGTTTTCTTAGAGCTTTAACTCTCTTGCTTTCATACGTGGTAGAGATTTTGCGCATTATCTTGGTAAAAATATCAAGAAACACATACAGCTTCATTATCTTATTAACTTGGGAGCTTTCGCTGGTAATCTATAGGTTTCATCCTGATTATATGTATGAACTGTGTTGGTTTATAATTAAATTGACAGAACACATGAGAAATTTAACCCATCATGTTATAGAGTTTACTCAACTATTATTTTTTCAGAAGTATTATAATAATTTTGGGAAAAGAAAAACTAATACATATTTAATTTAGAGACGAAAATAAGATTAGTTTATTTTTCATTATGTCATTCACAAAATTTATCCCAAATGCCAATAACAAGGAATGAATTGACTTACTGTGTATCATGATAGATGTAACTAATTAGTCGTGTCGTGACACTTTTTCACTCAATGTTTTCCAGCTTCATAATTATAATACAAAGTGAACTTTACTTCATGTTGTAAACTATCCTGAAAGTAGGCACATAATCAATGAAAATAAAAATATATAAGAAAGAGGATAAACATATGGCGAAATCAAAAGACCTATTCCAATACAAGTACAGTTGTAGCAAGTTTTTTTTTTTTTTTTTTTTTTTTTAATAACATGAAATGTTGCAGTTCTACAAGAACTGTACAATCATTTAATTCGCTACCAAAGTTCAGATTAAATATTTTAATAATTATTAAGACACCAAAAACCTACTATGAAACTACAAGAGATGCGAGTTCTTATATACAATACTGACCATGTGATATTGCTATAAAAGTAGTATATTTTGGGAGCAATTTGCTTTCGACTGAAGTCTAACACTATTTAGAATGAAAATAGATCATTTAAAATTTGCAGTAATTTTGATATCAATATATTTCAAAATTTGATGAATAGATATATGTTTCACAACAGTGTATATAAATCAACAAATCTATTATTAAAGACACATTAATGCTTGCTTATATCATGCCTATTTCAATTGTAATTCTTAAATGAAAAGTAAATTTTGACGAAATTGGTTCACAGAATAGAAATTTGTGTAAATTTATTGAAACAATTATAAGCTAAATACTGAAATAAATCAACTTATGAAATAATCCTAACTAGATTTAAGAAAATAATCTTTAATGGAAGGTCAAGTTACAGATTTTGATGAATGAATATAATTTACAAACTGCATACTTTGATCAATATACTTAGCACATCAAATAGCATATTACTTCAGTATTAAATTCCAAGTTACGTTGAAACTCTAACTTCGAAGTTTAATTGTTTTTCCTGTTTAGTTTCCTTGGATAAGGAGGAAAACACGTCTAATTTTTTCTCAGATCTTCCCGGACAACTTCGACCATCATCGGCCTACCACCCAGAAGACTCTTGACAACACCGTTATTATCATCGAAATGTTCTTTCTTCCTTGTGCAACTTTAATAGTGCAGAATGTTTTTATATCTACGAAAGACTGTTTATTGAAACCCCATCTTCAATTTCTAACGTTTCTTTCTGTTGCTGTTTTACACGTGTTCTAGATTTCACCACAAAAAGATATACTTTCACTTCAAACCCCACTGTGGAACGTGGCATACACTTGAAATCCTGCTTCATCAGAAAATGCTACGTCTTACTTTCTTTAATAATAGAAAGCTGTGTTGTCTGTCAGAACTCACCATTCTGCTTTATATGTAGAGAACGTATCCCTTATACAACGCCAATGCACTGAGCCAAAACTATAAATTATAACACCGAGCACTGGGTCAAATCTAGAAACAATAACAACATACCGATGATCATGAATGTAACACTTATTATACTTTATGCAGCACACACAATATTCACAATTTCAAAGAAATAAGGTCCACTGCAATTTTTAATTAAAGAATTTAATATTATATTGTTTCCTTCAAGTTTTAAAGACTCATGTTTCATATTAAGTTTCTTTTAAGACAACTTCTGTAAATTTAGAGCTTACGGTAAACTATGTATTGCAGATTAATAGAGATACTATTTTATGTTGTGTGTATGCTTGAGCTAAATCTAAACGACTTGAATATGTTTATCTAAAAGAAATCTGAAACTTGCATGCAACTCGTATAGCTTTCACTAAACTTCACAAATTATCTACTACAGAGCATTCATTTTTAAGTTCATGTGTACTTCAAATACTTCAGTTTAGAAGTCTTTTCTAGAAAGTTTGTCTCGCGTTTTGTTTGTGTACAGTCTTAGTTAGTGGTTTTCATATGCTTCAGCTTTTAATTTTCGTTTACTTGCAATGCTTCACATAATCTTTAGCACACGTCTGTACATTAAAACACCTAACTTTGCTTGTGAGAAATATCTATATTGTTCCGTAATCAATGCTTAAATTTATTCTCCTAAGACTGTATTTCAACGTCAGCGTCTTCTGCTGCAAGTGTTTAATGGTAAGTGAAATTCATTCAGCTGTTCTTTTCTGTACTTTTAACGTGTAAGTAACACAATGAACTCTTTCTATGTTCTTCCACTATTACACATGTTCGGCGTCTATAGTTTCGAATAGTATTCTGCTAAACTCTCCTCTTTATTAGTTACAGTGAATAACATTATCAAATACTAGAACCAATTTCTACAAGTACTGCGAAATAGAATTGTTAATAGCTTTACTGTTAACTAGTAAAAAATGATTTGTAAATACACTGCTGGTCATTACAACTGCAACGCTTGGAAAGAGAAGAGATAGTAATGCCAAATATGGTAGACTTATACCTTATGTTAGAAAGATCCAATGATTACATTTACCAGTCTGGGACTTGTAACGGTACATCAAGAGCCTAGCAGAACATACAAAGGTCGGTATCGCGTAGAACCACAACGGACGTCAATAAACGTTGCGACATGAGGGAGGCTTAGGAAAATACCTTCTAGGGTATCATAGTCATACGGCTTCGACAAGTTGCCAAAATTAATTCTCTATAGCCGCAAGTTCTCTGGTGCTTGAGTCATTGTGTAATCATGAGCTAAATGTGTTCAATAGGTGAGAGTTTAAGTAAACACGGACCAAGAAAGTAGTGGAATGTGGTGACAAACGTTACGTGCCACATGGTACATTGCATTTTTTATTTAAAATAGTTCCATTTAGGGCTTCAGAAGTAAGACCATAAGAGTAGCAATACATCACATTATCAAGTTAACGGGAACTGATAAACGTTGCAGTAATATGTAACAGTAGATAATCAATTTTCTAAGAGGGTACGAAGTGCAATGACACCACATACATTAATTTCCTATGAAGGACCGATGCGACAACGCACAATATATACCTTGCCCAGTTTATGGTCACAGTACCACCAGACATGAATGCCAGCATCAAGGTGTTGCAAACAGAAGCGCGGAGAAAGGGATATAGTGCCATTCGGTCAGCTATACCAGGCGTTCTCAACACCTTCCCAACCACTATGGTGTGCAGACAAATGGCATCAAACAACGTCGAACCATACATGCGGTCACTAAGCCTGACGTGAGTGAGTGTGAAAAACAATCCCTAATAGTCATTTGAACAGAATGTCTATCCCGTGATCGGTGGTATGACGGATCAGTTGAAATTTTTTGTCATCTGTGTATTCTAATTTCCTTGAACCACTGATTTTATATTCACATCACTGTGGCTACATTTCGTCAAACGCAGGCACCAATCTACAATCTCGATACGACACATTGCTCCAGCGAAAAAAATGAAATGAAATCTTTGAGTTTTACGTCCCACGGTTATGCCGGTTAGGCTAAAGGAGACGGTGATGATGAGTAATGAATGAAATAGTGGAATGAAGAAAGTGGGAGGAAACGCGAGAACCCCGAGAAAACCCACGCACGCGGTGTTTGTCCACCACAAAGTTCACTTGGCGTTGCTCCCGCGATCAAACGCAGAAACATGCTTGTATGTTCCCCATATTCGACCTATGGATATTTCAACCATCGGGGTCGACTTCATGATTGCAACTCTTACATTTATGTCCTTTCGTCGGTATTTTTACCAGAAGAGATGGTCGGTGCAAGTGATGTGCAGTGGACCTGTCACGGTTCTCTCATACTCTAAACATTCTGCAATCTTGGGTCGATCTTAAATTCTTTTCCTTGTTGGAATTTTAATGGCCAGTAGTGTATGAAACGGACATTTTCAATAATCGCACCTCTGAGACTATTCATATCAAAATTGTCAGTGTAATTATGCAGAAATGTTTCTTCCGGAAGATATCTACCAAATTGATTTTATTTCTTTGTGATGAGCTATATTCTATTCAAAGTGAAGTACTTTTCATTCATTTATTTTTATGTTATTAGGATACCGTAAGTTAATCTTGTGAAAAGTGAAGATTACTAAAAGAAGCGTTGAACTCATACAATTCTAAAAAATAAAAAAATAAAAAAAATAAAAATAAAAAAATAAAATAAAATAAAAACGAAAAAATCTTTGTAATATACCCGTTGGCTAAGACAAACAATTTTTGAAGTGAATCTTAACGTTATCGAAATTAATCTCTATTTCTTGTATTACTGATCATAGTTTAAACCAAACTCTAATATATCCACCACTTTACCAAAACATATTTATTCATTACATTTTTGTGTGCTTCTAGATCAAGTAATTTTTGTCTTCAAGATTGTGTACATAATGAAACTCTAGTTTAAAACAACAACTGCTAGTTGGCCCAAGTCGTATGAAGCATAATTAATTAGGACTACACTGCTTAATACTTTTAGTATTCAGCTGGTAAAAGTGTTCCAATTTTTATGCTGGAGTGAGGTGTAGAAAGTTTTGATAAAAGGAGTTTTATTTTTTATTATTTATTATCTTTTTTTTTTTTTTTTTTTTTTTTTGTAATTTCTTAAATAAAAAGGATAAAGAATGCTTATTATAAGAGACGTATGAAGCTACAATAAAAGCAATATTATTCCTACCCGATAAATCATAAAGTACCAAACAAAAATGCATACGTCCTCTATGCTCTTTTGTCCATTATTTTGGAACTGTTTAACCAATCCAGAGCCCATAAGACACATAGAGCACATAAGACTAAATCATAATATTTTAAAATAGATTTAAAAAAAAAAAATGAAGGTGAACAATATTTGAGAGGAATAACTCTACAATGAGAAAAATAATAGTGACAAAACTACAAGAAGGTTTGACTCAAAATTGTACTCATATTAATATAACTTGCTAATTGGTACCAAAATCACCATTGAAGTAAAATAATGGTAGTTTTATTTTCTGAATTTTATTTTATTTTTGTTCAGTACACATTATAAGTATATGTATATTATATACCTCTAGTTACACAGTGTTACTTCTTGTCACTATTAGTTTATTCATAATTAGAAGCAAATAAATTGAAGATGGTATTGTATTTTTCTACTTACTTTTTGGATTTAGTTTTGTTATTTGAACTTCAAAGTAAAACGAATAGAAAGGAACTAAGGCAATTTTGTTGTAAAATATATGTTTTGTTCTTAGAATTATTCATTCACGTAATTATAGTAACTGTGCTATATTTGGTTTCTTTGAATGTGAAGAATTAGCTTTGTATTGTAACTTTTGCTGTAGATTTGTGCTTATCTCTGATCATTTCTGTGACTTCGTGCATGAGCTCAATATTTCTTATGCATTTTATTTCGAGATAATTGTTAGTTATTAGGGTAACAACGGAGCAATACATTTACGGACATTTATTTACATGTGCTAATTTAAAGTGGAGGTTTGGTAGAACTAACCACATGAAGTCAAACCTCTTAGAAGAAAAACACAGAATTCAAACAAGTGGAAAATGTTTTCAATATTGTGGGTTATTGAATTCATGCACAAAACTAATATTTCCTGAATTCAAAACGTAGAAAATAAGTTAGGCTTAGATATTGAGAGAAGTATAAAATGACTGGAAAAAGGATAAAAATAACATTAAAATAAAATAATTGTTATCAGTGTTAAATTTAGTGTGTCTCACTCGAAAGTAATTTCAAATGTTGCTGTGTAAAAAAAGTAGGTGAAGAGGAAATGAAACAAAATCTGTCCATAACACATCTGTATGTGTGAGAAATAAAATGAAATCACAATGGGTGCTGGATATATCCTCCCAAGCTTCTAAACACATTTAAACACGATGTTTCAAGTTTCTGAATGTGGTTACCAGAATCTCGGGTGCTATTGCTTGGATTTCACGACTAATGTTCTCTCGTGATACATTCTCTGATGTGTCTTAATAGAACCCCTAACTCAATATAAAGACGCACTCCTCAACAGAATAGCGATATAGTTTTACTAGATGTGAAAACAAGCAAGCTCCTCAGTAACTTATCGCACTTTACTGGAAACATGAGCGCGCCAACAACAATGACTCGCGGAATTTGTCTGCTGCCACCCTTCCTCAACGGCTACGGTGTATGGTGTTACCACCTCACCTTTCTCATGGAATACATTACGTTCTCTCAAAATTTTATCGCAACTGATCAAATATTTACACAATGACGTTTTTTTTACCGGGGTTACCTTTGAGTGGGACACTCATTATATTTCTAATTTTTTTAAATAAAACTATCAATTAAGTTTAAAATTTTAAAATTTATGGAAGAATTAATCGTAACTCTAGTTTAGTATTGTTATAGACTAATATAGTAGTTTAAGTATTTAGAATTTATTACATTTGAGTTTTATCGAAGAAATGGTAGTTAAAGACATCGTTATTCTTGGTTCCTTAATCTACTGAATAAACTATAGATACTTGTAAATATTAAGCTAAAGTTAAATCGTTGGTGTTACACTGAATATTGTTATTTAAAATTTTGTTATTTATACTCAACATTTTTATATTTCTCCTTATATAATTTAAAACAAGTAAAGATAATGTATTAAATCAATTCCTGTACGTTATATATTCCTGACAAAAACTAGTATTTTTCTGTTGAATATTGCACTATATATTTTTTAAATCCTTTTTACATTAGCGTGCATAAAATTTTAATAAATAAATGGGATTTTTATTTATATATTTATTTACTTTCATTTCAAATATTAAATATCTATCAGGAATGTATATTGCAAGAAATATAATTTCGCTTCAAATTAAAAAATAAATAAATATTAGTTTATTTCTATCGTAGATACTTTAATATTTGTTTAATATTCAACCTACGCTTGTGTGTTGTAGATTATTAAATTAAATGGACAATGTTATAAATTATCATATTGGATACGTATTTTTTTCTTCAGTTTTCCTCATTGTGTCTTGTTGATTTCAGTTGCACGACCAGGTGAGTCCAATGGAAGCTTAGGTACAGAAAGGCTATCACACTCGTTGCCAGGAAGTCCAGCAGATCATCGACCAAACTTCCCAGAAGTTGTTGGCTCTGCAGAAAGTCTCGTGGGCAGAGTAAGTCCCTAAAACTACAATAATTAGTATGTTTTTTTTTTTATTTCGTTTATACAAGGGTTTAATTAATTAGACACGTTTTACATTAAGAGGAAGGTTTATTCATAATATACAGAAGATATATTGATCCAAAATTAGTTTCAAAAGAGTTTAGTAATATCTTATTTCTGCAGTTTATCTCACGTGAAGAATCCGCAGCAGTTTGCAATGTTCTTCTTCAAGACGTACATTGGACAAATTTATTATATTACTTGTTACAAAATAAGTTGCTGATTCTCCTACTATCATAAACCTGCAATTATATTTTGTATATCTTTATTTCACAGACTGTTTACAAAATTGATGACTCTTACTTGAGTTTAGGGTAATATTTTAAACACAAAATGATCCTAATATATTAGTAGAGAAATAGGAATACAAAATAGAAAAAAATGAAATTAAATAAACTCTTTGAGGTTTACGTCCCACGTATATGCTGGCTAGGCTAAAGGAGACGGTGTTGATGAGAAATGAATTAAATGGTGGAATGAAGAAAGTGGGGAAAAAACGGGAGAAACCGGAGAAAATCCACGCACACGATGTTTATTCGCCACAAAGCTCGCTTGGTGCGAGCTGGGATCGAACCAGAAGCCTCATGTATCAGAGATGAGTGCTCCACCACTGAGCCACTGCGGCCCCGAATAGAAAATAGGAATTGTATCAAGTTGGCTAAGGACAGAAGTTAATGGAGAACTTTTTCGTGAATGCGGCCTTGAATCTTCGCGTTTCATAGGTGATAGAGCTAATTAGTTATGTATCAAATAGATATTTCTCTTGAACAATGCCAAGAGTGGATATAAGCGTTCCACCCAAAATTTCACCGTCCAACATGTTTGCTATCGCTATTAATAAATTTTAAAGTGAAAAATAACATAAATAAATAATCTCAGAAATAAATAAAATAAATAAACAAAGGCGAAGAATAAAACAGTGACTCTAACTAAACGTCACTTTTTGTTATTAGTTCTCTATGGATATTCGAGTACACTTAAAAGCCTCTAGAATCGAGAACAGAGAGAAAACGAGATAATGGTGCTCTGCTGGCATCTTCAGTCAGCTTATTTGGCAAAATCTTTGTATTACACTTTCTGTGAGAAAGACCTCTCTTTGACATCGATATCACAAAATCTGCTTGACAATCTGGCTGTGGATGTTGAACATGTAACGCAGGTTTTCAAAATTTAACTTATTTTACTATCAAAGTCTAGAGGGAGGATCACCCTTCATTAATTTTATAAGTTTTGTAGTTTTGCGCAACTTTTGTTTTTAAATTTTTAATGTGAAATTTATTTTGGAAATTTCTAAAGTGTTATTGTGTACGGTAACTGGAAATTCAAAATGTGCAATAATTCCGTGAGTTCAGCCTTGTTATAAAACATATCAAGCATCTTAATTTCGCTTTACAAAAATTCGTAAGTTACAGCAAAAATTTTATATTGTTCATGATTATATACACCGTAAATAACTTTTTATTTCCTTAAAAATTAAATGGCTCATTGGAGTAGTTGTAGCAGGTATTTTACAGTCACTGGCTATCTCTTTTTATGCATCTCCCTCTTTAATTATATATGCGTATCTTCCTTATTGTTTTCCAAAGCTAGACTACTTCTACATGTGTTACAATGTAATTTTTGTTAAGATTTCTTTATTATGTTAATTCGAATTATACATTAACGGGATGTTTTCACTTTACTAGGTACTTGTTGAACAAGGCTTGGGAAAATACTGTGATCCTGATTTTGTACGATATACTTCCCGTGAAATGCAAGAAGCGCTAGATATGACTCAAGAGGAAATGGATAGGGCTGCTCATCGCCTTTTACTACAGGAACGTCAAGGACGACCACTGTCTTTCCACGGTCCCTCTGGTGTGCGGGATGAATCACCCCGACAAAGGAACAGGGATCTGGAGTATGGGGTTGATCCAGATCCTCACTTATAGCAGGAACCGCATTCGTCTGGGGTAATTTGGATACCCCATTCTTTAACATATGATGTGCACCATTCGCCTGTGACTCCACATTGGAGCGAAAAGGCAAGGTGTCCACAAATTAGGTGTTCCATGGGAGTGCCGGAAATGGCAGGTTCATATTGTGTCCGTTGGACACACCTGCCTCAAGTATTGTTATTTTCGACAATGAGAATGTTGTGCGTGGTGAATTCCACAGATGTGGCAGCTGGATTTTCAAGAATGGAGGTTATAGTTTTGATGCATGTTTACTTTCAGGAGGATGGGTCAAGACGTTTATTATTTGTATCACGGATAGTTGAATCAAAGTGATATAGTTTTTGTGGTGGTGTTTGGTTATGAAGCAGAGCTACCCTTTGAAACTGAAGCTGTGTTTATGAAGCCGTCTTCATTTATAAAAGGTTTGGGTTAACCAAGTGCCTAACAGCTGTGTAGGATGACAACACAGCATTCTTCCTTCTGGTTCAAGGAAGATTTTTCAAACTTCTGATGTGTTTGTTTTTCCCTGTGTCAGTTATATTGATAACAATCGAAATTTATTTCTCCTTCCTTCCCACAATGAGGTGATGGATTGTTTTGTTTCTATACAATATAAATAATATCAGGACATGAATCTTCTGCAATTCCTTGTTTTATAGTCTCCAGACTGCGACAAGAGTGTGTGTATATGTGCTCTAAATATGAGGGTCGCATTAAAATAAGTAATTTTCTTGATGTAATGTTTTATGTTAGTAAACACCGGTAAAAATACTTCCTTTTTAGTATGACATTAAAGTGGTAATTGAAGTGCTTCATTTACGCATATAATGTAAATATAATCATATATTTTCATCATTGTGATGTTGAACTCTTAGAAATCTGGCATGACTGGCAGGTCCAGGTAGGAAAAAAAAAATGTATGAAATAGCATACATTTCGGAGAAATTATTGCCTTGAAAGTTTTGGATTAATTTCCGCAATGCTTTCAGGTCTTATGATTGATTCTATAGAAAGAAAACTTAACAATATTGTGTTCTCATTCAAAATGGTGCTGCCCTTGTACTTACGTGACTTGTTCCTTACTCTTGTTGAGAACCAATATATAATATATAAATTATTTATAATCTACTTATAAAATTTGCTAATTTATTACAAGCTATCATTGCAACAATTTTTGACAGAATCTTTATTCTGTCTTTTCATTGTTATTTCCAGTTTGATAACAAGATGTCTAAATAATATTGCATTAGATACTAATAGGGTTAGAGGAATAAAAACTCTTCCCTATGTATTATAGTAATTCTATAAAGAATGTAACAGAATCTAGAAAAAAATTTGTGTTCAGAATATCTTGTATACTGATCATCACCTATTCGTAAAAAACTAGATATGTTTTTATATGGTATATATGATGGTGGGAAAAGTTGCTCTCATATTTTCATAGTCCCATAAAATCCCCTTTACTACTTTTGTAACTTCTAGACTGAAATAAATTAATTTGGAACCCGAAGGGAAAAATAATTGTATATAGAAATACCTATCGATCTATCTATCTAACTAATTAATTAATATATATATATATATATATATATATATATATATATATATATATATTTAGACATGCATACATACGTACATATTAGTATTTTGCATCAGCATTTTCCATTAAAATTGTTAACAATCAATAATGTTCAATATATATATTTGGGCTCTCATTTTTTAAAAATTTTTTTGTTATTCTGGAGAGAACAAATAATATTTTCTGAAAAAAAAACTCATAATCAACTAAAAAAGAACCTCACACTATACACCACATTCAGCATTATTTTCATGGGCTTCGGGATTGTTATAGAAACCATCAATACTAAATAAGAAATTAATTTTTGCCTTGATTCTCTGCAAATATAATCAAAAGAACTCTGGTATTTACATTGAAGATGGAACATCGACCATTATTCTTTTATTAAAATGTCTCTCCAGATGACAATCGTAAAAAAAAAAAAACAGTTGATAACAGTATTTTCATAGAAGAAATAATAAAAATACACCCTAAACATGAAAAAAAACTGATTGGGGAGTATGTCCTATGTGATAGGGATATATATTTATATATATATGTATATATATATGTATATATATATGTATATATATATATATGTATATGTATATGTATATGTATATATATATATATATGTATGTATACATGTATATATATATATATATATATCCTGAATGTCTTGATTTGTATAAAAATGTACAGAGTTGTTTATACAAATGATTTTTGTCATGGATTTGTACAGGACTGTAAAGATTGTTCCCAATAAAATTTGAGCTTTACAGTTTGTCCATTTTATTTCGTTACTCAAATGATTCAATTCGATCTCTATTCTATTTTGCCCATTATTCCATAAGCAATAACTTTATTATTATTATTATTATTATTATTATTATTATTATTATTATTATTATTATTATTATTATTATTATTATTAATATTATTTTGTAAATACATAATAATGGAGATTCATTTGAAGTAGAACCCTCAGTTTTCAAATTATATGGACATTTCTAACGTACAAGGAAGTTCAATTTCGCTTGCAAATCGTTCCGGTACTAAACACATTTTCTTTTCAGAGATACAATATTTTCCATTCCTTGTAAGTTACAGAAACTATATATAAAAAAGGATAAAGACATACGGAATAAATTTATATGACAATGGCTTACCTTAGCAAAACCCTTAATTTTGAAAGAGATAATTTGGATTACTTTTAAGTACTTTATTTTGAATCTTTGAGAATATTGACTTTAGGAATTTTACACATTGTAACACACACACACACACACACAATCTAATACTAAAAGAATGTTATTTTTTGTCACATCAAAACCAATTGTAAGAGCTAAAGGCTTTAAACAAAGAGTGCAGTTGATGGGCGTGGTCGAAGAACTTGATAACCCTTATTCCGATTTCGTATATTGTACATCTGCCTCATTTTTTTTTCTCAAAATAATTTTATCATTGTAATAATTATGCAGATAAAACTATCGAATAAATATCAATTGTTTAACTAAGTACGACTTACTCGATATGACACCGATCTAGTATGACATTATTATTATTATTATTATTATTATTATTATTATTATTATTATTATTATTATTATTATTATTATTATTATTATTATTATTATTATTATTATTTCATGTGCCTTCAAGATGACAAAGAAAAAGCTAAGGACAGGATATCTTTTTTATTATACCATGTAATTGTGATGGAAAAGTTCCCGTATTATTAAAACCGAAAATATTTTTCTTTTTTCTGAAAAATGTATGAACTATAGACATGAGGGCGGACTTTGTCATATTGGTGCCATCAGTCAAGCCTTTTCAGCTGAATTATCTCGTTAATCAAATGCATTTGGTAATTATAAAACTTTGCATTGCTCGTTTTGCTGTTTCCAAGCATTTTGTAGTGAGCTGCATCTTTCCAATCCTATCAGATGCAGATCAAATGCAGTCTGTGCCCTGGCCCGAGGTATTGTTTGCTTGCTGAGACTTTGTCGGTCTTTCTTCTGCTTATGTATTCATATCAAAACAATAATCTCTACATGTATTCATGAGAAAACATACATTACAGTTAAGCAACTAGACGATTGACTTAGTATACAGTTTCTTTTTATTTGACGCTGAGTGAACATGCTACGTATTTCGTTGTGGTGAAATTATTTATAGCATACATACAAAAGATATTGATCAAACTTAAACCTTTTTTTATGGCCAGCCCTAAATATATAAGAAATACATACAATTTTAATTATAAATATAACGTGCATACAGAATGTTCCACAAAGAGATTTACGCTGTTTGAACTTTAATAACTCGAACCAAAATAAACAAAATATGATTTTTTAAAGTCGCAATAATGTTTAAAACATTACTGATGATGTTCTAATGTGAAATATGTTCAAAATATTCTCCAATAGCAGTAATACATTGTCAGCAACACTGTGAACCGACCGACAAACATTTGATATGGTTCCATTAGAATGGATTCAGAGGCAGTCTCAATTGCCTCTCTCACTTCATGTAGCGTACGTGCTTTTGTGGCATAGACAGTGTTCTTCAGAGTTTCCCACAGAAAGAAATCTAACGGCGTTAGATCGGGAGATCTGGGTGGACACTCGACACTTCCTTGTCGTCCTATCCATCTCTCAACAAATGTTTTACCTTGGAATTCCTTCACGCCTCGATGGCAATGTGGCAGTGCATCGTTTTGTTGCGAAAGCAATATTAATCTGGCACGATTGATGAACAGCTGGCACATTTTTTTCTTGCAATATGTTAAAGTACTCTATATCTGTCACTGTTCTTTTAAAAAAGAATGGCCCGACAAATCTTCTGACAGACACACCACACCGCACTGATAATTCAGGAAGATTAAGAACTTGTTCTTCTATAACACGGGTATTATCTTTTGCCCAATGCACATAGGTCAATTGATGGTGATTGATGGTTCCATTCAATTTAAAGATCTCCTCATTAGACCAAACAATGAAATCAGTCAACTGTTCATTACAGGAATTTCATTCACAATATTGGAGGGGCTTATCCGGATCGTCCTCATTGATTGCGTGAAGCAACCTGGGAATGTAGGGTTTTCCCTTTGCTTGCTTTAAAATACGGTGAACACTTGATTTGGTTACACATGATTCACGTGAAACTTGCCGTATGATTTCTGAAGGGATCTTGTGAAAGTTTGTAACACTGCTTCCACCACTCTTTCGTCCGCTACTGATTTCTTCCTACCACACCGTCCCTTCTTCAGATCATACACAATTCCTTCCCTGTCAAACTTGTCGCGTAATTTCGTAACTGTTACACGTGACGATAGCGCAGTATCAAATTCTGCCCGCCATTGTCTCTACTCCTCTTTCTTGTTCTTGCACTTCCAGAAACACTTTAAAATCCACTTTCGTTACTTAAAGGAAGGGTTCCCAGACATTTTATCAATTACTTGTCGCTACTGACAACTGAAGCGAAATTAAAATAGAAACAAAACAAACGAATGGGAAAGAAAACAAAAACAAATAAATGGCTACATACACTAGTAATGAGAGCTCCAAATAATAGAAATTTGATCAGGTTAACTTTAATACTTTGTCTGTTGATAACATTCAGTGTAAATCTCTGTGTGGGACACTCTGTATATAAAGATATTGAAAGGTTCACTAAAAATTAAAAATAAACAAATAAATGAAATATAAAAATAAATAAAAAATAAAAATAAATTTGTACAGATTTCGCAATATTGATAGTCATAAAAATATGCGTTGACCATCTAATACTTTTTCTACATTGGATGTGCTTAATTGACTTCAATTAATTATTTTATGATTATGAAACTATTATTATTATTATTATTATTATTATTATTATTATTATTATTATTATTATTATTATTATTATTATTATTATTATTATTAAGTAATTAAATTAAATTATTATAATTTTTCAGTCATTTTTGAATTAAATTATACCAGCTAAATATATTACTATACATTTTAATTATATTTCTTAACGATTAAAATTATCCTTGAAGATCAAGAGACAGTGTTTCGTTTATCAACTGTATGAGGGTGTTTTTTTCATCCTTGTGCAATACAGTGGCTCAAAGAATGGGACTTACTAAAGTGAAATCAGATCAACTACCAGAGTTTTTGTACCAGCAGGGATTGAACTAGCAAATACCTGCAACGAAAGCAAGGCCAAGGGGTAGCAGTTTGCATAACTACTAAGTTGATCAAGAGACGATACTACTGCATGAGATGATCAATAATTTTGAAATCTGGTTTTTGCTTGACAACTTACTATAAAAGAAGGTGTATTATACTATATAAAGAAAATATTAATGATTGTTAAAAACATATTAGAGTACTATACTGATAGGACTAAAACAGCATTTATTTTACATTTCCTGAAAAGATCAGGTGACAATTGATTACAATGAAATGATTCAATGGAAAAGATCTGAAGAGTTACAAAAAGATAAAATAGTAAATAACCTAAAAAGTTATTGTCAATAAAATACAATTATACACTACTAATATTGATTAATGGTTAAGAAAGTAGTAATTAAGACAGTACGAATTAGAAAAAAAGTAATTAAATATACAAAAGATTACAATAGTAATGACTGCATTTACGAATAGTAAGATAAAAACTCAAAACGGAGATTGACAAACAGGAGTTAAGAGATACAATAATAAAAAAAAGAAAAGTTGTAAACTTCAATGTAAAATAGAGGAAGAAGACAAAAGACAAACATTTTATCCATAATCTATGTGGGAATTTGCTATCTCTATACTACTACTTATTATAATCAAACCCATAGTCTTCTAAATCGTCTTTAACTATTACTAAGTCTTGTTTGAACATTTCGTTGTCACTTAAAATTTCAGGTTCCTGGCTAACTTTACGGTGTTTATTTAATAATCCCATTTTCAATAGCTCATACCTTTGTTATGCTCATGTATAATTTTATGCTTGTTACTCAAACATTCATACAAAACGTGGGCTAAGGTCTCATTTTTCATGTTACAACGTCTACAAATAATATTTTCGCTAGGTTTTGCTTGAGCTAGAGTCACCTCTGTTCCAAAAGTGTTGGATTTCAATTTGATAAAGTCAATAAACCTGGAGTCAATCATTAACGTATTATCGAATGTTATATTTTATTATTCCGTATCTTCATTGCATATTTTATTATCGGCAAAATATTCCACAACTGTGACTGGTCTCCAATTCACCGGTTAGATTACCTTTCTATGGAATTAGAGTGCTTTTTTTTCAAGTACTTGGAATAGTCTGTTTATTAGAATAATATAAAGTAAAAGAGTCACGATTTCTATAACCTTTGGATTGAAGATGATAAGTTTAACTATTCCATCGGGCCCTAGTGAGGAATTTGATTTCATTTTTTTTTCCGTTGTCACCTCCTCTAATGTTATAGAATGCATAAGTTCCGATTTTTTCTCAACATCCATTTGAAATTGTTTAAATTCAGTTGAACAATTGCCTGCGACGCCCCACAGCCTATTATAGAGCTCTAAAATCTCTATGTACTTAGGTTTCAAGGATTCGTTCCAAGTTTTTGTTAGCTAGTATTGCAGGATTTCTTTGAACAGGTTTTGAATAACTGTATAAAGATTTTTTTTTGTTAAACTTGATACCATTACCTCGTTCACATCTCCTTGTATCTGTACACCTATATTGATGTTCCGTTTTCCAACTTTTCTGACATTTTTTAATAACTGCGTTAGTCATGACAAAAGACATTCGATTTTCTCCTCAGCAATACTTGAATTATCATCATAATATTTTATTACATCTTAATATAGACGCCATAGAGAGTCGTCCAAATAAGTCTCTAGTTGTTCCACTGTTTTTTTTTTTTTTCATCATGTCTGCATTGTCTTGATAACTTTCCTGGGAATCTTCATCATTCGTTTTCGCCACTAGATCAACCTATTTGGCAGAGATTTAAGAGGCATCCTTTTTTAATTTTATTTTTACTCCTTCGGATTCATTCGTTTTAAACTTTCTAGTCGTTTTTTCTTCATCACTTACTTGTTAGTAACAAGACCTCCAGGTCATTGATAATCTTGCAACCAGGTGATTCATCAAATGGATGCGGAGTAGCTAAAATTCTTTCCAACTCATCTTGAGTGCCGATAAGAGGACCCAATTTAATTTCTCTGAATTTTTTCATCCAAAGTAAATAACTGACGAAATCTATCATAAGCCTCATTGAATTGGGTCCAAGGGAAAGCAGTAGAACGTAATTCAATACCTTGGAGTTCTCTTCTACATTGATCATTTTCTACTAACGATTTTTTTGTTATGACTTTTAACACAATTATTTTTGCTATCGGCACCATTTGTAAATATTTTTTTAAATATTCTTCTATAAAGAGTTCTTCTTGGCAAAATGATCTTCATTTTATTTACCTCTAATTCTTTATTTCATTTTCCATTTTTCTTTGTTTATAATTCTTCTCCCCAAAGGAGTTATACTACTCCATCTTCTACTCTCTTTGTCAATATGATAAAGTTTCATCATTTTTTCTTTTTGTGCACAGTTGTTTACAACTTCTTCCATGTTCCAAATTAAGGAAGTTTCTACACTTTTTCTTCGTTACCAGTTTTTTGTTGTGTTATAATATTCCTATCAGGAGAAAATTCCTCCTGCTAATTTTGAGTTATTTTAATCAAGAATCCTCTTCCGCTCGTTATATTATTATCGACTGTGTCAAGACAAACTAAATTGTCTTTTTCAGCACTTAAGTTATTCAAATTGTTTAAGTTAATATTAAAATCATTCTTATTGGTCTTTTTTTTTCAATTTTAGTGCAACTTGGATTGTTACTCTTATTCCCAAGTTCTATACATTCACCGTCTATTATTACACGTACATTCCTCGCTTTGTCTATAGCGAGTTTGATCAGATTTTCTTCCTCGATGTTATTGATTAAGTAATTACTAGGAGTGATGTCCACTCTTGTTTTAATATTATTATCCTCTTAAATTTTTAATTCACCAAACTCAGAGACCAAAACTTCATCATCGTCCAGCCCTATCGAGACCTTGGAAGATATTTCTGTTATGTCTTCCTCATTATTTAAGGAAATGGATAACTTTCTTTTCTTTTTTTCTTTTTTCTATGATTAACTCCAAATTCATCATGATCTTCTTTGTCGTCATCTTTAGAAAATCTGCAACGTTTAAATTTAAGTTCATATTATCCTGAATAATGTCTTGAAATTCATTAATCCGTGTCCCATTTGTTCAAGAAGCTTGATTTGCTTTTGGATTGTCCTTTCTTTATTAGGCCACTTCTTCGAGCCGCAGCGTCGTTGGGTATACGCCCTATCCTAATCAAATGTTTTTTCTTATCTCTAATTTCGTTCGCAGTTTTTCCATGGAAATTATTTGACAAGATGGAATTCAGATCCTTATCTCCCAAATTGGAGTTCACTACACCCTCAAATAGTGCAACATCTTTATCGGTCCACTTCGGACCTGCTCCAGGTTTCTGTCTCAGTTTTCTCCTATTCAAATCGACTACTTTTTTCCTGATTGCGCTCAAAAGGATACTAAATCTTGGTGTGAGTACACCTTCGATGGGCGGTATCAAACTTCCTGATGAAAATAATTACACCGGTATTCTTCTATTTCTATTTTTCCCCATGACATTTCGGGATATGACACGTGATGTTATGATACTTTTCAAAACATTTATTACATTGCTTACATTTAAAATGAAATCTACCTTTATGTCTTGATTTCAAATGGATACTAATTGCCTTAATATTCCAAAATAACTCATCTGAATCTTTAGGACAGCAAATTTCTCCCTCATCAATAGAAAATTCAATTTGTATAACATTTTTCATCGTATTATACAGTCTATGATGCTGTCCTATTGTCAAAAATTTTATATTGCAACAAGGAAAAAAATACAATAAAACGATAAATAAGACAATGAAGCAGAACTAACTATATATCTTCAATATAATAAGGTAATTTAAACAATTATACATTCTAATTTCAATAAGTCTTATTACCGGTATTAGTTCTGTAACTGTCGACAATTTAATTTCTCATTCTTTTATGTCTCATTTAAATGAATTGATACTAATATATATATTGTATACTTCGACTTATTGTCAATGTTCAATTAATATTACTCCATAAACAAAAACATACGGAGCTGAAAATTGACACAGGAGCAATATTTACAATCAGTAACTCTACGATTGTCATCAGACTGTTTTCTTATCGTTAAAATTGAATTGGGTCTGAGTAAAGTATCACATACTCCGATTTACCGTTAACAATTAATTAGCACAGTTGAGATTACACCGTCAAACAGAAGAAAAATAATAAAAAAAAGATTGAGCAAAAGCAATCTTTGTAATGCAAACAAAGATTAATAATCACATCTTAGCGTTAAATATGCTTAACTTTACATCTATTTCACCAATTTCTGTGCTGTAATATGTGGGATATAAAGAAGCCTTGGCACTATCAAATAAATTCACGATCATTATTTTCTCGAAAGTAAATCTTCTTTTAATCGCTAAAAATTGAAGCAAAAGCGATCTTTGTAATGTAAGCAAAAATTATTCACCACATCTCAACTTCAGATATGAATAACTTTGTACCTGTTTCACTAACCCTTGTTCTGTAAAATGTGAGGTACACAGAAACTTTGGCACTATCAAATAAACCCAAGATCATGATCTTCTCAAGAGTAAATATTGCTTTTATCATGTATTTAACAATCGCCATGTAGATATTATGGGAATTTCTTCAAACCATTAAATGATTATAATCTTCATACAATATACAAAAAAATGGAACTATATAACCCCAGATAGTCTGTCTATAGACGATGCTTTATCTTATGCAACCACAGTAACTTCCTTCATATGACTTATGACTTTCTCAATGAATATTACACCACAATACAACTATATGGGGCTCATGTTGATCCCAATCAATAATATTACACCACAATACAACTATATGGGACTCATGTTGATCCCAATCAATAATATTACACCATAATACAACATAAGATATACAACTATATGGCACTCATATTGATGACTTTAACTGACTGTAACTTTTCTGATTTTTCTTCGATTTAAACTCTATAAATGGTAAATTGAAGAATCAGTAAAACACTTTATAATTGGAGGGCTTGTTGGAAGAAGGACCAATCCCACTCCTTCATGAAACATGAGTTTTGTGTCTGGAGTGTAAGCTAGTTTCACCTAGTGCTACTCATTGGATTAAATGAATTGTGGGATATGCAATAATGTTCTGTATCTACTCCAACAAACTAAAATACCTACGTTACTTAAATGTTTCTACATTAAAACTGCATTTCTCTCCAAATCACAAAATTGTGGGATAGATTCAGCATGCCTCCAGAGAAAACGAATCTGACAACGCAACCAAATTTCTCCGCTTTGAACATACTGTAAAGTTTATTACAAATAATACACGCCACATTAACATCATCCTGACACGGGAGGGTCCCACAAGTTGTCGCTAAAATCTGATTGCCACATAGAACACCTGATAGAGAATCATGAGAAATGAACATGAGCAAAATTTAAGGTGCTATGGACCAGAAGGATAGGAGCTACGGGGCTTCAAAATTTGAATATCCAAAGAATTATATCATGGAATTATGTACGTTTAAAGTAAATATCTTGAAAACCTTTAAAGCAATCAAAACAAAAGTTGCACAATGTAATGAGAACAAAATGCCCTATCGAAAACCATAAACAGTGTTGCCATATGTGAAGCAGTGTTGCCAACTCAGCATAAAATATTTTATTATAAATAGCACTATATACAAGTGTGCACAGATTTAAAATGCATTATTATCACTAAACATAACAGTGAAATGTAGTGGTACAGTGTTACACACTATTGGAGCTACGTGTGCTGAAAATGTACAATGGAAAAGTGGTAACAGATGGTAATAAAGGAATCTGGGTCTCATACTATGAATTTAGTTCCAATGCATAACACAGATAGTATAACATAGTAAAATGTTAGCAGTATCACAAAATATTGATGCATTTGAAAAACGAAATTGAGTTATGCCATTTTTACGTCCTGTGTCAGCTTCGAAGCTATATAGGAGAGTAAAGTGGGATCCTAATCACTATGAAAGAGAAAGATAACAATGAATGTAAGGTGAATAGTACAACAAAAACATGTCTGCGGGATTGGAACTCGCGATATGTCGGTTTTCCAGCCTTCTAGACCACACCGCTATCCGATCCGACTAAAACCAAAATGAGGTAGTAATAAAATAATTACGTATATTTTTAATGTGAATATGGTAATATTACCGTGTACAAATATAATCATATGGTATGTAGGTGGGGAAGTAAAAGAAAAATGAAATGAAATCTTAAGTTGTACGTCCCGCGGTCATGCCGGTTAGGCTAAAGGAGACGGTGATGATGATTAATAAATGAAATGGTGGAATGAAGAAAGTGGGACGAAACGGGAGAACCCCGAGGAAACCCACGCACACGGTGTTTGTCCACCACAAAGTTCAAATCAATCAGAAAATACTAACTGTTGTTCACGATACGTAAATTAGTGTATCACCCACGTAGCAATAATAATGTGCATAATGCAACTTTTCATTCTTAGGAATCCTTTCATCAAAGTAACTCGAAATGGAATTCAAAAACATTGGGAATAGGGTGTCAAACATCATCAAATCTAGCCCTCCCTGCTAGCCTACTCATTAATCATCTGTCTCTTTTAGGCGATTTTAAACTACTAACAATAATAAAATATCATCGACAAACCTTTCCTCTGTTTACACACTCAATTTTTCTCAAATTGAAAATAAATAGCATAAGCATAGCGTTTACGACTTAATTATGATTAATTTCTATATAAAAATTAGCAAAAAAAGTAAAGCCAAAATTCGATTTCATTGTTCTAGCTATACAGAAAGAAATAAAAAGGACTTTTAACCCTTACAGTATTAACAGAGCCTACAAGTTTGGAAGAAATATGGGCGGAATTAAGGCCGTGTCTAACGTTTTCAGCTGCAATATTCAATCCCTATATAACAACATGGTGAACTTCTTTCCAAACTATTATGAAAACTATTTGTCTTATGCAGTTCAAAGTTTCTCCACATTTAACCTACCCTAATACTACATGTTAACTTTTTTATTTTTAATCTATCTCTTATAGTTCATTAATATTACTTTATAAAGGGAAATATGACAGCGCTGGAAAGCACATAAGCAGGGTTTATCTTCCTGTTCGTGGAGGTGCAGATACCTGATCCATTCAACCATTGCTCCTCACTGATCTTTAAAAAGTTGGTAGGGGAGGGAAACAAGTTTCGAAATGAGATAAGATTGTTCATCTAATAATGTGGTGAACGCATATCTTCGAAGTTATGTTAGTTGACAAACTGATCATATGGTTCGGAAGATGAAAGGGTTGCAGGAGGCAAGACTGGCAGCTGTCAGAAATGAGACAACCTTCAGGGGCGGATTGGCCAGAACCGCTTGGTCGCAATCGCGGCCTAGGCCCTCTCAGAGAAACATTAATGAAGACAATAATGAAAGAAAGAGAAAGAGAATAAAGCTAAAACAGAAGAAAGCTAAATAATTCGGAAGATAACTGGTTATTATGCTGCCTACACATACCCCTCTTTCATCCTTCCATCAGTAACTTTTTCAATAGGGCCCTTTTGTTACTGGATTTGTGGCTAGGACCATCTTTCATTATGGTCTTTTATTATTGAAAATTGTGATTTAATTTGTGCTTGGGGCCTTGGACCATTCTTTCAATATATTGGACAGTTGGGCCCCTTCTTTCATTACATTGAGCAGTTGGGGCCCTGGGCCCTTTTTCGTTATGTTGAGCGGTTGAAGCCCTGGGCCTTTTTATTATGTTGGACAGTCTTTCATTATATTGAACAGTTGGGGCCCTTCTTTCATTACATTGAGCAGCTTGGACCCTGGGCCTTTTTATTATATTAGGCAGCTGGGGCCCTTTCATCGTTGAAGACTGGGACCTGGTTTATATCTGGGCCCATATTTACCCACAGGCCTTTATGGATGTTAGCACGGATATTGTAGATCTATATTTGATAACTCAAATAAAATAAAAAGCACATTTTTAAAAATTTATTTAATTTTGCCTAGTTCTAATATCAGGTTCATTTAGGAGAGAAAACGTGTTTCGTTTTTGGAATTATCCGCTGGAACTTACGCTGCAGTGTCCATATGCATTTTTTCGCCAACATAAATACCATAATTCTATCCAGCTGTGAAATAAAAATGTTCTATCACAATCAGGCGATAATTATAATAAAGTACGAGATTGAAAATATTGGTGAGACCAGGGCCCAAAATTTCAGTCTGACGCATTCGCCAATCCAAAAATGATGGTTGCCAATGTCTCTCACGTACAAATTATGAGAGTCTGACCTCACCCCCCACACACACGGCCTTTGTTTTGACAAAAAAAAAAAAGATTATATCAGGGTATAAAATTTCAAAACCAGACAATTAGATTCAGGATAATCAATTTTGAATTTGACAATTCATATACATGTTAAAAAAATATCTTACCTTAAGACTTCACGTTTGGGTAACGCTTTCTCTCTCTGCACTGAAGTACCAGTTGTCGATTGCAGTTTTAGGATCAAAGTTCTTAAGTGAAGGGCCATTGATAGAAATTGTCAACAAATCATCTAATGTCCAGTCTTCAGTGAATTTCTTTAGGCAGTCTTAACTCTGTTGAGACTGCTGAACCTTCTCTCACTTGAAGCAGTACTCACAGCTAAAACTGCACAAAATATGACAATTGGAAGCAAATTTGGGAATCTCGTAATGAAGTTTTCGATTGAGGGTGGGAAAGGAGGGGCAAAGCACAACGTTGTGAAAACTTCATATTCCGTGTTTTCTCTCACTCAGTGACAATTATTTTCGTGCGAAACAGAAATTGTGCAGCCTGTGAGTTCAAGCAGAAACCATTCCTATTGAACACTGGCCGCCAGCTCTAAATTTAGGGGTGCCCACAAAGGGGGCAAACTGCGTCATTGAAATATTTGGGGGGGGGGGTTAAAAATCTATATAAATATGCTTGAGGGGGTGTAAAATTAATCGAAAATATTTTTTTCATGGAAGAACACCTATGGATAGACAATTTGGGGGGTGCGTCATGGACATAAGGGAGGGTGGGCACCACTGCTAAATTTCTAGTTGCCAATGGCGACCGGAAATTTTGCGCCCTGGTGTAGATCCAAAATAACGTGATTGCTAATCAGAAGACAATGCACGACGTTTTAGAGTTGGACCTGCTCGGAATAGACGTCCCCCTGCAATAAGCAATGCCTCTTCCTTAGCGGCCAAATTATTATTCTTGCACCACCCAATTCAGCCGAGCAGCGATGAAACCGAACTGCCATTTGATGCTCAGAAATTGTATTACTAAGAACTACCAAATGGTGAAAAGGTTAAACGACAGTGGATATCATTTTGTGCTGCAAATAAGTTATTGTACTGCTCAACCTACATTGCGTTTGGGGAAATTCGGACTGCCACTCCAAGTAGTCAGTTTGTCACAGGATATAGAGTGAATGAGAAAAACATGTACAAAGATGTAAAACGCCTTGAAAATTCCTTGTTCCACGTTCAGGCTGCAGAGGCAGCCATAGCCACTGGAACAAAGAATGATATATCATCTCTCTATGATATTAATGTAATAAATCTGCGTTAAAACCAAGTAGAGAAGAATAGAACTGTTAATAAACGATTATTTGATATTTTGTTCATTGGAAGAAAACACTTAGCTGATAGGGAAACAGGGAACACTGAATCGGCCTATAAACAGGATGACAGAAATATCAACCACGGGAACTTCCTGGGATTGGTTTTATTAGTGACTGAATATGATGCTGTACTGAAAGAGAATAGATCGCTCAGTGAACAGCACAAGGAATTGCAGAAACATGGAAATCTCAAAGTGCAGGGAAGAGGATCGCTAATGACTTTTCTATCAAAAACTTTTATAAATAAACTAATCCGTATTATTGGACAGTTATAGCAGAGGAAACTAGTGGAAGACATCAAGAAAGTGGGAATTTTCAGCATAATGATTGATTCTACCCAAGATGTTTCAGTGCTCAATCAATTGGCTATAGTAATTCGCTACGTTATAAACGGTCAAGTATTGAGAGGCTGTTAGCTGTTGTCGTAAACAGTGACACTACAGGACAAGGAAAAGAGTACTTTCTGACAACAATGTTTTGATGTCTGATATTGTAGGCTGCTCTTTTTCATGAAGCTGCTAACTTGAGTGGATGCTATAAAGGAGTTAAAGCATTACTGGAGAAGGATAATTTTGAAATCATTTACACCCACGACTGCTTCTAATTTGGTTATAACAAATTCGACTTAGCAGATCCCTGAAGCTGCAAACTTATTTGGTGTGGTTCAAACCAGTGCTGTGTTCCTATCTGATTCCTACAAAATAATGGATGCTTGAAAGAAAGTGACTGATGCAAGCCACGGGGGACACGTCAGAATACGAAAACTTTAAAAAGTTGGTGCAACAGGATGGTAGAGCAAAAGCAAGGCCTGAATGCGATAATCGACACTAAAGAGTTTCGCTACGAAACGGGAAGCTAAGACAAGGACGATTGTACACTATCATCAAGAGTTCTTACATTTTTATTGTTCCTCAAAGATGTTGTACAGGACAGGCGCTTTGATGCGAAATCAAAACTTCAAGCTGAGACTGCTGAATAAATCGACAGAATTTAACACTGTAATGATGTGCTCTGTGTATCACAGATGAACTAGGGAAGAACTTAAATGTAAGTGAATATGATTTATTCAGAATAAAAAGAAAATAAATAATAATAAAAAACCTTCAACGAAATTCTGAATACAGTTGCTACATGTGTCAGTGATAGATTTCAGCAACCAAAAGACTTACTGTCTGAACTTCAAATGCTGGATCCCAAGCACTTTCCGGAAATCAAGAAGAATGCTGTGCCTGCAGGAGCTTTCAGAGTTCTTGCGAAGAAACAAAAAACTAAATATAAAACAGGTGGAAATATGCAAAGAACTCCAGCAGTTCTTTGTCGTGTATGACACTTTGTCCCAAAATGTTCAGTTTTTTGATGATTCTGAAGAGAATGATGCCCCTGAATGTGTAGAAGAAGAAGAAGATGATGATGTATCTGAGCCTGGTATGCGAGATGGATGATAATGATGCTGCAAATACCTTCTGTAAAAATTGTTTTTCATGTGCAGGTTAAATTTTGTACCAATTTCTATGCCAGTCTAGTTGTTTTCATAATTTGTACATTGTATACAAATATGCCTTGTCTTTACCATGCACACAAGTGGCATGTGAAAGTGCTTCTCAAAGTTAAAGTTGGTAAAAACAAATCTCAGAGCCAGCTTGTCTGAAATCATTGTGGACACATTTTTACTAATGAGCATGGAAAGAAACATGTTAAATTTAGTGTCCGTAGACGAAGTTAATCAGGAACTCTGCAATTCATCATCTGAACTGAAAAGAACCTTAACTTTTTAAAAATTATTAGTTGTTTAGTGTTTCAGCAGTGTTTTCCATTTTCAGTAAAACTATCGTGTTCGTTCCAAAGTCAAAAGTTATTATTAGTTGACTAGTGTTTCATTTTTCAGTAAGCTTCCTGTTCAGTCCACAGTAAAAAATACTGGCTATTATTTGTTTAGTGTTTGAGCTACTATATGGTAATCCATTAACAATTATAAAATATTCTCTCGAGAGTTTATGTTTCTGCAACTCCTGTGCTTTGTTGTTTGATTAAAACTTTCTGTGACATCAAATTTCCAATGACCAGTGATGGATGATAGCTTGCAAAAAACTACCAAGTAACAAAGAATTTACACTGCATAATGCGATGGCTTATCGCAGATGTTTATAGTACGATATTTTAGAAATTGGCGTTACTGTCTAAAAGGCCCTCCTTGAGAACAGAGGCCTAGAACCTAATATACCCAGTTCGCCCCTGACAACCTTATCTACCTACACATCTTTTTACTTGTATTTTATAACAAGCCTTGCAAAACAGGGTACACTTTCCATTTTCAACCATTTTTTATCCTAAATCTTGATTCTTGCGCGGTGAAAAAAGGAGACACGTCAGAGGAAACTCAAAACTAAAAGCATTATCATCAATATTTTGCTTCAAAAAATAAGGAATGTAACTTTAAAAACTAAAATTTTTTAAAGAAATATCTGTGAAGATCAAAGAACAAATTATGGCAATTCATGCGTGTGCATAACAGCAGAGTTGGAGTGGGTCAAGTGGGTCAAGTTTACTGAGTGGGTCAGTGGGTCAACAGCATTTGACTCACTGTGACCCACCACCCACTGTGACCCACCACCCATCATGACTCACTGCGACCCACCGACTTAGTATGGTCTACCGACCCCCTCTGCTCTGTGCATTGTAGACAGTATCTTCTGAAAACTGGTAAATTTGTCTTCGTTTTACTTTCAAGACCTTCATTTCCCTTCCTTTTCCATTTGTTTTTGTCTACTTACCTGAGGTGAGTAGGCTATATCTAAATGAAAAAAGAACTTCAGGCACTTTTGGATATTGATATTTGTAATTATAATAATAACAATACGACTTAAACTACTACTTGGCTTTCGAGATCTGAGAGTTTTTAGAGGAGCTAACTACTGGAAAAAATACATTTTTGAATCACTGTAATATATAAATTATTATATAAAAAATTGAGTGTAACTATGTGTGCCTGATCATCACGGTCAAATTGCAAAGTCAAATGAAATTACTTTTGGTATATAGTTAGGCCTTAATCCAATCTGGGATGTTATATTGCTTTCATTATAATGCATAATATTCTAAGGAGGTAGTGAGAATCCGAATTTTTGCGAAAAAAATGAGTATCTCGCAAGCCGTTAAACTTACGGAGCTGAAATTCAGTGTATTAACTCTTTATTGAAAATAAACAGAATGTGTCCTAGCATTTTTAAAAATTCTCCTTTATGGGGGGGGGGGCACTTTCTATATATGGAAAATTGGTAGTAAGTTGGCTTGTAAAAATGATCGAAAACGATCTGTTATTTAAGAAAAAAAATCAGAAACAAAAAATACAGTCTTTGGCTTCATATATACATTGCTTTCTACTATAATAATTGCTGAAGCTTATGTTTAGGGGAAGGCGTTGTACCTTTGAAACAATGTACCTTGAACACTTGTGCTTTTCTCGAATTCAGAGTTATCTAGGTGCAGTGATTAAAATTCGTTTGAAAAAGTAAATGAAGAAAAGCACTACAAATGCGTTTGGCTGTTGTTGAATGAGTATTGTGCCGAGTAATGATCATTTTAATTTTTTCACCCTCAAAACGAAGATTTTTTGTAGTTATCTTTTGAGTTTTGTGCTCTTCCGTTTTCGCGACTTGCGATATTTATTTCTCCAAACTTGGGGTAGAATCATTGGTGAATACAGTAATATTTTTAGTTTTAACTTCTGTTCAATATTTAAGCTAGTGGAGAACTTTTTCTCGTAATGGTGACCCTCTTGTACCTATGAACATTAATACATCGTGTACCTTTGAACGATAAATAATACTGTTTAAAGCTACACAATGTAAGTAGTTAAAACAATTTATATATTTTATATAGGTTAGGTTAGGATATAAAGTTATTAATCATGATTTTAAGTAGTTTCTAAATATTCGCTTATTGTATAACATATAAGGTTATGTTGTATATGCTCAACATTATTGTTCACAAGTTTATGTTAGAACTTCTCTTCAATTTTTAATTTAATTAATAAAATTTCAATTCTGGGAACTTTTTATAGCTAAAGCTTTTATTGCAATTTATAACAAGTAAAATTTGTGGCTTCTTTTTATATTATTGCCATGGAAACGTTGTAATTATCACTTTGTTCAAAGGTACAAGAGGGTCTGTTCAATGGTACATGACCATAATGTACCTGTGAACAAAACGGATATCTTCTTATTATATCCTATAAAAGCTACTGTAATTATGTAACACGTTTAAAAATCATCCTATCTGGTAGCAAAGAGATGGCACTTCAAATATACGACAAAAATTGGGAGAAAAGTGCTGAATATTAGCACTAAAATTTCGAAAACTCTAAAAGTGTTCACAGGTACAACGCCTTCCCCTATTACATGGAGCGCTTACAGCACAGGGCAATCAACCCATAAAGTTGTGAGAAAAATAGGCATAAAATTTGTACTGTAAGCTTAATTACACGGAAATTTTAAGTTTGGATTGTACGCAGAATTATATGGAAAATTTTGCACTTTTTTCCCTTTACGTTGGTCTACTTACCTTGATTTGGAACTTTCAAATTTCATCCTTTTTTCCACTGAAAAAATCAATAATTCAACAAGGAAATAATTATACTATGATAATTTAGTTGAAATTCATCGTAATTTGGCACATGGCAAACAGCAGTGTGGTAATTGAAGGGGAAGAAGGAGGAAAATTCCCATTCACCTCTGAACACTTTCCAGGAACCTCGTTCCCTTTCGCTTTCTAGAGGGGAGAGGGAACTTGGTAATGGCACCAAACCTTCATGTGTAATTACAAAAATTAAATTTATAAACAAATAAGAAACCATCAGTTTATCAGGCTTTAATTGATACTTTATTCACAATATTCTCTATCGAAGACGTGGTAGATGAAATTTCTGTTCTCCATGAATCGACATTGCCAACTGACGTGGTCGATATGGAAAAGATGTTGTATGGTGATAGAGAGGTGATACTTCTTGCTGAGTATTTCAAAACTGACCAAGAAAAATCGTTATCAGACTTAAGTCTAACAAGCAGATTGTCGATGAGGAGTTGCAGAAATCGGGTAGAAGTATTATTAATTTCCACGACAGAGTGCAAACGGAGATTTCCCCTTATGAATTTACAGATGACTGATATTAGAAATAGACTAAGTGCTCAAACATTGTCTAACTTGTTGTTCATCAATGTTAATGGCCCACTGCTAGACAAACTCAAAGTAGACGAGCTAGTTATTTTTCTGGCTGAAGGATGGACATCATTCCGCTGCGGATGATTTACCACGAAAAAGTTACCAACAGGAAATAAACCCGATTTCATATTTAGGGGGGCGCGGTGGCTCAGTGGTAGAGCGTTCACCTCTGGTGCTTGGGGTCCCGGGTTCGATCCCAGCCCCCGCCAAGTGAACTTTGTGGTGGAGAAACACCGTGCTCGTGGGTTTTCTCGGGGTTCTCCCGTTTCCTCCCACTTTATTCATTCCACCATTTCACTCATCTCTCATTATCACCGTCTCCTTTAGCCTAACCGGCATCACCGTGGGACGTAAAACTTAAAGATTTCATTTCATTTCATTTCATATTTGTTTTAAGGTGGAAAATTACAAGTTATGGAAAATGTATACTTGTATTACTAATGGCTTATTTGTGTTATTCAACTTTATACCTAATTTTTAGAAAGTTTCTTCTTTGCTTTAGGTAAACTACTTTGAATAAATATTCATAATAATTGTAATTATGCATATTTGTAACTTAAATTTAACGTGGTGTTTTAGTGATTACACAAATTACAATTATGAGCATACTTTATGGAGATGCTCTCACATAGGGTACCCGAGCACCTTTATACACTATGAAAAACTGATTTTTCAAGTCTTTTGTGAAAAAAATACTGTGAGCTGAGAAACCATAACCTTTTCCATATTGTACAGGGGTATTTTCCTGCGAATAGAAGTTTCTTTTGGAATGCCTTCAGAAATTAATACTTGCAAGAATACTCTCTTAGTACATGTATATTTTAGGCACACACTAATTTCGCCCCACCCCAAACTGTTTCAATTTCCTCACTAGCAAACACTTTACCATTTTATATCGTAAAGGCCAGATCCACCGTTATTGTAACAGAGTGGTGCTTGAGCGATTGACTAGAAATTCAAACTCCGATTAGTGACAATTTCACAGTCTTGTTTTATTACAAGTGTAAACTCGTTAGTCAGTACAGAAGAGGCCGTGGATCGTGTTCAGAGTTGATGACGATGGATTTTGGTGAGTCAGAGTAGGTCACAGTGAATGAGAGTGGTTCATGGTGGGTGATGGGTCACGGTTGGTCAGAGTAGGTCACGGTGGGTGGTGGGTCATGGTGGGCCGTGGGTCATGGTGGGTCACGGTGGGTGGTGGGTCAGTGGGTCGTGGATCAAGTTTTCATTGACCCACGCCAACTCTGCATAACAGTAAGTCTAAACCATTTGGAGCCGATATTGGTATTCCAAGGATAAACAGTGAAATATTTGCACTTTATTTTGATTGAAAACCTGATTTAAGGAAATTTATATATAGTTTCCCCTATGTAGTTCATAACATTTCATAATTTTAGGGAAAAATATTTGGTGACGTGTACCACTTCTACTCTCCTGATTCATTTAAAGAACCAATTACCGGTTAGTCGCAAATTGGAATTATAATTTTCGGCTGAGGAATATTAGCAAACTCTCAATCAAATTTAGCCGACACATGAACCTTTTCGCAAATTGGGATGATCGCACTGAATCAATAAAAATATATCCACAGAAAGCTATATTGGTCCATATATATCCATATTCGTACTTCTATTTTGTAGTTGACCATCCATCACAACAGAGGTAATATTTGATCTGTTGATGACTTGCGGGTGAAACATCCCAACCAGACTCTCGCGGCCTACAATCTCGCCTGGCGAAAACCTGGATAACGTGTAACTTACGCAACTGAGACACAACACTGAAAAGTTTGTTTTATCACAATGATATTGTTCTATGTGAACAATGCAATGAGCGTAAGGATTTTGTAATATTATGAAGGGTAATTTACATTTATGCACTAATAATTATAACAAATATGTTTTGGTTAGTGGCGCATTTAGGAGGCTATCGGGCTCAAGCTTCACCCTCGGAAATAAATTCATTATTATTTGTTTCACATTATACGTACAACACAAATGCTTCTTATTGGTTCTCAAGCCTCCCCCTCCGAAACAAGATCCTAAATACACCACTGGTTATGATAATGTTTGAATCTATATTATAAGTAGAAATACTTTATAGGAAGTTCAAGCCTGAATTATCACAGAAATAAAAACACGTAAGACGTTCGTAACTGTAGTCGTATTGTCGAACGAACTCCCAAAGGATTGACATCTTTAATACTTGTTAATTTGCGTTTGAAACTAAGATCTCTACAAGCGCTTTGGCAGTTTATACTGGGAAAAATTTCACTATGGCGTAAGAAAAAAAAACTGGATATTGGTCGATATTTGTGATGTATTTAATTTTTAGCAATTCGAAACGTATAGTTTTTTTTTATAATTTCTAGTTCACATAACGATTGGTTAAAATTGTAGTTTACGCGCATACACACCGTTGCTAACGCATCTGCTCCCTACAGACGCGCCTCCGATCAAGTGCATTAGTTCATCCTATTCTGAACGTAGTGCTGTCCACGAGACTAGAAATTTCTCGTCTTGATTATAATCTCGAAAACTACATTAGAAGTAACTTTTTAAATTCGAGACGAGACAAGAAATACAACTATTATCTTCTCGTTTGCGAGGCAAGAAATTTCTCAAGTACCGTGGGCAGCACTAATTGACCAAAGTCTTGATCTCCAACACTGTTTTAATGTCACATGATTCATATGTAAAAAACTACAAATTGATAAAATGGTTGTTCGAAAGCAATGAAGAGCATTTATCTACGTTTAAAATATGCAAGTCATTACACAATTTACTCCAATAATAAGTATGATTTAAATGTTGTTATATCACACTATTCGTGGACCAATCGTGACGCAGAAAGATTGTGATAACATCGAGAGAAAACCTTACTTCTCGATCGTCTCGTCTCATGGGGAACACTATTTGAAGGAAATAAATAGTATTCTTGCTTGTAGTGACTACCTGACAGATATTGGTGCATTTTAATCGATTTTATGCCATATCAATCTGCAAGCACATTATCAATCTGTACGCTATTATTGGGGCATTAACTAAGAACAGAACACTGTAGAATGCATTCGGTTATTATTTAGAAGTGAAATAAAATAGATTTGTGTTTTTAGTCAAACAGTTATGCTGGCTAGGCTAAAGGAGACTGTGATGATGAGAATGAATAAAATTTTAGAATGAAGAAAGTGGGAGGAAACGAGAGAACCCAGAAAACCCCATGAACATTGTGTTTATCCACAACAAAGCCCACTTGGTGCGATCTGGGATCGAACCGGGGACTACACACACCAGAAGTAAGCACTCTGCCACTGAGCCACCGCGGTTCCCGTTTTTCTTAGGATATAATACCTTATGTAAAAGAATCCTTGAAGTTCCCATATTTTTAGTCTGCACGAAAATAGATTTGATGAATAATATTTCTTCTACCTGGGTTTATTAAACTTCCATTTTTTTTATGCATAAGAAGTATCGGAAATATTTTATAATAGAATGGCTATGCCCATCTGTCTGTTAACAGGTATCACACCAAAATCTTCAAGAGATGTGAAGAATGGTTTTCCGGAATCTATTTAGCGTCCTAAGATTAGGTTCCATCTCCTCCTTCAATCTTCTATATAAATCGGAAGTGATAGAGATCGACCATTTACGGCCATAAATAAAAAACTATAATAGCTAGCGACTAGCGGTTTTAAGGTATTGATTCAACGTCTCTAGAAAATTAATTTAGGGCAGAATGACAGGAGGACAAAATGGCAGGAAGTAAAGGCAAGAGGACAAAATGGCAACGGACGGAATGGCAGGAGGACAAAATGGTAGCGAACGAAATGGCAGAAGGACGAAATGGCAGCGGACGAAATGGCAGGAAGTTAATTTGGCAAAAAAATATATCTTCTAGGACTCGTATTTTTAGGTTTTACCTATTGTGTTTGTTAGTAGGTAACGGTTCTCGATTTAGTCATTTCTACCTCGAATGTCCAAAGCATATAAATACAGCTAAATTGAACCAAGAGCGTGAAAGAGGGTAAATATCAGTTATCCAAACTTAACTTGAAACTTAACAAATCTTAACTTTTTTCTTAAATTCTTTGCAACCATCTTTCTTAATTTCTTTGTAACCATCTTCCAATTGATATCTTGGTTTTATAACAATTCTAACTACAAGAACATATAGATTGATAGCAAACGAGGTAAGTACAAAACTGAAAGAATAGTTACTATTAATTCTTCAATACTAATACATATCATAGTACAGACTTATAAAATTCCTTTACAGTTACAGAAATAACAAAGTTTTTTTTCCTAATTTCCTGTAACATATCCTTTAAGTTATAAAAAAGCTTGTAATTGTAAGAATGACTAATTACGCACATGTTTCTTAATTCTCAATAATAAAGGATATCGTAAAACAGACTATAAGGAACACTCTGCAGTCGTCAGAATGACCAATTACTCACATCGCCGTTAATTTTATATAACAAAACTAGCCTTTGGCTAGCTGGGACTCTGCCCCCAGACCCCTAGGTCTGCTCGGCCTACGTCTTTGCATTTCTTATCTATTGGCCTTTGCATCAACAATGAATTTCGTGAACTTGCTCTCAGTATTTCCTGAATCTGCCTATCCGGGGCCTTCGCCCCCACACACTGTCTTTGCTCGGTTACGGCCTTGCATCTCTTAAACCCATAATTCTATCGTTTCTTTTCCTATCTCAACTATCTAAAAGATAAGATTTTGTATCCCAAGAAAACGCCCGTTTAAATAACATGGGACTCTCTTCATCCCCTTTAGACCCTTAAAAAATTAAACATATTCACTTTTGGCAATTTTTCTGTGGGTTTGTCCCGGAAAGCTACAATCATGCCAAATTTAATCATCGTAGCCACACAGGAAGTGCTCAAAAATTTGGAGGTGTAGAAGACGTTCCATATAAATAATATGGGAAAGATTTCAGTACCCCATAAAACCACTCAACGTTGGAAATTTTTATTTCTGATGATTCACTCAGGTAACGCTGAACGAAAACGGGAAAATTTTTCATCCCCTCTTTAGACCCCCTAAAGTTAAAAATATTCACTTTTGGCAATTTTTCTGTGGGTTTGTCCCAGAAAGCTACAATCATGCCAAATTTAATCATTGTGGCCCTAAAGGAAGTGCTCAATAATTTGGGGTGTAAAAGGTGTTCCATATAAATAACATGGAAAAGATTTTTCAGTTGCCTATAAAACTACTCTAAAGTTGGATTTTTTTTTATTTTTACTGATTTGCTTAGGTAGTGCCAACGAAAGCGTACAAGCATACCGAATTTCAAGTTTATATTCCAATTCTAACTACATAAAACATGAGATTATATGTCAAAAAAGGCTCATTTAAATAACACGGCTAAATTCTTCATCCCCTCTTTAGACCCCCTAAAATTAAAAATATTCACTTTTGGCAATTTTCCTGTGGGTTAGTTCCGGAAACCTACAATCATGCCTAATTTGATCATTGTAGCCCTAAAGGAAGTGTTCAATAATTTATGTCAGCTCGTGTAGTTTTATATATAGTTAGGATAGGATATATCGTAATATAGACTATAAATACACTTTGCAGTCGTAAGAATGACTAGTTACTTACAGTATCGTGAACATCCTATAACACATATCCTAGAATATGCTACAAAAACATTCTGCAGTCTTAAGAAAAGAATGGCTAATTATTTACACCGTAGTTAATTTTATATAATAAAGTATACCGTAAAATAGACTACAAAAACAATTTGCAGTCATAAGAATGACTAGCTACTTACATTGTAGTTAATTTCAAGTCGTGATCAATTCCCCGCAAGAATTCCTCAAGAGATCTTTTGTTTGTGTCATAATCCACACATAGGTTAATCAATCTATGCTGCAGATCAACATAAACCTTTTTAGTTTTCTTGACGGGGTATTGTCTTCTTTCGCACTAGGAAATTGTAGAATGAACGGTGGAATTTTCTTGCTGTAGGCTTTGATGAGTTTCCATACCGTTGGGTGGTTATGTCCAATCAAATGGAAAACTTATGATTCCACCCCTTACGTAAGTTATTTGTGCGAGGATTGTTAGACAGAATTGCCTCATGAGCATTCCAAACTTCCGGCGGAAATCTTGGTGACATTCTCTTAATTTCTTACATCAGAATTCTCAGAATTGAAATATTATTAGCAGTTCGAATTTTGTAACATAATGAATAAATCGAAAATTTAGGTTGAAATCTTCATTTACCAAGTAAGGAACAAAATAGTTTAACACCCGAGAATTCAAAGTATACTCTCTGCCTTTATGTCCTCCTGCCATTTCGTCCTCTGCCATTTTGTCTTCCTGACATTATTTGCTGCCATTATGTCCCCTGCCATTTTGTCCTCCTGCCGTTCTGTCCGTTCTCCCTAGAAAATATATAATCTCCATTCCTATCTTTCTATTGAAAACCGGAACTGGTAGAAATTTACTACTATTTCTGGTTTCAATATTGATTTTCATAGAGCGTAAACGATACGATATATCGAAAAGCAGTTCTCGGTCGTTTTCTTCTAACACATATATTACCTATTTTCCAGTTCGCTATACATCACAACAGGGTAAATTCTTTTTGATATCTATGTAAACGCTTGCCAGTTGATGCGACAAATAAGCGAGTTTACTCTGCACCACGGTTCGAAACTACTTTTAAAAAATGAACACTTCCCTCACTTGAAAGCAAGATAGACAGATTTTCTAAAATGTTCATACGTCATTAGCTCCAATATGCCTCTTCAGGTAGCTATTCGCGGAAATGTTTACGTAGAATCAATGAAATCTTTAAGACATATGAAGAGAGAGAAAACAGAGTTTGCTCTTATCTGCTGTCAATCTGCATTCCATCGGTTTCTTTATCTTCGGGACAACCCAAAGTTCACGCACGTGACCTAGCGGGGGGCAGAAAATGAAAGAAACTACCTGGTTATATATACATATATATCCCCTTCCCCATGTTGCGGGCTATGTCACCCTTCATCTCAGCGATCCCAAAAAAATGTGGATTCAGCACTAATATCCGTCATTTTCGATCGTTTTTAAATATCTCTTCCTCCCCTCCCTCAAGTTGCGGTGTTGGATTTGGACCACCGCCTCCTCGATTCACTTACCTGCCTGTTCATTCTTTTCAAAAACCATTGCCTCCCGCGTGAACGCTTGTTTTCTAATTTCGACGCTAGAGTGCAGCACGTACTGCCCATTTTTTGTGAGTAAATCTCTATTTTTTGCATAGGAATGACCACACTTTTCCAATCGTTTAGAAAAGAAAATGGTCTTATATTGTTGGGTATCATTCTGCAAAGCAAGAAAAGGCAAGTTGAAATACAATGGAGTGTTATTTCATGAAATACCATCCGATAATGAACTATGTAAGAAAATTAATAGGAGTATACATAAGGGATACTAGATTTTCCATTTCTTCCTCAAGCCTTTGGCAGTTGCATATACGAAACTCTCTAAGTCAATAAACTAACTGTATACTCCACATTTGATGAGTTCAACAATGGGGTATATTGACGAGGAGTTCTAAAATGAAAAAGATCTCCAGTATTAGACTTCCAAACTATACTATGTATAAGTGTTGGCAGTCTTATAGAACGGCTATCTCCTTTGGTTGACAGGTATCAGAGCAAAAACGGCAAGAGCTATCGACATGCAGTTTTCGGGGATCGATTCAGTGTCCTAGGAATATTTTCCATCTCCTTGGACTACCTTCTACTTAAGCCGGAAGTGGTTGAAATCGACCACTTCCAGTTTCAACAGTAAAGCTTATAACTCAAAACGGTGATAGTAGCCACAAACTGTTTTCGGAAATTGATTCATGGTCTCAGGGAAATAACCCATCTGCATCCCTATATCTTAGTAAAACTGGAAGTTGAAGAAATTCAGTACTACGTTCAGTTTCAATGTTGATTTTCATATAACAAAAACGGTAAGAGATTTTACGAAAGGTTTCTCAGAAATCGATTCAGTTCCAAGAATGTACTTCATGTCTTCAATATAGTATTCAATTTGCATAGCTTGGAAGTCTACTGTAGTTTCACTGTCTGAAACGATACTCACTTGTATATTTTGGATATTGTTGCTCTCGAGACAAGATTTAAGCTACTTCATCTCAAGAAGCTGTTGCTATATTGTGAGACAGCTTTGTCATCTCGTTTCTCATAGACAGTTGCTGTTTCGTATCGTGGGCAACACTAAATTTAATACTGAAACAATGTACAATTTGGCTTAGAGTAAAAACAATAAATATAACATGTTGTGGTGTGGTTTGCGATAGCCCAAAGTCTGGAAAGTGTATTAGAAAAGGTACAATTCTTTGTGTTTCACATTTGCATTAGTAATAAGTAGTATTGGGGTTTCAACTTCCTTATTATTATGTATATGGTGGCCCAAAAGTAGGTATACAGTAACTTACTGACCAGCCCATTGCTTTTTATATCATTTCTTATTGCTATCCATAAGGTAGACTTAGTTTCTTTATTATTTATTCTTAATGTCTTTGTACTGATATCTTAAGGTCGGAACAGCCGAAACAAATCAACCTATAAGCTAGAATGATATACCTGATCGATTCCGGGGTGTAGGCGTATACCTACTTTTGAGCCACCCTGTATAATTACAATTATAGTTAATGGCGCCGATTTCTCTCAGTAAATTTGGGAGGGGGGCATTCAGATGCAGAAGACATATATGAGGATTTTAAGACAAATTGCATTCAAATTATACCAAATATCGCATATTCATAAGTACCATGCGGGGGGCCGGGACCCCCGCCCCCCAGGATCGGCACCCTTGCTTATAGCATCAGAGTTCCTTCACACGAGAGCATAAAATTATATATTCTATATTTATTCTATTTAGGCCAATATATGATTGTGCGTATTCTTTCATTTTTGTGCCTCAGCCGTAACATCAACAAATGTGTTCCTATTTGAACTTTTTTTTTTTTTTTGGTACTTCAATGACTACCGCATATTATATCCTTTACGCAAACCATTTAAATTTCTTTACATTCTTTCTATTAACATGTATTGTATACGTACAAATGTCAAACTGCAACGCTACAGGATTGACTGTCAAACGGTAGGATGCCATGGTAGGACCTGCCATCTAGTGGCGAATTCGTGACGAAAGGTACACGCATTTTTTGGCTGATTGAGCAGGCAGCTAAAGGGAGCGGACGGATGCAGAAGGCAGTGATTTGGACGGGATCGAAAGTATCACTGTTCATCTAAGCCACCCAGAAAACTATAAATTCGACACAGATTGTCCATTTTCGATCATTTTTATATATCTCTTTCTCTCCTTCACCCAAGTGACGGGGCTGCTTTTGGATCGGAAATGTCACTGTTCATCTGAATGATTCCGAAAACTATAGATTAGACACTAATATTGGTCATTTTCGATTATCATTATATATAGATCTCCCTATCCCCCTCCTCCGTGCTGCGGCACACGGCATCAGAATTGTCACTGTTAATCTCAGCTACTCGTAAAACTATGGATTCGGCACTAAAATTAGTCATTTTCGATCATTTTTAAATGTTTATCCCAATCTCCTATGTTGTACCCTCCCCCTCCGCTACTTGGATTCAAACAGCATCAGAAGTGTCACTGTTTCTTTCATCGACCCCGAAAATTATGGATTCAACACTAATATCGGTCATTTTTGATCATTTTTAAATTTCTCTCCCCTTCCCTACGTTGCATCGCCGAAGTGAATAGTGAATAGCCCGTAAACTCATGTATCTTGAAAACTTGATTGAAATCGATAGGATAGTTCAAGAGTTATTAAGTTACAAAAATAGTCACTTTCAGTTTTATATAAATTGATTTTTATATATCTCCCCACCTTTTTCTCCTCTACGTTGCTCAGTGAAACTTAAATCACAAAAACGGTCAAAGGCTTGAACCTCATCTATGTTGAAACTTTGATCAAGATCAGGCGAGTGGTTCAGGAGTTATTAAGTTTTATTTACTTTTCTATGCCCCCGCCCCCGCCCCCGCCCGTCAGCTCTGCCATGAAAGTGAATAGCCTAAATCAGCCCAGCCTTGAACCTCATCCATGTTTCAAATTTGATCGAGATCGGTCGGGCGGCTCAGGAGATTTAGAGTCACAAACATAGTGATTTTCAATTTTATATTTATAGACTAGCACCAATTACCTGCTTCGCTGGGTTAAATTTTAAAAATATAGTAACATGTTTCGTTAGTCAGTCACTATTTACTATTACTAAAGCGCTCCATGATATTGGTCATTCTCGACTATTTTTATATATCCCCTCTCCTCCCAATGTTGCGGTCCACGGCATCGAAAATGTCATTGTTCATCTCAGCGACCCGAAAAGTATGTCATTGTTCATCCTGAAAAGTATGGATTCGACACTGATATTGGTAATTTTGATAGATAGATAGATAGATATCCCCCTCCCACAATTTTTGCGGGACTCAATTTGGATTTAAATGGCATCAAAAGTGTCACTGTTCATCTCAGCGACCACAAAAACAACAGATTTGACACTAATATTGGTCATTTTCGATCATTTGTAAATATCTTTCTCCTCCTTTAAGATACATCGTCTAAGTGATTTGACAAAAATCATCTCATGTTCGAACTTCATATAGGTTGAAAATTTGATCGAGATGGGTCCGGTGGTTCAGGAGTTATTAAGTTTTATTTATTTTTATATGTCTTCCTCTCCTACCTCCTCCTCCTCTAAATTCTATCGTCCAAGTGAATAGATAAATTCCATCCCAGGCCCGAAGCTCATCTATGTTGAAAATTTGATGGAGATCGGTCAGGTGGTTCAAGAGTGAAGTCACATAGACAGTCACTTTTATTTTTATTATTTTACATATATCTCCGCATCACCCTCCCCTCCCCTACGTTGCACCGTCAAAGTTAAATGATAAAAAAAAACAACAAGCCCGAACGTCATCTATGTTGAAAATTTGATCGAGATCGGTTGGGTGATTCAAGAGGTATTACGTTTTATTTATTTTTAAATATTTGTTCCTTCCCCTTCTCCTGCCCCTCCCTAAGGTCTACCGTAAAGTGATATGATAAAAAACCACCCCAGCTCCGAACTTCATCAATATTGAAAATCTGATTAAGATCAGTCCTGTGGTTAAAGCGTGATGAAGCCACATAGACGGTCACTTTTATTTTTATTCTTTTTACATACCCCCCCCCCCTAGGTTCCAGCGTAAAGTGAAATAACGAAAACATTACAGGCCCGAACCTTATCAATGTTGAAAGTTTGATCAAAATAGGTATGGTGGCTAAAGAATTATTAATTTTTAATTGGCATATAGATTTCTTCTCTCCCCCTCCTCTAAGTTCTACCGTTAAAGTGATATGATAAAAACCACCTCAGGTTGGAACCTCTTGTATGTATTATAAAAGACCAAGCCAGTAATTACCCTTATAAAACAAATCTTGCTCTTCATCCTAAGATAGAAAAAGATTTCTCTTGAGTTATATTTTCCTGAAAAACGGGAATCATGTGCAAAATGATAAAAACAGAAATTTTCCGCAAAACGGAAAATTTCCGGAAAACGATGCACCGAAATTTTCCGAAAGAACAGAAAATGGGAAATTTTCCGGAAAACGGAAGGCGGAAAATTTCTCGGAAAAACGGAAGAGGAAAAACAGAAGACGAAAAATTTTCCGAAAAACGGAACATTTTCCGGAAAGCAGAAAACAAAAAGTGTGATTTCCAGAAACTGGAAAATTATTTTTCCGGAAATGGCCATCCCTATATCAGAGAGTGTTGAACACAGTTAGGTGCCGTTGCGGTTGGTTAGTCTGTACTGCAACACCAAAAACAAACCATCAGTGGTAGAGCGCTCACCGCTGATTTATGTGGTCCGGGTTCAAACCCTGCTCCTGTCATATGAACCTTGTGGTGGACAAACACTGTGTGCGTGGGTTTCCTCGGGGTTCTCTCGTTTCTTCCCACTCTCTTCATTCCACCATTTCATTCGTTTCTCATTATCACCCTCTTTTAGCCTAACCGGCATAACCGTGTGACGTAAAACTCAAAGATTTTATTTCATAGTTCGAACTTGTTTTCTCTCTTGTCAATGCGCCGTTTTTCAAGTTTTTCAAGTTTTTTTCATTTTTTTCTTTTTTTTTTACATACTCAGAAACAAGGATAAAATGACCCGAAATCTGAGAAGATCTGGAGGATGACCCACTACCGATAAATGGACAAAGAAAAGAAAAAACAGAGTGGAAAACTGTTTTGTAATCCAAAGTCGAGGCATTTTTTCTTGCAATAACCGACCCTTCAAAGGAAAGCTTCTTGAAATAATAGTAATATATTTTCAGCTTATTCCTTATTTTAGCTTACGTGGTAACAAATACAAAGATGGATCGCAATTTGTGATATATTTTTCAATTTGCATTGCATTTCTATGTTTTTGTATCGCAAACTGCGATGTTGTACCGCTTTAAAAATGCTAATATATATATATATATATATATATATATATATATATATATATATATATATAATTTTCCATTACTCATGATATGAGGCGCCTAGTATCAAAAGGGGAACCGGTCAAAACCCCCACAGCCAAAACCCCCACACTCAAGAAATGTCAAAACGCCCACACGATCGGTCATAACCCCCACACAAATGGACAAATCCCCCAAACGCACGAACGGTCAAAACCCCCACAGCCAAAACCCCCACACTCAAGAAATGTCAAAACGCCCACACAAACGGTCATAACCCCCACACAAATGGACAAATCCCCCAAACGCACGAACGGTCAAAACCCCCACAGCCAAAACCCCCACACTCAAGAAATGTCAAAACGCCCACACGATCGGTCAAAACCCCCACACAAATGGACAAAACAGCCACACATAGCAACGGTCACAATCCCCACATAAATGGACAAAACCCCCACACAAATGGACAAAACTCCCACACAATCGGTCTAATCTCCCACACTCTGAAATGATCCTGGTTGTATGTCTCGCCCTTGTACTTTTTAATAACATTTTTTATTCCACTTTAACCGATGTTGCAACTATTCTTCTTGCACTGTTTTGTAATGACAGAAACACTAAGGTGGGCGTCGTAAAGAGCCGCAACAAAGACGTGCAATCACGGTATTTTCAGAGTGTGGGGGATTTGTCCGATTGTGTGGGAGTTTTGTCCTTTTGTGTGGGGGTTTTGTCCATTTATGTGGAGATTGTGACCGTTGCTATGTGTGGGAGTTTTGTCCATTTGTGTGGGGGTTTTGACCGATCCTGTGGGCGTTTTGACATTTCTTGAGTGTGGGGGTTTTGGCTGTGGGGGTTTTGACCGTTCGTGCGTTTGGGGGATTTGTCCATTTGTGTGGGGGTTATGACCGATCGTGTGGGCGTTTTGACATTTCTTGAGTGTGGGGGTTTTGGCTGTGGGGGTTTTGACCTAGACCCGTAAGTAGCCCATAGTCTGAAGGATAAAGGTTGCCATATTTGATGGACCAGCTTGGCCAAACACAAGCTCGACCTAGCAACAGAGGTTATGTTTCACAGCTTTGCACGTCAGAAGCCTCTGTATTCGGTTCGCCTCGGCTTCTATTTGGGGCAGGAATTGAATTCGAAAAACACCTCTAGAGAAATATACAAAAGCAACAAGTTTAATTTTTTTTTCTGGATACGTTGAACGCCACAACTTCTAGACAAGTACACATACATCAGGAAGAAAAGACGCAAAGACATCCAAAAATCCATTTTATGGGACATACGGACCATAGATCGTGTACGTTCGTTGAAATACCGATTTTTTGGTGGCGAAACAGATGGTGTCGAATATAACTGGTGAATGGTAATCGATACCTGGGTAATATTATTATTGTTGACATGAAGCATTGGCGTGGAATAAAATCAAGCATAGGAATTTCGAGGAGGATGAAAAGTTTGTTTTGTAGACTTTGAATAAAGAATTGAGTAAAACACTCATAAAGTGCTTCATGTGGATGGACATTAGCAAAATGATTAAGAAAGACTAGAAGCCTCCAAAATGTAGGTGTGGTGAAGAATGAGTGGATTTGATTTTCAGTTTAGTTTCCCTGTCAGCAGCTAGGCTATAGGAGACGTAGACCTATAGCTTAAGGTAGTATCCAAACCACATGAGCTCCCGCTGGAAATCTCCCACGCCAAAGGTGCGTACGCTAATTGCTTAGCGGAGGAAGTTCTGAAGAAGAACGGAGAGAATTGGCTGGGTTCAACGGAAAACGAATGTGATGGTTTTAGAAATGTTAGGGGAGAAAAGGACAATTTTTAGATGTAATTGAAAAGAGGAAGAGAAACTGTTTAGGACATTGGCTGAGTAGGAATTGCATCATGAGGGACGTGCTAAAAGGTATGGTGGCAGGAAAGAAAGGGAGGGGGCGAAGCAGGCTACAGTTGATGGACAGTATCAAAACCAGGGTGACCAGACGTACTGATTTTCGCAGTACAGTATTGTTTCTCAAAGAGATATCCTGAATATTGCGAAGACTCCTTGAAAATCGAGAAATGTCCTTGTTTTTTAAAATGCCCTGCGAAATGTCCTGTGTTGACTTATTTGCAACATTTTAATGCTTTATTCCTTATTCACAACATTTTGAATCACAGGCACTCTTCTCTTAAATGATGAATCGCTGTGCTTTTTGAGACTCCTCAAAAGATTAAGAAGGAGAACAATCAACATATCATTGTTTGGGAATACATTGTTTTTACTGAGAAATCCTTGTTAGATGTCAGTAAAGCAGGAAAGGTTTCTTCTTAGAGTTACAATAGTGATATTAACAAAGTTAAGTAGTTCCCTCTTGCCAGCCTAAATTTTCTGTCGTTCCCTAAAATTATCTCACATTCCAAAAATCGATTTAAAAAAATATTTAGCCCTACACGAAGTTTACATTCATAAAAATAAACCACTTTGTCGTTAATCAAAGTATTCGGAGTTGTGTTGAATTCCTTTTGTTCAGTACTTTTCTTTTTAACAAAAATGAGTGATTAGCTTTGGTTAACGTTAAATGAACTAAGGACATACATATTGCCAACGCAGTAAACTATCATATATAAATGAAATAATTATATTCATATTGTCGACACAGTAAACTATCATAATACTATTATATTGGTGTCCTACTTTTCGGAAAATCTGGTCACCCTAATCAAAACGGAAACATCGTACGTGAAGACAAAAGGTATAGTTGAGGACCGTGGCGTATGGAAGCTCTTCAGTTGCGGAAGTGACCTACCAATAATGGCAGAATATTTGTCATGATAATAATGAAATTTTTATTTTCGATAATCGCCGCTCGTACACAAAAATCGGAAATAAAATAGCATAATAATATCAGACTTACGAAAGATATATAAGAACTTCACTTTCGATAATTTTACAAAAGGTAAGAAGAGCAAAGTATTGTATACCCTCCCCGAAATCATGCATTCTTAAGTCATAAAACAACCTGCATTACTTATAGTGTAGTATATATACATACACACACACACACACACACACACACACACACACACATATATATATATATATATATATATATATATAAAATATATTTGGCAAAGTAACATTTCTATTTTTTTTTAAAAAAAATGTAAATTTCTGAGCCCGTTTTAGTCAGTAGCCCGATTAAATGTAAAACTTAATAAATACCATTTTCCTTTCTTCTAGCAATTGTAAAACAAAAGTGCCTACACCAACGCTATTTTAAAAAGAAAAATTTTCATGTTACTGTACTTCTCATTGAGTTATCAACCTTAGTTTTACCTCCTAGGCCCTACACAGACACACAGAGAACGTCCCAAATTCTATCGGGATTCACAGGTTTTGTCACTTGTTTTGTATTCTTCCTGACTTTGGACTTTTCTAAATCCATATTTGTTTCGGGCCATTCCACTTACTACGATCACCAACAATCAATTCCCTTCGGCATATCTTATATTATATTTTGTTGAAGAGTCACTAAGAAATTGGTGTTAAAATTTTGCTAAAAAGATATGTGCATTCTCCTTATCTATCACATGTACCTAGCTGTTTTCCACATTTCTTTATCTTGAAGTTTCTGAAAGGAATTATATTTATTTGAAAATAAAGCATCTCTTACAAACATCTAAATTATGTTTTCTGTATAAGTATACACATACTGACGTATCGATGTCTGGAGATACTGGCGATTTATGGGCCCAGTCCCCTAGCTTCCTCTTCTGTTGTTGAACTGTGTCTAAATCTAGCATCCGCTGTGTATATATATATATATATATATATATATATATATATATATATATATATATATATATATATATATATATATGTTAAATTCAGTAAGATGAAAATTTACGCCGCGAAATATACTGTAAGCAAACAGTCAAGGCGCGCCTTTCAAGAGAAAAAGTAAGTTTTACTGCAGACGACACTATCAGCGAAGCGGAGAAACTCGCTTCGGTGTACAGAGGAGCAGCTTGCTTCGCCTTGCGAACGGATGAATGACGAGCCTAGAATTTTAGTCGGCCAGCTGGTCATAGGCTGGACGGGAGTAGTATCGTGCTACGGGTTCGTAGAGTGACACCGAAGGCTGGAAGTGCACGTGAGCGAGATGAATTGTGCGTGTTTTTGTTTTGTTGTGTGATTCCCAAACTGTGTTGTTGTGTAAATAAATTATAGTGATCAATTTAAAATAAAGTTACCTGAATTATATGCTGCTCACTAGGACTGTTCATTCGTAGCTATCCAAAAAATGGTTACATGAATGAAATTTGATATTACGTTTATTTTTAATCGAATCAAAATATGTAAACATTTTTTATATAAAATAATGACAAAAGAAACAACGAATAGAAAATGTTGCTCGAGTCTTGTACTGATGAAACAGTGCCTTTAACTTACCAATCTTCGTGTAGATTGTCAAATTTTAACTGTGTCAAAGATGCAATGTGCAACGATAATGCTAGTTATTCAAATTTTGATCTCCCGAAAATCACAAAGGAACCCGTGGTTCGATTCTGTGATGAAACCAATTCCGTGTGTTCATTTTGTACAGAAAATGAAGACGATGAAAGTGAAAGACTGATTCAAAGTTGTCGCGAATTCTTTGACAACAGACACAGGAGAACGGAAAGATGGAAATCAAAATGGGAAGAACAGCAGACGAATTCGCCCGGAATGGCATCGTCATTTAATCAAAAGATACAACATTTACGGAAAGAGATAGTAAGTAGAAAAGTATTTTATCTTTACATTATTATTATTATTATTATTATTATTATTATTATTATTATTATTATTATTATTATTATTATTATTATTAGTAGTAGTAGTAGTAGTAGTAGTAGTAGTAGTAGTAGTAGTAGTAGTAGTAGTAGTAGTAGTAGTAGTAGTAGTAGTGGTAGTAGTATAGATACAAGTTGTAGTAACGTCATTTTATATTTACTTGAGGGGAGAGATTATCCATCTATAACTGTTATATTTTTTAATTAGTATATTATTATACTATTAATTAAAACTCATATAATTATTTGGGGGCCGTGGTGGCTCAGTGCTTGCCCTCCCCGCTGGCCTAGTGCTAGCACGTCCGCCTTTGGTGTTCGGAGTCCCGGGTTCGGGAGACTTGGAATTTTAACTGTCCTGGATACGTATGTGTTCGTGTCCCTGTTGTATTTGGAAAAGGTTAACGAAATCTTGTATATGAGGATACTCGGGTGCTCAGGAAACTGAGGGATGATTGGTTGATCTTTTTTTTTTTAAGTGGTAGAGTGTTCACCTCTAGTGCGTGGGATCCTTGGTTCGATTCCCGCTCTAACCAAGTGAACTTTGGGTGGACAAACACCGTGTGCGTCTTCTTCCGTTTCCTCATACTTTCTTCATTCCACCATTCAGAGGCGGATTTAGTCCATGGCCGGGGGACCTAGGCCGCCCCAGTTTTTGAGTGACAAAAATAACTGAAGCTATTATTTATATATTTTTGAAAGTTTATAGTAAACTCATGATATAGCTCTCATAGTCTGGATTCCGTTTGGGCCCCCACTTTTACCTTCCAGACCCGCCTCTTCCACCATTTCATTCATTTCTCATCCTCACTATCTCCTTTATCCTACACGGCATAAGCATGGGACGTAAAACTCACAAAATATTTCATTTCATGTTCATACAGCTATCTACGTTTCAAACTCAGGAGAGGAACAATTGCTCCTTGACAGCCCCAAATAACACACACCTGAGCAGTAGTGCTAGATCTATCCTTAAATTGTTTATCTTCCTTAAGTGTGATTGAATACGTCTTGAAATGAAATATGCTTAATGTCCCGAATGTATGATAAATCCAAATGAAAATTACGAGAAGGGGTACTCACAGGCGTTTTAGGGCACAGATTGTACCCAAGAAATTTTCTTTTTTCTTGGGGGGGAGGGGGAGTTTTTCATGGAAAAATAGTACGATCGAACTTTAGTCAACCTTAATGGCACAATGGACTAATTATACCATAATGACACTTTTAAGAACTGCAAAAAATTCCGAAATACAATACAATTTAGCCAACAAAGCTAGTTATCCTCTTTTCGTTACAGCCACTCCGGTCTTCTCGGCTCATTTGGGAGAAGAGGGAACGGTGGTTCAGTGATAGAACGCTTACCTTTGGGGTCTGGTGTTCCTGGTTCAATCCCCGTTCAAGTACGTTTGCGGTGGACAACATTGTGTTAGCGGGTTTCATCGAAACATTCCCGTTTCCTCCCACTTTCTCATTCCACCAATTCTTCCATCGTCATTCACTTTCCTTAATCATCTGTCTTCCTTAGCCTAACGGGCACAATGGTGGGAACGTTAAATTAACAGATTCCATTTCATTCCATTCTACTATTTTTTGTGGGAGAGAATGGTAAATTTGAAAGCATTACACCCAAACCAGGTGCGCACCCAGAAATTTTTGTTGGGCGTTCAATACAAGCCACTACTTCGATGTAGTATTGAACGGGTATTATTGTGTACCTGATAAGTAATTGTGAAATGCTTTCACCTATATTTTCAAAAATAAATAAGCAAATAAATAAATAAATAAAAAGATAGATCTAGATTATTTTTACTATAAAAGAGTACAGATGCAGTTTAAAATGTAACGTCCATGCTACATCAATCATTTCCTTGTGAAACAAGTATAGTTTTGTTAAGAAAGTGTACAAATGTATGTTGAGTTAGGCAATTTTGGGGGCGGTTTGGAACCGGTGGATCCCCCGTGGGTACGCCCCTGATCCAGACACTTGAGGAATGGACACCTCTGTTTGCGAAGAAGTCGAATAGTTTCTGCAAGATGTACGTAACCTCATGTTCTTTGCCCTAAGTTTACACGGATTTGTCGTCAAGATTAAAACACAAAAGGGAAGCCCGAGAAATTCTAGTGAATACAATAAATGCTAGCTATATAGGATATGGGTAGAGCAAAGAAAGACTTAGAGACTATATTGCTTGGTATCTAAATTTACATTGAATTAAATAGCACCTGTGACATTACATCGAACTTTACTATGGACAGAATGACACATTAATCTGTTTAGTCCCCATGACCAAATCCTGTTCTTGCATATTTATGAATTAGAGCCGCATCGAAAATTGCTACATAAATGCAATGCAAATCAAATAAGATAGTCCTTGCCACTGACCAAGTGGCTAACGCAGTGGTGCCCCCCCCCTCATGTCCATGACGCACCCCCCCTCAATTGCCTATCCGTAGGTGTTCTTCCATGAAAAAAAATCTTTTCGATTAATTTTTACACCCTCTCAAACATATTTATACCCCCCCAATATTTCAATGACGCAGTTTGCGTCATAGCCCCCCCTTGTGGGCACCCTTGGCTAACGCGTGCACTTTTGGCTCATGTATTTTCAGGTTTCATTCCCGGTGAAGAGTCTTGAACGCATTACGATGGTTCCGATTCCACCTGAAAATGTAGATCCTCTTTGGTTCTGAAAGAAAGAACGCTGAACGCAAACAAACAAACAAAAATGAATAGCTCTATGTACCTATAACCATAATCATGTGGTGTTTGAGAAAAGGGAAACAAGTCCAAAACGCTAATTTTCAGATACGCACATTTACAGATTTTTACCCATTTTCTTAACAGTGGTGACTTTAGCGGGTAGCAGGGTTGGCTGATTTAAACCAAGGTGGTTCAAACCATGGTTTAAACCTTGGTTTAAGCCATCTGTTTTTTTTTAAAAAAAACAACTGGTTTAAACCAAAAAGCGAAAAATGTTCGTAAAAGTGTGTGTTTGTAAAATCTTGATGGACACACATTTGTGGGTTATCACGTTTTACTCCCGTATATTATTCGTATTATATTCAGACCTAAATTCCCCATTCATTACTCAAAGGGATTATACTACAAAAGCAACTTTTGTTTTTGTATAAGTTTATGAATGTTTCTTATGTGATTTTTTTAGTTTATTATTATTATTATGCAGTTGCAAAGAAAAATTCTAAATATTGTTTCGATCTAATAATGTTTACTATTGATAAAATACATCGAAATGACGTATTTGGGGGGATGAGGCTGTCATACAAACCGCACGAGAGGCATTTATTGAAATCAAAAGTATCTTTGATATTTATTTATATATAAATGGGTCAAAATGGACTCAAATAATTCGTATTTTTATTCACTTTTCGTACTGATACGCCAATTAAGTCGTTGTATTTCTTTAGGTTGGACTAATAAAAGTTGTAGTGAACTAACTAGGACTAAATTAGTTCTTCTGTACTCTGCAGTATTTTGAAATTGTCCATGTGTAAATCTATATAATGGTTTCACTTGTTAAACTATTTATCTTTTTGTCCTTCTGAAATGACTCCTGACAGTTATATTAACAAGTATGTAAAGATCAGTACAACGTATTTTTTATCAGGAGTCCTCCGTGAGTAAGTCGGTAGACGTATCGCAGTTGTGGCCAATTAGTCCTGGTTTCGAGTCCAAATGAAGGACAATTCCCCTCGGATGTAAGCCGAGAAGCGGTTGGATTCCGCTTTAAGCGTTATGTGACCCCTTCCAACATAACCCGGTTGTTGCATAATACACCAAGGCGAAACAAACTTATTTCTGTCCATATGCGATATAAATACATAGAGCAAATTATTTAAACCCCAAAAAACCTGGTTTAAACAAAAAAAAAGTTTAAACAAAAAATATATTTTTTTGTTTTTTTTTTTAAATAAAAACCATGGTTTTTGCCAACCCTGGCGGGTAGGCCGGGTAGGCACGGGCCTACACCAAAATTTTGAAAAATACATAAACGCTAAAAGATGCAATAATGAGTAAATATATTTTCCACTATTTATATTAATGCAGGGATGCAAATAATATATTGTCGGTGCGGGCGAGTATTTAATATCATACAGAAAGTAAGTAAATGATTTCTATTGTGAGATGTGGTTAGTAGCTTTTATCTTGGGCGAGTAAAACTTTCTTGCTTATTTGCATCCCTGTATGGTATACTAGATAATTATTTAACAAATAGTATCAACCACCACTGTAAAAGTAATTTCCTACTGTCATTAATCAATTAAATATGTATATGTATTCATAAGCGAAGGAGAGGGTCTACCCAAAATTAAAATTCTAAAGCTGCCCCTGTTTCTTAGTGGCTTCGGTGACAATAGAATACTTTTCTTCAATGTTTATATTTAAAATATTAAGGAACAACATTCTATTGTCAGCACAATCCATTAACAAAATGGTTAAAAATCTTTATTATTATTATTATTATTATTATTATTATTATTATTATTATTATTATTATTATTATTATTATTTTTTTTTTTTTTTAAGAGATTTGATCTGAAAATTGAGGCTTTGGACTTGTTTCACTTTTCTTAAACACACAATTTACTCCTATTCTTGATTAAAAAACGTAAGAAGAAGAATGAGTTGATTTAGAGTTTAACGTCCTTTTCAGCAGAGATTATATGAGACGTGGGCCTACTGATTAACGTGGAATTCGAAGTACATGAGCTCCCGCCGGAAATCGAACCCAGGTCTCCAACGCTAAAGGCGCGTACGCTAACCTCTTAGCCACGAAGAAGCTCTAAGAAGAAGAAGAAGGAGAAGATGCTGGCACTTATGTAATGAAGTCGATAAGTGGAATTTTCGGTTACTTTATATCATATTTCATCACGTGTGGACTAGTTTCCTGATAAGGGCGACAGTACCGATATTGGAAGTGCACCATAACATTTTGCCGCAGAGTTGAATATTATGTCATTTATAGATATCTGTTGCCAGCGACGCAACTACGCTAGTTGTCGCTTGGGGCAAGAACTCGCCTTAGCGCCTCCTGACCAACCAAACCAAAACGCTCCCCTAAATATTTGCCCAATTTTGCGCCCTCCCAATCCGACGCCCGGGGCACAAGCCCCCTAGTTATGTCACTGTCTTACTATTGACGTCCCACAATAATTTTAACTATAAGTCAATTTTAAAATAAAAATACTTCAAAGAACGCGATATTTTTGTTTGATGCTTGATTACAGAAGACAGCCCTGACAATATAGCTGGAACTTCAGCAAATCTTAGACGCACCTTGGAAAGTAAATTACCAATAAAAATCCACAAGATAAGCGAATTACTTTGTGCATTATTCCAGAAAAGAATGTACCTAGCTAAATACTTCAGGGAAAATTTATTAAGACCAGGCAGTAGGACTTATAAGATTGTACTGTTAATACATCCGTCCGTCCGTTCCTCCACATGATAATTCTTGAATGAAATCGGAATTTTGAATTAAATGATGTTGTTTCTTCTTAAATAGACAGCTAGAGCAATTATATTGGTCGTGTTTATTAATGGAGTCAACGCATTAAGATCTTCACAGGTAACGTTGATGTTAATAGTGGCTATCTATATCCGTTTAAAATTTATAAAATCCCCTAGATTCTGTGCAACCTGCACAGTAGTGCGCCTCTAGAGCGGGAAAAACACAACTATTCAGTTTTAAAACATAGGCTACGAATATTTGAGGGGTCCAGACCTAGTGATCACTCTCCGAGAATGCTCCGCTGTAAGGAGCTTTTAAGTTCATTGTGATGTCTACAATGTAATAAGTCTTACTTTAAAGTTAATTCTAAAAGCATTTTTGAAGCGCTTAAAGAAAATGTAAAGGGTTTGCAAAGTTAAATTTTAGTTTATATTTAGTGTATATATATATTTAGTGCTCAAACCGGGATGTATGGCAAGACTATATATTAGTATGTCCGGGACGCCTATGACTTTCACTTTTTCATATCTCTAATAATGCAGAAATGAATAGGCTTTTCTTCTTTGAGGAATGAAATTTTTGAATAGTCTGAAGCATGTCTTCTATTACTTTTATTTAAAAGTTTATACAGCTAATTTCACATTTTCAACATAAGCAAATCTCCACGTTTAGTACTTTGTGAGTAAATGAAGGGAAATTTCAACATTATAGAAATTACTATTGTTTCCCCTTTAGGAGCAGGACTCTTGAAAACTCTGAAACATGTGTTATATTACTTTTATTTAAAAGTTCATGTACCGAATTTTATATTTCTAACGAAAGGAAATCGCCATATTTGCCACTATGTGAATAAATAATGGAAATTTTGAATATTATTGAATTTGCTTGCTTTTCTTCTTCTTTTTGGAATGGAATCCTCAGAAACACTGAAATACGCATTTTCTTACTTCTAATTAAAAGTAAACGCTGAATTTGCATCTCCATCTAAAGCGAATATTCACATTAAGCACTTTCTGATTAAACAAAAGGAAATGTGATTTCTTAAAAATGTTCCCGTTCCTCCCTCTTAGGAGATTTTTTTAAACGTTGAAACTCGAGTTTCTTTAATTTTAATGAAGAGTTTATGTGCGGAATTTCATTTTTCTAATTTCAGGAAATCATAAAAAAAAAAACTTTTGCCCCTCTTGGAATACTTATTTCCGAAAGTCTTTCATTATCTATTGCTTTCGTGACACTGGGAATATTTAATCCAAATTTCACGTTTTTATTTAAAGTCGTAGTATGGCTTCGGTGAGGATGAATCAGTCACTTCTGCTCTCTTATATATATATAGCATAGACAGATAAATTTAACAGTTGATTTCTTCGATTATTGAAGTTACTCATCAATTTTCAGCACCGGGTCTATATGGCATGTTAACTTATCATTTATTTGGAATCCGAACCATCGTAATGCGATTAATTTTTATTGAACTCCCACCGGAATCGAACCCGGGACCACGTGCACCAAAGCCGTAAGCGCTAGCCACTGAAGCAGCGAGGACGACTAGTAGTTGATGTACCTTACAATTTTTAACATAACTAAACAAGGAAGCAAAATGTCAAAGTTTTAGGCAAATGGATATGGATAGTTAATGAAAGTGAATGATCGTGAAATTATTTTTGTGCTCTTCAACGGAGATTGAACCTAGGACCACGGACAATAAAGATACAACGCTAGCCACTAGACCAACGGAAAGAGACTACCTGTGCTGATGATCACGGAACTAATCCCTATATTAAAAGTAATTCTACTTTGTACGAAATCAACCTGGCGTATGATACTTCAAAGGAGGATATTGTAAGCATGTACACTTTCTCTATATATGCTTAGTAATCTTCTAAATCAGTCGCAGCTTTGTTCATAGTTTAGAATTAGCTGCTTTATCATACAAACGCAAATTAGGGTAGGGGGCACAGTGGCTCAGCGGTAGTCGAGCGATTTGAGGGGCTAGGCTGACAATTGTAAGGCGAAGCGCATTGGTTGTTCGAGCCTCTATGAAGAGCGTGGGCGTTTTATTTCCTCTAGATGGTTTTATGTTCGTGTCTCTGTCGAGCTTGGTAGTAGTGAAAAGTGGCCGAAAGAAAAAAATAAGAGCAATAAAGAGTTTTAAATAAGAAACTCTGGTGTGATGGATCCCTGATTCGATGCCAGGCTATGAGAGTTTGCGTTGAACAACATATCGTCTTTCAGTTTGCTCGATGTTATTCTGTTTTTTTTTTCTATATTCCCAATCAACAAATTCTTCACATCCGTTCTCTTTCACTAATTATCATCTCTTCTAGCCTACAGAACATAAAATTCGGATGTAAATTGAAACATTTCATAGATTTTCACACAGTTCATTTTTTATAATTTCTGTTCTGTTTCTAAATTACAAATTTCTGAACGTTTCCCACCAAGGACATTATTGTTTCTTCAAATGTTTGTATGCATAGAATGAAATTTTATATATAGATGCTTTTGAATACACAATAAATGAACGTGATATTCAATTATAAACATTTTAGAAATTTCACCCTGTGGAAATGAGAAAGTTGGGTAAAATCAATTTAGCGAGCGCAGAGGGAGGGAAGGAGGAAAACTTTTTCATACTCGAAATTTACTATTTGGAGGCTTTTTGATACAGAGAAGTAAATATTAGATTTATTCACGAATTTAGAAAATTACACGTTAACAGAATGGGTAATAAGGAAGGGAAACTTTAAAACTATTGTTATTTCGTGTTTCTTTTCAAAATTCGTATACAAGAACTTAAATTTGGTAAATAGTTGATTTTTATACACATATCATCATCATTATCAGGCTTACGAACGCTGGGAATGCCTTGACTGTATGCAACCCACATTGCATTTGGTCGTGCGGGCTTACATAATAGCATAGGATATATGACTAGGCAACGGGCTTCCCCTCCATTTATTAATCGACTAAATGTTAAAATGTTTCAGTGTAAAATGGCCTAGTGCTGTATCTGAAACCTATTATAAATAAATAAATAAATAAATAAAGGTTCTGAGTTTGACCTTATGTGCTATGTGTGTAGGGCTGTACGCGATTATATCAAAAACTGCTAGTTATATTTCGATGCGGTTAATCGAATAAGCAATTCTTAAAAATGTATAAAATATTTGTAATAAATAATAATAATAATAATAATAATAATAATAATAATAATAATAATAATAATAATAATAATAATAATAATAAATGAAAATACTTCCTGCAACGTTTGAGAAAAACGTCTCATGAAATTTGCTGCAACCAGCAATTCTATAAAGTAAGACAAGCTGCATACAACAAAGGTGGTAAATAATTCTAAGCCAGTTTTCTGCAAATGATTTAACACTGATGATGAATGTTTAGGTCATTGGATATACCATGACTGTTTACATGACAGTTTTGCTCAACTTTTGTCAGAATATTATCAACCTTTTCTGTAATTAGTCGCCCACTATGAGGAGCATCTTGGGTATAGAAATTTCCAGAATGAGAGGGACTGTTTTATTGATTTTTGTGTCTATGTTTCCTGTTTGAAGTGTCTAAATATTTGAAGCTTACTAACACCGATCCTATAGGGAGTCAAGATGGCCCATTGGTAGTGCGCTTATATCTGATTTCAAGAGTCGGAGGTTTGAATACACTCCATAAAGATTGTTGGCGGACGACATTGAGAGAGAGATAAGGGAGAGAGATCCAAATTTTGGAACAGATAGAGATAAATTAATGTACGCAAGATTAGAATTGACGAAACAAATGATCGAACGCCAGTCATATTCTGAGGAAAATTGTGATTTTATGAAACATAAGAATTAAAGATCTCATGGTCAGTGAAAACCTACGAGCATCACACTCGCAATTGTCGAATTGAGGTAGAGAATTATTTTTAAAGCATCAAGTGATTGCGAGAAAGATATTAACATTTAGAAGATGAGGAATTACAAAATTCACAGCTTTCGGGGAAGGGGTTACGAACAGCGAACGTCGCGGCTATGAAGCCACGACGATAGCCAATCACCCATGGAGAATGTTACTTGACGAACTAAGTTCTTCTTGCATATATATCAAGAATACAAACACTTTTGTGGTATGATAATTGGAAATATACCTTTGTTTCTATTAGGATTAGTTATTTGTTAAAAATACCCAAACAGGCGTTGCAAGACGTCGAAAGAAACAGTGATGCTTAAGGTGAATGATAGGCGGAAAATTAAGCGTATCAAGTACCTTCAAATCTCATAAGTAAACATTGTCATCCAACATTCGGGGATCTAGAAATGGTACGAATATTCGTAAAGTACTAACCAGGATTAGTAAAAATACGAAATGGGATAAAAGGGTGTAAGAAATAAAATGATCTAAATCTAACATTGCAATCTACGGAAAATCTTACTTGCATCTTAGTCTCGATCTCGATCTCCTAACAAATTCCCGGCGGGAGCTCACGTGGTTCGGATTCCACGTTAATCAATAGAGCCCGTCTCATATAGCCTCGTTGCTGAATGGTACGTTAAACCCAAAATCAACTCAACTCGATCTCCTACGAGCTCTCCGTGCTAGTCTAGTGGGTACCGCATGTCTTTGGTGCACGTGGTTCCGGGTTCGATTCCCAGTGGGAGCGTATAAAGCTTTGATTTCAAAATCATTGACTTTTATTAAACATCCGTCTCTTTTAGTATATAAGAAATAATTGTGAGAATTAAACTAAAAGCTTTCAATTATCTAACTTCTAATATATCTTCGACGGAAAAGGTTGATTTCTATGTTTCACAAAATCACAATTTTCCTCAGAATATGAATGCTGTGCGATCATTTGTTTCTCCAATGCTAACCTTGCATATGTGAATGTATTCCTCTTGTCCCCACATTTGAATCTCTCTCCTTTCTCTCTCTCTCTCTCTTTCAATGTCGTCTGTCATGAATCTTTATGTCCTGGCATCAATTCTCCGACTCTTGAAACCAAATGCAAGGACTCTAAGGACTCTACCAATGAGCCATCGTGACTTCATATAGATTCGTTGTCAATAAACTGTGGATACACTTCAAACTTCAAACAGGAAGCATAGACGCTAAAATTAATAAAACATTAGCTAAAAATAGGCATAATAATAAGCAAAATAGACACAACATACATCAAAAGTACTCAAGAACTACATAAACGTTTGCATGTAGTTACTGAGAAAGAAAGGAAATTAATCATTGAAGAAGCACTCATTTCTTTCAGTAATTTGTGAGTAAATTAGCCCAGGAAAATTGCTCTTTGAATGGAAGAAGTATATTATTTTACAACAGCAATAAGTTGACAAAGGGTGCTTCAAACAATTTGCATCTTTATGAGAATGAAATCATAAGATATAACGCAGTTTTGCGACAAATTTTCTCATCTTCACGGTGCAATACCAGAATTCTGAGAATTCTAACAATTTTTGCACATTTACTAGTTTCAATTATCAGCTGTCGAACGACGTAATTCAGACCCGCTGCGACTGATATACCTTTCGATTTGAGATACATCTCGTGCGCAAAAGGCTAGACAAAGTGATATTTTGTAGTTGTTTTCACTACTATATCGAGCTATTCTAAAGGAAGGTTCTTACATATAATAATAATAATAATAATAATAATAATAATAATAATAATAATAATAATAATAATAATAATAATAATAATAATAATAATAATAATAATAAGTGTTTCGGTGATTTGATATTTAATTATTACACATTTTTTTCACGTATGCTTCATAGGGAGACCCATTTTATAAGGACTTAGTGTTCTGCCTTTAGTTTACGTATCTAACTAAACTATTTGGTAATGAAAATTTGAAAAAAAGTAAAATAAATAATAGAAAAAACAGCTGACTTCAAAAATGGCAAAAATGCAGATAATATTATTTTTTAAGAAAAGAAAAGGAACCGGTTTCCAAACGCACTAAAAAGCAAAAAATTAAAACATTTAATAATATATATAAACTGAATTGAAAAAAAAAGCACTAAAAAGCGAAAAATAACAAAAGCACTAGAAGACAGACAATAATGATAACAAAGCGATTAAAAGCATAAAATAATTTATTACTGTTTTCTATTAAAATGTTTTAAGTCATGCTAGGTCAAACGTACTAATGCCTCATAAAATTACCATCGAAATAATTTTATATTAGGCATTAATTTAGTCGACTTGACACAACTTCATTTTTTAATAGATAATAGTAATAACAACTTATTTTAGGCTTTTAACCGCTTCGTTATGATTATTGTCTATATTTTAGCGCTTTTAATTATTTTTCGCTTTTTAGTGCCTTTTAGAAATCAGTTATTTTTTTAAGATTCTGAAGTAAGATGACGGATGTTTACAGCTAGTTTAAGAATAAGAGACTAGCTGATACGCCCGTTCTTTGTACTGACTGAATAGTTTTATGTAATACAATAGATAACGTATTATTATTCACCCTTTTTCACCCCAATGGCCGGTAAGGGCTCAACTTCGACTTAATCATTATTGGGAGAGTCAGTATTCATATTAGCGACCCAGAGAATTATGAATTGGACACCAATGTCGATCCTTTCGTATTATTTTTTACATAACACCTCCTTCCAATCTTACTCCGCTTCTCACCTCAGATGTAGATAGAGGCTGAACCTAGACCGAATCGTTATGGAGAGTGTCACTATTCATTTCAGCAACCCTGAAAACTATGGATTGGACACTAATATCGGTCATATTCGATTATCTTTTACTAATCATCTCTCATTCTTTCTCCTCGTTTGCCAAAAAATGGAATTGCTATGTTTGCCGCCTCTGGGTCGACTCATGTACAAGAAATCGTCAAAATCGGTGAAACGGTTTAGGAAAAGTTAGCCATCAAGCATCGATACATTCATTTGTATTTATATAAATGGAATATCATACGTTGTGTGAATATATCAAAAGAAAACGATGGGGTATGTCATGAGCCTGCTCACATGAGACACGTCTCATCAACATCACGTCAAGGGAATTTGGCTTTAAAAATCCAAGACAACCCGGAAGAAGCTACTCAGCCTAGAAAAGTCATACGGCCCGACAGTCAGCCAGGAGATACGTTACGATCGTTTCTGACAAACAAGCAGTCGGGAGATATGTCACGAACAGAGTCAGCCGTGAGATACGTTACGATCGTTACAGTAAACATTCAGCCGGGAGACACGTTACTTTCAAACAGTCAGCCGGAAGACACATTACTATCGAATAGTCAACCGGGAGAAACGATATTGTCCGTCAGTCTAGTTTAGGGGGTAGAGAGTCTGCCAAGAGATAGTGTGACAGACAAGTGAACTTATATTTAAGTCTGTCAAAGTAGTTCCTGTCTTTCGAGTACTAACGCGAGTCTGAGACGTAGCCATTTCTAGACTAAATAGTTCAGACACTTCGAGTTCTAGTCGCCTTACGTAGGACAAGGAGACAACTTGTACCAGTCAGAAGAACATTGTGCAGCCCGGCAGAGCCATGGAAAGTCAACGGGAACCGTGATTCCTAGTGTTCATTCCTTCCAACCCCTTTTTACCAACAAACTGTCTCAACAAATTTTCTAAAACTTTCATTTTAATTTCTTTATAATTCAGACGGGTGTTGTCCAATCCCAAAGTAATTACTCTAAATCTGATAAGCATCCCAAGTTTCCTAATTGATAACGCAACTTTATTGAAACTTGGTTTCAATATTAGCACCCGTAAAAATTGTATAAGGCAAAAGAGGTTTTGAAAGGACTTCACAATTAATGGATGATGTTGAATAATGTAATGTTATTTTTTTGATTTTTTTGACAATAAAGATTATATTTGTGATAAGCAAACTGACAATGATGGGAAAACAATTATGGAATAATGGTTTAGCAAAGTAACGCGATAATAACTTTTTATCTGAGTTATCTTTAAAAACTACAACGAAACGCTAGTACGTGGCATGCAGTCTACCAATTACATGCAGATATAATCAATCTGAAATATCCACTTCAATCACCAGACATTTTACATAGATATAGGGTCTAACATGGGGGTCCTTAAGTTGCACGTTTTCTTTTCTTTCATGAAAACCTTTAGAATAATATAATTCCAGATTTGATTTGACGTTCAACTGTCCAATTACCTCTCTCTCGGCGAATGAGGCTACTTTTCGCCCTCATTAGCTATTCGAGATAATGCATGTCTTGGCGTTGTTTCATAATTTCAGGCGTTTCGAAGAATTTGAGGGTGGTTGCATACTTGATGGTTGTAGTTTATCATTATGGTTACATAGCACCTAACTAAATAAATATAGCTTAAAGAATCCGCGGGTTCATCGCCGCAGAAACAAATGAACGCTATTGTATGCTATTCTGGACGAAACCAATCCAGTCCATCCTACTTCTCAAAGTTTTGTAGTGTCTTCCCACCTACCCAGCGACCATTTTTTTTTTTACCTCGCAGCCTTTAGAACATTTGCGACTTAATATTTTTCCTTTACCCTCCCCTACTCGTCATAGAAGTTAGATTCCTAAATAAACAAAAGAACTCAGAGGGTTCTATATGTACGTCTGTGATACACAATATCATTTTTTTATTAGTTATAGGTAAGTACAGACTTGAGAGACACCGTCTATCACTTTAAACAGTTTTGCTATTTGCAACACCAGGTATTTGAAAGAGTGTAAAATGTTTCTTTAATCAAAATATTTAAGTCGGTTATGTAATTAGCCCCATTTGCTATTTAAAAATTCCAGTTCGCTATTGCTAACTCTATTCTAGAAAACTATGAAACACGTTCCTTTCTTTTCTGGTAGAACGAATTGAAAACTTTGTTCATTGTTACAGAAATATGGAAAAATACTTCTTTTTCGTCTTTTTTGCAATTATTCAATTACTAATATAATTCTTTAGTTAATGTGTTGGGCAATTATGTATATTTTATGGCACGAAACAGTGAAATTTAAAGAAATATGATGCATTTTTAAGCATATGGGTAATTTTAAAATGAGTAGAAATGAATTATTATTATTATTATTAATAATAATAATAATAGTAACTATGGTTTATTTATTTATTTTTTTTTGGGGGGGGGGGGAGAGAGTGTGAAACGAGACACGTCTTTTGTACGGAAACTAAAGCTGAACAGAGCGAAGTTTCTTTCTTTTTTTTTTTAAAAAAAAAAAGCCTTAAAACGCCTTGTGAGCATTATAAATTGATTTCTGAATTGTCATCAGGCACACACAGATCGGTTGAGCAACAAGACGTTGGTGATATAATTTGACAAAACATGGCTTCGGACCAGGGGTGCCCACAAGGGGGGAGCTATGACGCAAACTGCGTCGTTTAACTATTTCGGGGGGGTTAAAACCTATATAAATATGTTTGAGGGGGTGTAAAAATAAATCGAAAAGATTTTTTTTTTTCATGGAAGAACACCTATGAATAGACAATTGGGGGGGTGCGTCATGGATATAAGGGGGGTGGGCACCACTGCTTCGGACTGTATATCAAGATAATCCAAGTAAGAATAACGTGGTAACATTACCTAACTTGACACATTTCCAATTGTTCCACATATTTTAATACACCTAAATGTGTCTTCTGAATTATGTTTAGTGCTTAATTTCTTTATTTTCAGTCAAGTAGAATGTCTCTGGGATTAAAGAAAAAAAGAACTAAGTGTGTTTTTTTGTGAATGAGTAAAACACAGAGGTGTGGCGTGGTTGCCTACTTAGTCTAAGCTGTTACTTCTAGCGCATAATGCTTAATGTTCTGCTTCAATGCCAGGTCACTATTATATTATTTATTTTAATGCATTACTCTATTTACCCAGGGAAAATAGTCCATTATTTCCAAAACATTTTCTCAGACTAGGCAACACTAGTACATTTTCGATCAGAATTGCTCGAATTGGCTAAGGTAAGGTCAAGATGATATTTCGGAAGGCTTGTCAATAATTAATTTAAATGTATCCAAAATTTGAATAATTACACACAAAACATATTGTCGTGGTGTTCTTGTAATACCTTTGGCGAGTGGAATCATTCATGTAACCAGTGGCGTACGCAGAATTTTATCAAGGGAGAGGGAGAGGTTCAAGTACTCAGTCTAATATCATTTCAGTACAAGGGTGATTTTTGTCTCTCTCTCTCTCTGTATATATATATATATATATATATATATATATATATATATATATATATATATATATATATATATATATATATATATATATATATATATATATATTAATATAATAAGTAATTATTTTTCCAGCATATCGTGCTCAATAGAGGTTTAAACCCCGATACTCCCTTGCGTAAGCGACTACTGCTAACAAACTTCCAGATACAGCCTGGCAGGCTAGTTACACTGAAACCATGAACTTTTAACAAAATAAAAATAATAGGGCTGGAGTAGGGGAGGGATGGAATTTGATCAGGGCCTATAGTTAAAACTGTCACCATGGCAATCTCTTTGGGGAACCGAGGAAAAATCCTCGATTAGTCTGGATAACTGGCCACAGAGTTTCAACCCGGCATCGAAGTCAGAACGCATTCTTCCACTTGGTTAAATACTTTGAAGTGCTGCACTGGTCAATGAGACAAGTTTTCTTTTTATGTTTTGTTCCGAAACATAAGCTGTTAGTCAAGATGATATTTCGAACAAAGATCCAAAACATTTGCTTCCTTTATTCATATGTATTTTCCGTGAGCCAGTACTTAAATAAATAAATAAATAAATAAGCATGTATGTGGATATTTTGGGAGTTCAGGGAAAGAGAATCAACTCCTATTACCAAAGTTGTGAGAAAAAGATACATAAATTTTTTACGTTACGCTCATTAAGATGAAAAGTTGATTGATTGATTGATTGAGGTTTAAAGGGAACATCGACATCGAGACTATTTGTGCCCGTCACGATGAACACGACTGCCGAAACATGGACTGTATGTTGAAAAACGAACAAACTAAAAGTAAAGAAAAAAAAACTGCTGCAAAATGTAAATAAAAACCGAAAAGAAGAGACAATATAATAAATACGTGAGAATAAATATATAACAATAATAAATAAGAAATATACATCAGTAACAATAAATAGAATGGTAACAATGGATAAAATGTATGGCACTGTTTTTTTAATTATAAGAGTTATTTAAGATATCTGGGCATGCATCATTTTAGCTTTGAAAGGAGTTTCAGATATAGATATTTTAAAGATTAAATAGGCCTATATCCTGAATGACATAAAATGGAATTGATTCCCTTGTACGCTCCAACGCGCTATATGGATCATCCAGCTGAATTATAGAGAAGCTGCTGGGGTTAAACGTATTTTTATTTATGTAACACAATAATTAACAACATTTTATATCGTTGTTAATTGTACATAACAATACAACGTAGCGATACGTTATGAGTGTCATGGATGGTCAAATTGTGCATATGTAACTGAATGATGTGTTATTAGCACATCAACTTCCAGTGACATACTTTCTACATTCCTACACAGATATTCGATATCTTTTAATTCTGGTAGCACCTCCATCAACTGACAGTGCTGGATTGACAAAATTCTATATTCCTAACAGGGATCGAACCCGGGACCAAAAAGGTCCACGCATGCCGGATGCGAACGGGCGTGTCCACGGGTTGCGGATAGTGGAAAGGCCCTGAGATATGGGTTTAGCTGCGAAATAAGCAGGAATGACCTGACGAATAAGCTGTTGCGGACAATACGGCTAAGGGAGAAAACCCTGACAGAAAATTCTGGTCCTTCATGTTGGGGGTTGAGCGTAAGGGTAACAACCTTTCCTCGTAAAAATAATATTTTTGCGGATACCCTAACCCAGCCTCGGAATTGGAATGGAAATTTGGAATCGGAACAGCAGATGAAAAGGATAATGAGAAGGAAAAAGGATATAATACTAGCCACATGGAACATCAGAACCTTAGACAAACCCGGAAAACTAAAAGTAATAAGAGAAGAGCTGGATAAATACAGAGTGAACATAACTACATTACAGAAAGTACGATAGCAAGGAAATGGAATAATTAGAACCGGGAATCATATACTGATATACGGGGGAGGAAATACGAACACCAAAGGCACAGGGCTTTTGTTACAAATGTCGCTACAACCACAAGTCATTAAATTCTCCCCAAACAACGACAGAATGTGTAGTCTAAGAATAAGAGTAAAATTTTTCAATACGACAATATTCAGTGCGTACGCGCTAACAGAAGAAGCAAGTACGGACGAAAAAGAAGAATTCTATACGAAATTAGAAGAAGAAATAAGCAAAGTTCAAAGGCATGATATATAAATAATACTAGGAGAAGTAATACTAGAAATAATACTAGAATGGACTGAGAGTAATAGATTTTGCCAGTGGGAAGAACATGATCGTAAAAAGCACTTGGCAACCTAGAAAAGATATACATAAAGAAACATGGGACAGGTTGAAAGAATACTTCGGCAAACTGTTAAATGGAGGAAAAGAAGAATTGAAAGAAACGAAAGAAATAAGTAAAGAGAAATCGCCTCAGGAAAACTTAGAAGAAGCCATAGCCCCATCACTGGAAGAGGTACAAAAGGAAATACTAAAGTTAAAAATAACAAAGCGCCGGGAGAAGATGGAATAGAAGCAGAACTACTGAAGGCAGGTGAAAAAAATGAAATGAAATCTTTGAGTTTTACGTCCCACGGTTATGTCGGTTAGGCTAAACGAGACGGTGATGATGAGTAATGAATGAAATGGTGGAATGAAGAAAGTGGGAGAAAACGGGAGAACCCCGAGAAAACCCAAGTACACGGTGTTTATCCACCACAAAGTTCACTTGGCGGGAGCTGGGAGCGAACCCGGGACCCCAAGCACCAGAGGTGCGAAGGGAGGTGGAGAAGTCGTCGCAAGAACATTATATGAATTAATAATGGAGGTGTGGGAAAAAGAGAAAAGAATAAAACAAGACTTAATTGAAGAATTTGAAGTTAAGAGAGGATTAAGACAAGGCGATGTAATTTCAACAATACTTTTTAACATAGCGCTGGAAAAAGTAATACGACAGCTCCCTATTAACCCAGGAGGAACTATTTTAAATAGAACGGCTCAAATTCTAGCATATGCAGATGATATAGCAATCCTAGCACGGAACAGACACATACTAGAAGAGAATTACAAAGTAATAAAAAATAAAGCAAGGGAAATAGGACTAGAAATAAATGCAATATATATATATATATATATATATATATATATATATATATATATATATATGAAACTCGAGGATTCCAAGAGGACCAATAAGGAAGGGGATTTAAATATGGCTGACCATACAATAGAACGAACAAGAAAATTTGGGTACCTTTGCACGAGAATCACCGAAGACAATAGAACAGCAGAGATACAGGAAAGAATAAGAAACGGAAATAAATGTTATTATGCATTACAGAATGTATTCAAATCTAGAAATGTCAGCAGAAAAACAAAGTTAAGCCTGCACAATACCATACTAAAACCAATAGTCATGTATGGTTCGGAAAGTTGGGTAATAACCATGAAAGAGGAGGAATGGCTAGTGAGATGGGAAAGAAAAATTCTGAGGAAAATATAGGGACCAATAAGGGAGAATAACGCATGGCGCATTAGAACGAATTTAGAATTGTAAGAACTATACGACCAACCAAATATAATTGCAAGAATTAAACAAGGAAGACTAAGATGGGCAGGACATGTACAGCGCATGCAGAAAAGTAGATCTGCTAAGAAGGTGTTTGTAGGGAAACCAGTCGGTCGAAAGGGAAGAGGCAGGCCTAGAAAAAGATGAATAAACGACATAGAAGATTATGTAAAGAAATGAGGAATTAGGCGCTGGAGAAGAAAGGCAGAGAGTCAAGAAGAATGGTGGAGAGTGGTTAGGGAGGCTAAGGCCCTTCAAGGGCTGTAGCGCCGACCAGTAAGTAAGTAAGTAAGTAACAGGGATCGAACATAGAACCATACATACCAAAAATATTCGCGCTAAGAACTCGGTCATACAAGAAGAGGTTAAAAGTGCACATTGAATGCACATGTTGTATTTCCAGGTAATGCACCACAATCATCATAACTCGGGTATACAATATACTTAGTTTTTCTTTCTATGAACGTATATATTAATTTGTTTCCATTGTTTCATGCTACGGGACTTTTTTTTCTAATTGGGCAAAATGTTGCAAGTAATGGAAAAATCATACTTAAAAAGAGCCCAGTATGTTTTGTTCATCTTCAACGTGAACATTAAGATGCGCAGCCAACGGGAACTTGCACTTTAGAGGTTACTATTAAGAACTTTAAAGTATAATAAACAAAACTATTATATATTTGCCCCTACATAAATCTTCATGGTTTCGGTCGCGACCTAGGTGTGAGAATCAGTTCTTTTTAAATGTAATGAGAGAAGCTATTAAAACTGAAGATATAGTGAAGTTTGCTCGTGGTTGAGGGTGTCACAACCGAAAGCAAACAAGTGAACTTCTTAAACATGTATAACGGAAAGAAAAAAAGGGAGGAGAGCGTAAAGTACCGGTATCTGAATGCTTTCGTTTGAAGTAAAAGGTTGATCAAGGCAAGGCGTTTTCATGTTCATTTTTTTAAACTTTTTTTTTTCAAATGCCCCTGTAATGTAACCTTTCCTTTCACTTTCTGCTGTGACTTGCTTTGTAAATAGTTCGCTGGAAACAAAGAATAAGGAACTTGTTTGGAACTCACAAAGCTGGGTTGCGCTATTTTAACAAGACTTTGACAGTGTTTAGGAAGTGCAATGCAACGTTACGTACGGTGCTTTGATGTGTCGGCTGTATTTCGTAATACAGTATTCACTTTCTCATCCTTCCGAGTTACTGAATTCTGCTACTTGAATGATTTATCTCTTTAGTACATGATGTTCCTTGCTGTTAAGTGTTGTTATATCAGAATTCAGAATCCTATATTATTATTATTATTATTATTATTATTATTATTATTATTATTATTATTATTATTATTATTATTATTATTATTATTATTATTATTATTATGTCCCTGACGTTACGGGATACTTTAAATATAATGTAACATTACCCGCGAAGGATTTTCATGCTACAGGGTTGAAGATGTGAGCGCCCGCAGCATGGAACAAGAGAGGGCAATTACCCCTCATGAATTTTCTTCGAAATACATGTCAAAACAGATCTGCTTATTCGCTCACTACAGCCTTTATTATATAGGGTGCACAAGAAGAAGAATAGAAGGGATTGACTAACCATTTCTGAGAAGGAGCACTTGAATTCAAATTAAGTGTTTATAATATATATGTATATACAAAAAAGACATCGTAAGTTAACAAAATCACAGTAGTTTGACATGAAGGCCCTCCATATCAAAGCATATCCAAGCCATCTCTCCGCGATGCACCTAAATTCACGCTGCACATTGCTACTTGTACGCAGCGATGACGAAATGTGTTCACGTAGGTGACATTTTAAGCTTTTACATAGAGATTTATATATCCTGGAAAATTTCTTAATGGTAATGTGAGATAATATAATTGAATGGATGATTAGATAAAGGACCTAAGTCGATTCAATTTATTCAACAAAGCTTCTACAATACCTGTTTCGGAAATCGTCTCCCTTAACCTAAAGAGCATAATCGTGGAAAATTAAACTGAAGGATTTTATTTCATTTACCTATTATGGAAATATTAAGTTTCTTCCCTTCCCGCTTATAGGTGGTTATTGTTGTTGTTGTTGTTATTATTATTATTATTATTATTATTATTATTATTATTATTATTATTATTATTATTTCCTCGGGAGTTGAACGTTGCAACAATCTAAATATAGATCACATATAATATTTATATATACAGGCGGGGATCCAAGGGTGGGCTATAGGGGCTATAACCCCCCCCCCTTGACGCTCACGTATACAGTGGATGGAACGGGCTTCAATCCTGCTTTACACTGGATAAAGCGGCAAACTATGGTTTAGCCCCTCCCTTGATCATATCCTGGATCCACCACTATATATATATATATATTTGGTCTAGGAATTAATTCGTGCGGGTGGACAAGAGATGGCGCAACGAACGGAGCGTCCCACAGTTCCGTGTATCCACACATGTGTTGCAAACCCCTGTCATCGCGTATCGTTCGTAGTATAGGGCAGTGGATTAAAGCGTCAACAACACCAGTTTGTAGTTAAGTGAACATGGCGCAATTTGTGCCTGATAAAGTGTTTTTGCGGGGTGTCCTGCTGCATTACTTTAACATGCAGAAAAGTGCGACTGAAAGTCATCATATTTTGGTGGAAGTGTATGGTGACCATGCTCTAGCTGAGCGAGCGTGTCAGAAGTGGTTTGCACGGTTTAGAAGTGGTGATTTCGGCTTGGCAGACCAAGAGCGAGCTGGACAGCCAAAAAAATTTCAAGACGAAGAATTGACAGCATTGCTCGAGCAGGATTCGTGTCAAACGCAGGAACAACTTGCAGCAGCATTAGGCGTTGATCAAACAACAGTCTCCAAACGCTTGAAAGCCATGGGAATGATTCAAAAGATGTCACATTGGGTTCCACATGAATTGAAAGACAGAGACGTTGAAAGACGAAAAACCATTTGCGAATTGCTGCTTCAACGACAGAGCAGAAAGGGGTTTCTGCATCGAATTATTACGGGTGATGAAAAGTGGATCCATTACGAGAACCCGAAACGAAAAAAAGGCCTGGGTGAAACCAGGTGAACCAGGTCCATCACAACCAAAACGAGATATTCACTGTGCAAAGGTTATGCTGTGCATATGGTGGGAAATGAAAGGTGTGGTGTACTATGAGCTGCTGCAACCGGGTGAAACTATGAATGGAGAACGTTATCGACGACAATTAATGCGTTTGAAGCAAGCTCTGGCCAGAACACGACCAGAATGGAAGAACAGACATGATAAACTTATTGTTCAACATGATAACGCTCGCCCACATGTCGCAAAACCGGTCAAAACCTATTTAGAAAATGTCGGGTGGGAAGTTTTACCCCACCCGCCGTATTCACCAGACGTTGCTCCTTCGGACTACTACTTGTTCGATTGCATGAACAACGATTTGATTGGACAGCGGTTTACTTCTTCAGAAGATATCGAAACATGGGTCTCTGACTGGATCGCTTCCAAGGATGAGGACTTCTTTCGCCACGGAATCCGTACATTGCCTGACAGATGGGCGAAAGGGGTGGCTAGCGATGGACAATGTTTTTCTTAAGGTATTTATGTATTTTGTGTTTGTACTACAACTTCAATGTGTGCGTACCAACCGCACGAATTAATTCCTAGACCAAATATATATATATATATATATATATATATATATATATATATATATAATGAATTTTTATCTTGAAGCAGTTGTCTAAAATGTAAATAAATAAATAAAGTAAATAAATAAATAAATAAATAAATAAAGTAATGATCCCATTTCCTTAAAATCCCACCCGGGCAATTTTGAAAGTTCTCCAAAAATAACATGTCCAAAGAGGGTGTCTGATAAATCTAATTGTCAACCAGAATAGTAGATTTCTTTCTAATTTCTAAAGTAATGACAGTAGGACATTTCATCTCAGTTCGTCAAGCAACGAATAATAATTATTATTAATAATAATAATAATAATAATAATAATAATAATAATAATAATAATAATAATAATAATAATAATAATAATAATAATAATAATAATAACACTGGCGTGTATTTTTCTTGAGAAAATGTCAACGTTTCAAACTCATTTCAACAGTCTAGAAGCTGTTGATGGACTGGAGGTTAACATCCATTTTCAACACAGGATATACAAGATAGGACTACTATTCGCGTTTGTTCGCAGCAGGAAACGCATTAAAAAAAAAAAAATAGAAATGCACTAATCTCTGAGTATGAGTATATGCACTACATTTTTCTGCATCAACTTTTCAATTGTTTCACAGTTGTTCTTTTGTCACTCTTAGGGCTTTTCACTTGTAGTTTACAAGTTGTATATATAAGTTTACATTTCCTCAAAACTGCAATTCATTCGTATACATTATATATGAACTTTCTCAACCAATATAAGAAATTAATTTATCACACTTACTTGGAAAAAATATGTTTTTCTTTAACTGTTTAAGTAATAATAATAATAATAATAATAATAATAATAATAATAATAATAATAATAATAATACCTTAAAACTGAATTTCTGGCGATGTGACGGGTTGGTTGGATTCGAAATTGGTGTTTCTTTTAGCGCCCAGACTATATAAGACACATATATACAGTTTAAGGTGGAATCTGAGCCACCGTAATGCCTTCAAACACCAACAGGAGATCGAACTCAGTACACATGGAACCACAATGTGACTTGTATCTTCCACTTGCTTACAATAATGAATCTTGATACATCCCATCAAAGTTTATTCAACAACCCCTAGATTAAGAAAAATAATCTACGAAAAAGCAGTAAATACAACTTTCCTTAAATGCTATAATAGGAGAGCTAGTGGCTGTCATGTTATGGGCCATGCTATACTATTTTATTTTTAGTTATTTTTGAGAGTAGGCCTACTTCAAATATTGTTAGGCTATAAGCAGATACTTAGTTCTAGAATCAAAATTCTTAATTATTTCAAAAAAAATAATTTCTTACTTTTAAGATTCTTTTTCTTATAAAAATTGTGGAAGGAAAATAACTATTTCACTCCCAGTTCACGTACTGTTTTTAAATAATTATTCGGATTCGGTTAATTATTGTACGTTAAAGTGGGCTGTTTTCCGTTTGTTCGATATTAGCATATCCACGTTCATAGGAACAAAATGATATTCTCTTCAGGTGCAAGTAATGCTAGTATGGACCAGACGTTTTGTTGTTCCATTCTTTTGACATTTCTATGATGGACTTTTCATGCACTGATGCAGCAATAGGTGATATCTATCTATCTATCTATCTATCTATCTATCTATCTATCTATCTATCTATATATATATATATATATATATATATATATATATATATATATATATATATATATATATATATATATAAAGAAATCGAATTATGCTACTGGAATGCTTCATTATTTCCCTCTTCTTTTTAAAGTAGTTTATGAATCAGATCGATTGCATGGATTTCTATGGTTCTTTGGTGGTGTTAGAGTAATTGTATAATATTATTGTTAATAATAATAATAATAATAGTAATAATAATAATAATAATAATAATAATAATAATAATAATAATAATAATAATAATAATAATAATAATAATAAGTTTCGTTTCACTGTGTGAAACTACGTTAGACTTCCAAACTGTTGCAACTCAATAGTCAAACTTAAAGTAGTACATCTGTAAGTACTGGTTGCAAATGCTTAATAAGATCAAAGATAGAACATGTTACTGGAACGCTGAATCCATATCAGAAAGTAATTATTCCTTATTCTTTACTGTTTTTGTTGTATGGTAAAAAGATTGAAACCGGAAATTGTTAATTTGAACCGCTTTGGGTTTGAATAGATGGTTAAATAAGGAGATAGAACCTACTCTTGGGAAGCTGAATAGATTGAAGGAGAACTGCATCGTGATATATTTTACCGGTTTTGTTGTATGGAAATCATTATTAAAACCGAATGTAGTAGTAAATTAGACCACTTCTGGTTTTGGTAGATTGTTGCCGGTTATGATGGTATGTTTCCTTGACAGGCTGAATCGTTTGCAGAAAACTGCTTATCGCGCTACCTACTACCGTCTTGTTCTATGGAGATAAATGTTGAAACCGGAAATGGCTAATTTTAATCACTTCCGGCTTGAATAGAAGGTTAACAGGGAAATGAAATATGTTATTTGGACATTGAATCAATTGTAGAAAATTGGATCTCGATATCTCTTACTGCTTTTGCTCTGTGAAAATAAATATTAAAACAGTAATATTAAATTTTTTTACCACTTTCGGATTTGATAGAGTGTCCAAAATAATTATTCTTCCTTCAGACGCTGAATCGTCTGCAAAGAAAAAAAAACTTCTCGTTATATATTATAATTTTCTTTCTATGAAGATAAACGTTTAAATCAGAAATTACTATTTTGAACCAGTTCTCTTTTGAATAAAGGGGGAAGATTGAACCTATTGTTTGGACGCTGAGGCGATTGCAGAAAAAAATAATATCTGTTCTGTATTTGCTCTGATACATGTGGACAGACGGACGGATTAAGCCGTTTTATATTATCCACGACACTTATGCACTGCGTAGTTTGGAAGTCATTAAGAACGGTTTTATCTGGCTGTCACCAAAAATGTTGATATTAGTAACTTAAGTAAATATACATATTAAAATACAGTGATATGTAAATAACTGAACACTGACACAAAAATATTTAACTTTTAAGGTAGCAGAATACTCCGAATAAAATCTGTCCCCCACAAATCACCTGTTGGCGGCAACTTACAATTCTCTTAAAGAGGTCAGACGTTCAGATTCCTTAATATAGCTTTCTCTTCTAACCTTTTCACTTCGCACAGGAGTCTTTTCCTGACTTCCCACGTCAGTGGTATATGGTTGAGCATCAGGCAATACTCTACGGAAAAGAATTGGTAGTACGTGGTAAGTCATCGGGTTGTAACACAATAGAGATTGTTAAAACATTTCTTTTTAAAGAAAAGAAGATAATAAAACTCGGCTGATCTGGCTCCATTAGTGACTTCATTATGTGTTCTGGTTTCATCCTAGTAGCAATATTGCTAATATATGGCACGCTCATTTAATATACGTATATTTTGTGCTGGAAACTTCTTTTAAAATTTTTGTTCAGAAGTATTGTATTTGGTATATTCTTGACATATTCCTGTTTTGCTGTGTCTCGTTCCATGTTTTAACGTTTTTGGAACTTATGTTGTATTATTAGTGCATTACTTAGAGTTGTATTATTATTATTATTATTATTATTATTATTATTATTATTATTATTATTATTATTATTATTGTTGTTATTATTATTATTATTCAGTATTCTGCCTTTTGGGAGGTCCTGGAACTGATGAGTTTTATTTTTTACTTATCTCTTTACTTTTTTATTTTAATTTTAGATTTGGGCCTGCAAATGTTTCTTCCACGTTTCTTGATTTTCAGCTTCCTCTTTTATCTCTCAATATTTTCTTCTATTTTTCAAATCATCGATCAGTCCTCTTCTTCCTATTCCTCGCTTTCCTTCCATCTTTCCTTCTATGGCGATATGAAGAAAACAATTTCTTCGCAAGATGTGTCCAATCTAATTGGCCTTTCTACGAAGAATGTTGGCTAAAAGCGTCCTCTTCTCTCCTATCCGTTCTAAAACATTTTCGTTTGTTACTCTGTCTGTCCATTTTATCTTCTCCATCTTCCACCAACACCACGTTTCGAAGCTCTCTAAATACTCATATGCATGAAAAAATGTTTTGCAAAACCTTAATATTTCTTCCTCATTACTTTATACAAAAATTTGATATTTTCGTAATCCATGTGATAAAGTAGCATGTCTCAGTTTTTAAGAAGTTCTGCCCTATAGGCCGAAACAAACGTATGATAAATGTGCAGATGAATAATAGGGGAATGATGATAGAAGAAACTAGAAAATATATGTACTATATAGTCCACTATAAGTTCTAGGGGGAAAACATCAGACCTTTACACTAAGTGTGGGTGCTCTAGCACTTATAGTAGTGGCCCAACAATGTATTAAAACACCGTACGATTTAGAAGGATACTGAGTGACATGTATTTTACTGCATACTATTTTGTATAATAGAAGTACTTCATGTGGTTGATTAACGCAGTTAGAAAAGTGTTCCTTGATCCAGATCAATCATTTGTCTTAGTCAAGAGTAAAATGGCAAAATTATTAGGTTTTAATCAACAAAATGTGTTGTGTGACGCTTATAAGTGATTCAGGCCTTCAATTGAAGATTTTTTTTTTTTATTTCCTGTGTGTACTCTTTAAGTACCTCGTTGAACATTGTGTCAGTTTTACGGTATTGTAGGAGCTGAGGTTTCAAATTAACAATATCAGGTGAGAGAATATGAAAAGAAAGAAAAATCTTTTATTACAGGAAATTCTTGTCTTTATAACTGTGTATTTACAACTTTATTCCTCGCCAAAAAAAAAAAAAAAAGTTTCTATTTGATATCTTTATGGTTGAGCACGAGCAACCAGAAACAAACACAGTAGGGAAAAAGTCAGTAAAAATTTTCAGAATTTTTCATTAAGATATTCAACAATGTGCCTGTACGTGTAATATTTAAGGTGACATTGTAAGTGATCTGACTATGGTAATACGATTGCAGAGTATACCGCGACACTTGAGTAATAGATGTCCACGAGTGTTCAATTAATTTTAGATCATTGCATTTTGGCACAGCAGTAATGTCCCGTGTTAGTCACGTACAGAAATTACATTTATCGTTCTATTGGCAATATAAAGTAAAATATTGTTTATGATTATTTGCTTCAGTCACTTTATATTTGTGGATAGAGGTATGAGAGAAAATAAAATATCACGTCTCGCCACTTGAATTTTGTAGAATTCTCGTCTTGATTATTGCAAATGCTTTTCTCGTCTCGTCTCGTCTCATCTCGAAATTTTTCTCGTCTTGGTTTGCAAATTTATATTCAAAATTTTTACGTCGACTTCCTCTTAATTTCTTCTTAAAGTTATCAGAACATTCCAAATCACGAGACAAAGCTTGTGATGTAACAACATTTACACCATTTGAGTATATTGTGTAATGACTTGTGCATTTTTAAACGTTGATAAATGTTCTTCATTATGTTCGTACATTCACTTTATGTTTTTTAACACGCTAAGTGCCGCGTTCGTCTCACATAAAATGTGTCCTTATAGCCACGTGATGCCAGGTGTGTCTCACATGACCTCTCGTTATCTTATTACCTGTGGTGACCCACTGATCTCTCATTTGACATTAAAGCCTATTGAAGTGTATAATAGTCAGCCTGGTATTTAAGAGAAACAAAGTTGGGCTATGCAATTATGAGTCTAACGTGATCTCACATGGCTCCAGCCCAAGTGGCAAAAACAAATCGTCTTTTGCATGAAATCCATCTTAAAAAATAATTCCATGCCTATCTAACTAATTGTTTTCTATATTTCTTTATCCATTGTTAATATTCATTTATAGTATACCATTTATAATATTTATTTTTAAAACCACATTACCCAAAGGTCTAATGTATTATCCAAGTCATTCCAAACTAAGGCGAGACAACCATCACGTGGAGTGAAAGTATAACAAAGCGTGCAGATGTTGCCGCCATAATAAACTCGTTACTAACTTATGCATTCGCATTTTCCCGGGAAAATCTGGACACAATTGGCTAAAGTTTGCGTGATGACATGTGGCCACGAAGCCTATTTCAGGCGATGCTTTGTCAGGAGCCATCGTGTCAATACAAGAAAGTATCATTAGTACCGATAATACAGAATTACCTAAAATTAGTAAGTTATTACTTAAAAGGACACACAGAAACCAAAAATGAATAAAACATGTTTTGGCTGCAGGGGACGTTTTACTTTCGATAGTATTAATATTTAACCTGTTAATACTGTGAACTATGTAACACTACAATAATGTTTAAAATAATCTAAGATTTCTCATCTCTTAAAATTTTTTCATCTCGTCTCGATTTTTTAAAATGTATTTTTCGTTTCGTAGGAACGCTACTGATACCATATTTGTAAAATAACCTCAAAGTATATCATCAGTTTCTTTTGTCTCATCACTCATAAGAGATGAGCGCCTTTGTTTAAAAGGCTAAGGGGAAATGGGAATAAAAGGTTCTTGAGTGAGAAAAATAATTCCCTCAAACACACACAAGATCACATTGGCACTTAATATTTATTAGAGAAGCTTAAAAGCAAAGCAAAGAAATTGAACGAAACACAATTTTGCTCTCGTGGTTATATGTTCCAAAGGATAATTAGGTTTTAATATAAAAAGCCGAAACCGATTTCGTGATACTGTAATACAGCTCTCCTGGAGGTAAGATAACCAAGTGGAAACAGCCTATACTCTGAGGGTCGTACTTAAGCCAGGTCCCTCGGAGGTTCTTCGTGGATAAACGATTACCGCGCGCCGACTTTATTGTGCGTGACCTGCGTTCGATTCCAGGCGGGAGCTCATGTAGTTTGGATCCCAGGTTAAGTTGTAGGTTCACGTTTCATATAGCCTCGCTGCTTAAAAATACACTATACTCAAATCAAGCAGGGCGTCATGGTAGCTCAGTGGCAAAGCGCTTACCTCTGGTGCGTGGAGTCCCTTATTCAGTCTCCGTGTTTGTGGTGGACAAGATCGTGTTTTCTCGAGTATTCCCTTTTCCCCCACATTCTCATTCCACTAATTCTTCCATCATCATCATCCGCTTGCCTTAATCATCGTCTCCCTTAGCCTAAAGGGCATAACAGCGGGACGTTAAACTGACATATTTCATTTGACGGATAGGGACAGGACTATACTAGTCACTGTTTTCGTAAAGCCAGAACGTATTTATACTCCGTATTTAGTGTACTTGTGCTTTGCTTGTATGCGCTATGCTTTGTGTATAAAATCATACTATTCATAAGTATGGACATTATTATTGATTGATTGAATGATTCAGGTTCAATGGGGACGTCAGCATCGAGGGAATTCTTATAGAGCAGTTTATATCTATCCGTTAAATCTTATATCTCCTGTCGCATATGAGAACAAAACCGTCAAAAAGATCTACCATTTCAAATTTCAATATTGATTCCCGTCAAAAAAAAAGAAAAGAAAAGAAAAAGAAAAAAGAAAGAAAGAGGGCGCAAAATGGTTTCTTGATATGAAAGAATCGTCCCAAAATTAATCTTACGCTACAATTCAAACCGAAAAGTTGGGGCTGCGGTGGATCAGTGGAAGAGCATTCACCTTTGGTGCATGGGGTCCTTGGTTCGATCCTAGTTCGCGCCAAGTGAACTTCATGGTGGGCAAACACCCTGTGCGTGGGTTTTCTCATGGAACTTCCGTTTCTTTCCACTTTCTTCATTCCTCATCATCACCGTCTCCTTTAGCCTAGACGGCATAACTATGGGATGTAAAACTTGAAGTTTTCATTTAATTTCAAACCGAAAAGTTGTAGGTTTCAATATTGGATTCCCAGTGGCGTCGGAAGTATTTTCCAGCTGGGGGGGCAAACTGCTGTCTTGAAAATAGACACGGGAATGTAACATAGGTAAGATAATACGAATATATGTTTGTAATGTAACAATAATTTGATTTGATTCGTTAATAATAATAATAATAATAATAATAATAATAATAATAATAATAATAATAATAATAATAATAATATAATGAAGCTGTAAACAGTTTTGTGAGAGTGAAATTTCCATCTATTAAAGGCATCTTAGTTTACATCTTTAGATTAATTAATCCCGTGTCAGTTTTGTGCTGGATTTTGGTCTGGTGCAGAAATTTTCAACCACTGAAATCAGAATAAAGACATATAAAATTGTAAAATTTGTACTGCACACAATGACTGTTTGTAAGTACAAATTTTACCGTTTTATATACTGGTACATATTTTTAACTGTATTGGACATGGCCACACGGACACTATTAAAGAATCTTAAAGCTACTTAAATCACTTGGAAATGAGGAAATTAAAATTATATTTTTAAAAATCCAGTTCTGGTGTTGCAGTACACTGTAATATTAGAAATTTCTATTTAGAACTATAAACTTTGTAGCACTTTGCAGTAGAAAGTAACTTGTACATTATAAAACAGGCTACATAATCAAGTAAAAAATAAGAAAATATATTTTTTTCTACCTACTTGACTTTGTGCCAGAAATGGAAAAATAGAATTTTCACTAAAGACTTCATAAAATTTATATAGAAAGTTCAACTACACTAATTTTCCAAAGTTATTTGTATTTTTTACTACACTTATTTCAGTATATCCAGTTTGTTATTACATTCAACTCTCTTCCTAATTTCACTTCACACTAATAAAGTACGACACAATTAATAAGAAATAGTTCAAGTTTATATTGAATTTTAAGTGCTATTTTGTATTTTAAATAATTGGTTATAATACGCATAATATTTTCACTTACGTAATTCTACATTTATTTCTTTTCAAAATTGACCAATAGTATATTTTCTTTCGCTTGTCTTTGATATGAATTCTCTTGCAATGGTGTTTGTCTGGTCGCTACACTTATGCAACAACAGCAGATGAGCCAATCTTTCCTGCGTCATGGACGTCCTCAAATATGTCTTTAGACGACGCAAATAGGTGATGATCTTTCGCAAATGCTCAAAAAGCTGGCATAGTGAGAACGAAAATCCCTAGATGAACAACTTGGTCGAGAAGGTTACGAACAGTTTGGGTTTCAGCACTAATAGTTTTTAATATTCTGATGGTCGTCAGCGACTCAGTCGTCATTAAAGTAGGTGGAAGCAGCCTGAGCTGAGCCCATAATCTATCCAGGTTAAAATCCGACGAGTGAACTCCTAATTCCTGCTTCAAATATTCTTTTGAGAGAGGCTCACCAGCACATATAGCTCCTGCAGAAAGTATCTTCTAGAGTTTTATGAGTTGTTTGAGGCCTGGCTGATTGAAACGACGCTGCACTTAATTAAACAAATAGTCAATGATTTCGAAGTAAATTTTTGGGAGATCTGATATAGGTTCTAGGGTAGCTGCTATAGAAGGATTATCAGTCTCCTCAACCTAATTGGTGTTCTCTTTGATCTTTATGAAGTGGGCAATTTTAAGTGTAGTTTGTCTGCATTTTCCTTGGCTTCCTTATAGATGTTTTCAGATGCACTGTTCGTTCGTAGGTTTCCCAGAGTGTCCTCTAGATAGAATCACGGCTGCTCTTTTAGCTCCAGAAGAAGCTTCAGAATTTTGAAGCACTTTCGCCAGTTGTCCGCAAGGTACAAAAGCACGTACACTGACTATCAGAAAAAATATCATTCCTAATGTGTTCATTCTTTTCAAATACCCTTTTAGAATTACTTTTTGATCATCAACCGTATTACTGATGGTTCTTTTCCAACGTGATTTGAATTCGTTTGTAGTAGATTGAAATCTGAGATTTTCGCCTAAACCCCAGCTTGTAGGACAAACAGACAGCAAATGTTTATGATTACTTTCGTTGATAGTTTTATAGGGTTCAAGAACAATGTCGGCGTATGTTGTCTATCGTTTTGCAGAATCCAAGTTGATGTTTCAAACGTCTTCACTATGGCCCGCACGTCACACAAAGATTCGCATTTTCGTGCTACTTCTTGCAATGGAGTAGCAATGCATGATGCATGATTATTGCAATGAATGTATACAACTTTCGGATGTTGAGTCGAAGTTATCTTCTGCACACCATTCACTCGTTATTTTCTGCATTCAGGTTAGGTTTCGTTAGAATGTCTTTGATCGTGAATTCTGTTTCCGACTTTGTGCCATGTGGAGTGATCATTTCCATAAATATTTTGTTGGGTTTGATGAATCACAGTCAATACAGCGCACACAGAGACAACTGTTCTTTCTTTGAAATATCAGTCTTGGAGTCGGCTATGATTGCATAAAATGGAGACTCTTTAACTTCTGCTACCAAGTCTCCCTATATTGCATGTCCCATAATCTATAAAATTTCATTCTTTCAATCAGCACTAAGCCAGTTATCCTGTCGATTAATCCATTGGCTGAGAACAGGCACTTCCATTTTTCTTTCATCCAGGAGTGACATCAAATTACCCGTACTATGCAAATGTCCACTGATTGCTTGACCACTGCGAGCTAAATATCTAACACTACTACTCGGAGTTATTATAAGCAGTGACTGTCTTCCTTATTCTTGTTTACAAGCTTGGTCTGAAAGGAGAGCTGAAACAGGTGTTCTGGTTCTGCACTCATATCTTAACCCTTTCACTACCACTGGGACATATGTGTTCCATGATACATTCTCAGAGGACCCCTGGTAATTTACCGCATTTTATTGCTATGAACCGATGTTCCACTGGTAAACAGCAGCCTGCTAATGGTTCACAGAATTCATTAACATTATCAAATAGACAGTAGTGGAAGTGAACGTGAACAATGAAAGTTATAATAGAACAGATGAAAGTGAGGAACAATGTGCTAGTGATAAAGCAGTGGTTGCATGTACTGAAATCTGGAAAAGGATGCCGAAGTGTAAAATATTTGTAATTATAAATACGACCCAACTGTTTTTTTCTGACAATATACGTATCATAATTGAAAATACAAGATGATCATTCATGTCAATACCACTGGGCCATATAGGTCCCACGTAAACATATCAGATGGATACATAATGTCCCACCCTTCCCACGTCGAAAAACGAAACGGTGAAAACATTTTTTATATATATTTATTCGTTTGAAAACAACTTAAAATAGCCATATATTAATCTTTCTCATTCCGAACAAAATTGTAGTGAAAGGGTTAAACGAACGACACGACAATAGAGTTCGCATTTTTCATATGCTCTGAATTATTAATCCTACCTTATACATTTTTCCTCCTCACTATAAAACTTACTGCACTCTGCATATTGTTTGTAAGAACATTAATTTAACTTTATGGAAAATGTATTTAGGCCCTAAATATCCTGTTACTCATTTAAACTGTTATATTTTTAAAACTTTAAAATCTCGCTCAACGACTCGTTTCACATTTCAGACTTACGATTACTTAAACAACAATTTTAAAAGAATTTACAGTGTTTAAAGAATGTATACCAATGGAAATAAAGAGAATTTCCAATTCTTTTTCCTAACTCTTTCTATCTAACATGGGGGCAGAAAAAGTGGCCGGTCCCTTGTTTCAAAGAGAAAGATGAATCTAGAATAGAGAATTTTTTTCACATTACTATAAAAAGCAAAATTTAGTTCATATAATCAGTGTTGTGTGATGTTTTTACAGTCTGAAAGTGAGGGGGCAAAACGAGTATCTTGTCCCCTTTGAAAATTTCAGGAGGGGCAACTGCCCCCCTTGCCCCCCGGTTCCGGCGCCCCTGTGGATTCCTATGTGATTTATACATCTATTGTAGTTTCAAAATGTGAAATGAAATTCACACTGCCTAGTCCATGTATACAAAGAATAACTAGAGTAAGAGTTTGATTCCTCGAAGCTGAAGAGAATAGATAAAATTTCGAGTTATCGAAGTTTTCGAGTAATCAAGGTTCGAGTTATCAAGGTGTCCACAACAAAAATTCGAGATACCGTGGTTCCGCGTTCTCATGAAAACTGATTATATAACCTCTATAACTCGAAGTTTAATTCATTCAAACTCCATAACTAGAAGTTTTGAAAGTAAAGTTGTGATTAAAATGCAATTACGCTTCACATTAGCAACAATGATAAGACTAACATCAATGAAAATCACATAAAAGCATAGAGCTATAGCTTCGAGTTATCGACGTCACATCAAGAGAAGTTCGGCTTACAGAGGTAAAATTCGACTCGTAGAGGTTCGCAGATACGAAAGTTCGAGTTACTGAAGCTTTTTAATATGATTATGAATTCTTTAAAATTCGACTTATCAAAGTTGCAAGTTTTAAGCACTTGACTTACAGAAGTCATTTTAACGTTGAGTGTTATTGAGAGTTAAGGGAATGTTAAAAAAAATCAAGTTGTCAAGGAATTCATATTATCGAGGTTCGAGTTATCGGGGTCCAACTGTATTAAATTTATGTTACTTGAACCTTAATAAATTGAGAATGTGTATGAGTATACTTGTTTTATATAGTTTAAATTCTGAGAATCATGTCCCTGTTCCTAATTTCAATAGGAAATTACCATTTTATCTATATTGTCTTTGCCCTATACAGCATGGAAGAAGTAGTTGTAACAAACCTTGTTATTCCTGTAGCGTTGATCATGAGTCGACACTGTGCTGTCATTTTCCCCTTTTAGTAAATTGAAAACTAGGGGATGGATGCAATACTGGGACTAGCCCTTCGAAATGAGACGTTTCCTTCCCTCAGAAGTTGATAACATAATTGGAACATCAGCGCAAATAAATTATCATCCAAAATCCGAGTCAATCTAGGACGAGACTGTGGCAGTGTATAATGATTGTTAAGCTTAAGTTTTACTTAGGCTTTCATTCGCTGATTGTAATCGAAAATGAGCAGAAAAATGTCGCTATTTACTGTTGACATTTTTGCTTTCACAATATTAGTCCATTCACTTCTTTTAGTCACTTTCTATTGAATATTTGCGAACAGTCTGTGAAATTTTAAGATTTTAAGGAAAGAGTTTGTATATACTTTTGTTACGGCGAACATAAAACCTCAACCGATACATTTCTTAGAACAATACAGATCCATCTTGAATTTGATGTTTCACAAATATAATAATAATTACACACTTTTCTCTTGTTTCTTTGTCTATTTCGTGTCAGCATGCATTGTTTAAGATCATGCAATGAATTGCGTGTGCAAAGGATGTCCCCGACATTTTCATTTGCGTGTAAGTATAGGGAGATACGAACAACTATCACGCATCGGAAAATAAATAGATGTTTACAAAACGTTGATTTTGTGAAGCTTGCTCTTATTTGAAAACTGTTAATTATTCTGTTTCTTGCACGTTCAAGTTCTCCCTTCTCTTCCTCAGTAAAGTAAAGACTATCTGTGATCTACATTTCTATTGTACCATAGTGAAAGTAATCATGAAAATGTATTTGGATGAATATCTAACAAGGAAGGGAGACGTGATGGTATTGTTGTATTACTCAGGTGTTCGGAAATGATAAGCTGAACTTGAACTTTTACATTACAGTTGAATTCTGGAAGCGTATTATATTCCTTGATTTTTTTATTATTATTCTAGCTTCACAATACACATGGAGGAAAACACGAAAAGAGATTGTTTTTCAGGTTGCTATTCAAAATGTAGGAAGAAACAAACAATAGTGCAAAAAGTCTTGAAATCACGAAAAAGAAAAATCAAAAGTCAGAAATTCAAAAGTATTTTTTACCAATTCTTTGCACTAATTCGCTATGTGCAACTAATAATGAGGACTCGTATTATCTATATGCTCAAATTACTGGAAAACTCTCCCTGCTGGGGCCGCGGTGGCTCAGTGGTAGAGCGTTCACCTCCGGACCATGGGGTCCTTGGTTCGATCCCAGCTAGCGATAAGTGAAGTTTGTGGTGGATAAACATCATGTGCGTGGGATTTTTCGGGGCTATCCCATTTCCTCCCACTTTCTTCATTCCACCATTTCATTCATTCTTCACTTCACTATTCAAGCTGTCCCTGACAGCTAAATTGTAATTTTAGGTTTCAATAATTAGTTCTCATCTCAAAAATACAGAAATAGAATCTTTAGAATCTTTTTAGAATAGTGTTATAAATTTCAAATCACCAACTTATTAGACATGCACGCATACGCCCTCTTTCCTCCGAGTAACAATGATCACTTGAAACTTGCCATTAGAAACATATATCCAGTTCCAATATTAAAGTGCCTGTCTGTAAAATGTAAATTTGTATAAAAAGTCTGTAAAATGTAAACTGCTACATCTGTACTAGCAGTTTTAGACACGTATCTTGTTGCAAGTTTATAAAAGAACATTTTAAATTAATATACCTCATTGACCAGCTATCCATCACAAGTCAGTCTGAGAGCTCCACTTCGCCTAAGCGGTTAGGGTACGCTCGTTTGGCGTAGGAAGTCCTGGTTTGATTCCCGGCGGGAGCTCATGGGGTTAGAATCTCACGTTAAGCTATAGGTCCACGTCTCATATAGCCTCGCTGCTAAAAGGGACGCTAAACTTAAATCAAATCAACAATTCAGTCTGAAGCAAAGTGATCCAAAAATGTTCTCAGAATGCTCAGTTTTTCTAAGCGAAACAGTAGATAACGTATTTAATTCTAGGGTTTAAGAGATATATCTGTGAGTTTGAAGGCTTATAGTGCAGTTTTCTTCAGAATGGAATAATAATAATAATAATAATAATAATAATAATAATAATAATAATAATAATAATAATAATAATAATAATAATAATAATAATAATAAGAGCAGCAGCAACAACAACTACTACTCTATGGCCCATGGAACTCGGAGGTTCAATGCCGCGTTCACAAATGTTCTCCATTGACTTCTATCCTTAGCGAACTGTCTCCAGTTTCTACTTTGTATTCCTATTTTACAAGACCCATCTTAATATTGCCCTCCCATCTGCACCTAGGTCTTCCTAATGGTTGCTTTCCTATTGGATTTCCAGTCAAAACTTTGAGAGCGTTCCTGCTTCCTTCCATTCTAGGTACGTGACCTGCCCACCTGACCCTCCTAGACTTGATGACCCTAACATCTTTTGATAAACCGTATAAATTATGCAGTTTTCGTTATGAAGTTTTCGCCATTCCCCATTCCGGTTCCTCTTTGGTTCGAATATTCATCTCAGGATCTTGTTCTCAAATATTTTCAATCTCCATTCTTCCCTCAGAATAAGCGGTACACGTCATAGCTTCCAAACCGTGGAAAGTACTAAGCAACATGCTGTCTTTAAGATGCTCCTTATCCTGGCTTAATAAGCAAACGCTCATTATTTTACACCAAATAACAAGATCAAATTACGCAGTGATACTTTGGCCCACTTTGTTTCACACTCTTTTACATGTGCTATGTTAATCTTAACTACCCGGTATATATAAAACTACAAGAACTGACATAAATTAGAAGGGTACTTCTGGTTGACATGGAAAGATGAAATTTGCCATGATTGTAGCTTCCCAAGACTAACCAAGAAAATTGCCAAAAGTGAATATTTTTAATTTTTAGGGGGTCTAAAAAGGGGATGAAAAATTTCCCCACGTTATTTAAATGGGCCTTTTTTTTTACCTAAAATCTCATGTTTTAGGTACTTGGAATTGGAATTAAAACTTGAAATTCGGTATACTTATACGATTTTGTTACCATTACCTAAGTAATCAGTAAAAATAAAAAAATCCACCTTTAGAGTGGTTTTATGTGAACTGAAAAATCTTTCCCATGATGGAATACCTTTTACACCTCAAAATTATTGGGCCTATAGAGCTGCAATGATTAAATTTGACGTAATTGTAGCTTTTCGGGACTAAGCCACAATAAAATTGCCAAAATTTAATATATATATATATATATATATATATATATATATATATATATATATATATATATATATATATATTAACATTTTAGGAGATCTAAAGAGGAAATGAAGAATTTCCCCATGTTATTTAAATGGTCTTTTTTTACCTATAAACTCATATTTTAGGTACTTGGAATTGGAACTTGAAATTCGGCATACTTGTACGTTTTTTGTTAGCGTTACCTAAGTAAACCACCAAAGATAAAATTTTCCAACTTTAGAGTGGTTTTATGGTGAACTGTAAATTTTTTCCCATGTTATTTATATGGGACATCTTCTACACCCCAAAATGTTAGGCACTTAATTTATCCCAGCGAAGCGGGTTCGATATCGATATAAAGTTACAATTTTCATATTGCTTTTGGTCTTTAAATATATTGAAAATATTGTAGTGTGAGAAAACGCGGAACCCTCAAAATAAATTATTGTAATTCATTCTGCACAAAGATACAAATATGGTACTATTTATACTGGATGGATGGATGGACTTTGAGCTTAGCGTCCCTTTTAGTACCGAAGGCTGTAGTATATTACACTGATAGCCAGGTTCGGACTGTCCTAGGTGGCTAGACGGCGACTGCCGCCCAAACAGTCGCCAAATCAAAAAAGGGTCAAATGAAAATTTTAATAAAGAGAGGGTCACATAAATTTGGAATAAAATTACGTAAATCGAAATGAAAATTCATTACACCAATTTCTAGTAGCTATATTAAGATTTGCCATTGATTATTTCTTTCCTGATCTTTTATAACTTCGCAACCATAGTAGACAATTCCGTAATTCCATTCCACCCTGAAGGTCTATATGTGCACACGATTTGCATAAATACACACAATCTGGGTACTTGACATAGTTCGTGGAGCACAAGTGCTTACTAATATTATTGTCCTTACGAGAAAATTTTGTCGTGCTTGTTTTGGAAGGTATATTCCCCCTTAAAAATATTCCGGGCTACGTGTAGTGGGCGTTCCTTTTCAGCTTATCTTATCCCTTTGTTCACAAATACTGAAACTGCCAGTGCTAACCATATATTAATTTATCCGTAGTTCTTTATTAACAAATTACAAATTTTATCCGTCCCAAGGCGAGATTAAAAATAAGTATGCTAATGACTATTGTTTGTGTTATTCTCATAAATATTGTTACATAAGATATACCCTGATTTTATATTATGATCTTTATGGTATAATGAACAGTGTGGCTACTAAAGAATAGGGTGCTTTATCTAGTAAGATAATAGTAAGCTTTTATCTTGGGAAAACAGTGGGCAGTTGGGGTTATGGTGGTTGGGGGATTGGGAATTCGGGGCCAACACAATATTTCAGCATCCGGGCCAACTAGTAGCCAGTCCAGACCTGCTAATAGCTTGGATTTACGCACTTTCTTAACTAGTTTACTATGATTATACAAACGTATTTTATTGTTTAACTATCAAAGAAGAAAATTTGCTGACCTCAAAATGGACAACTTCCGAAACATGAGGTTAGACTACCGAATTATCTAAATTCCATATAATGTGTATTAATAAAAATGGAGAGGGTTTTATGTGTCGCTATTTACCGAGAAAACGGCTTTGAAACGAATTTTTCAACATAATTTTTATAATTTCGTTTTGATTAAAATGAGTATTCCTAAAGGAGAGAAGGGTTCAAATTGTTTGCCACAAAAATAGAATAGCTCAGGAACTCTTCAAGTTAGGGAGATGAAACTTGGAAGTTACTTATAAAAAGTAAGTAAGTACGTGTCTATACGATTCCAAATTCAGATTGTAAGAAGAGGAGAGGGAGGAATTTCCGCGATATTTTAATTTTCAATTTCGTGTTCATAGAATGTAGAACCACTTGAAATGAATTTTTGAACGTATTTAGCACTTTAGTTTGCTACATGTTTATCATTTCAATTTAAAATAAAAGGAAAATTTAACGCTCTACAATTTTGCACCGATGCTAAGGGGAACAGTTATAATAAGATGAATAAGAATGGTGGAATGAAGGATGTGAGAGGAAACTGAATAATCCTGAGAAAACTCAGAAACACGGTGTTTATTTATTATAAACCCCAACTAGCGCGATATGAGATTTATATCATTTTAGGAAGATGAAACTAATCGCATATGCTCTTTATTAGAAACAAATGAACATATGTTGCAACGTATTTGAAAATCTCAATTTTAAAGGGATTAAGAGTCAATTTCTGCATTATACAGATTTTGAATTTTGTATTCATTATACCCAGGCGCGCAGCCAGAATTTTATGTTGGGGGGTGTCCAAGCCACTACGTCTATGCAGTATTTAACTGGTATTATTCTGCACCTGAATAGATGATATGTAATTGTAAAATATTTCTACCTGTATTTAAAATAAATGATATAGCTAAATTATTTTTTATAAGAGAAAGAGTGCAGATGAAGTACAGTACAAGATCAATTTTCATCCTAAATCAATCATTTCACTTTTAAGCAAGTATAGTTTTATTAAGAAAGTGTACAAACGCATATTGAGTTAGAAAGTTTTGGGGAGGGGTGGACCCTGTGGACCACCGTGGGTGCACCTCTGATTACACCTCATTCTTCTCATTGGAAGCGCGGGAAATTCTGCTTATATTCTGGAAAATAGGATATTTAACATCTATATATTCAGTAAAATTACGACTTTACACACACAAAGCATACACAAAAATACATAACGTGATTGATTTGATAATTTCTGTAATTTTGGGAGAAACTATTGTTAGAATCAATTCAATTTTTAAACAAGTTCTTTTTTTCTATATTATAGTTAATTTTATTACGACTGCGTGTTAGAAGTAGTAAGTGATTGTTTATAATACGCATATCCCAACACAACTGTAGAACAAAACAAATTAATGTTTTACGTTCAAGAATTCTTAAGCAACAAAGAGAAAAATGATCTTGCAGTTCGTTAAGTCACATGGTAATATGAACTAAAAGGAGTAGCAAATGGACTTGATACCTTTAAATTAAGCCAACTAGCATTCCACTGAAACTCCTACGCAACAAGTTCGTGATTCAGGTGTGCAGTAGACTCATATTGCCCCAAACGCTACCAAGTATAGCAAGAGATGAAAGAACTTTTACGTGATGTGATGCAATTGCCAGTTACCAATACCAAAGATGTGAATCGGATTCAGGCGTGTTTGAACTTTGACATTACATGATTTTTTGTTCGCGTATGCCTATTCGTTTTGTACAGACGAAATTGTTAAGTTGTTTTTAGATGTGTTATATGTATTTTGTAGTAATATTATTTGTAAAGGAATGTTTAAGATGTTTATAGATTTTCAAAATATGATATGATAAACTTATTTCTTAACTAGATTGTGCATTAAAGATATGCATCTCAGTTCTGTGTGGTAATTTTGGGTTAATCATAGGGTTGCCAATTGATCGGTTTTTCATCGGCCTGGCCGGAAATATTGCTGTTATTTTCATTAAAGCCGGTGACCGGTGCAAACTTCTTACCAGCCCATTTATGACCGTTTTTTTTTTTAAATTTGTATCTAGTTTGAAGTATAGACTTAAAAAGTAACTTTCATTCTGTAAATCCAAAGCTGTCACCTTTCACCATCTACCAACGATTAATATATTTTGTTCGTCTGTTTACATAATTTTAACGATATGAGAGGGACTGTATCACGGAAAATTTGAAATTCACTTGTAAGGAATTTTACACATTTATTGAGAGTAAAGAAGGAGTTCTTAAAGCAATTTCCTGTAGTTGAAGTATAAGTTTAAAGAATGAATTTCATTTTCCAAATTCAAAATTGTCACGTAAATATTAATTTGTTCTTTTTTTCGATAATTTTTAAGAGGTGGCGATAAATACAATAAAATGATCAATGTCGATTTCAGTTTCTTATTTATAGTAAGAATCGCCAATTCTGGAAAGTGAAATTTCCGGAATCTGGATTCCGGAAAATGTTGGACATCCCTAATTTGTGGCACATTGTATCTATTAAGCTTATTAGTGAATGTACTAAGGATATGCAGAATACAGGTGCTAATGCACTTTTGTTCACGATAGTATTTTTTTTACCCATGGAGGGGGGGTCCGAACAGAGATACTTCACACTTAGACCTATATCTTAGGGAATATTGAGGAGATGCCGGTTTTTGTATTTTCCGTAGTTGGCAACCCTAGTTAATAATTACCTGACTATAAAGGAGATGTATGTATTGTTGAGCGGTGACGAATAACGTTTTCAGGCAAACTTCATTCAGCACACAATAGTTCAGAATAAAAATTTGTATTCCTGCTATTCCAAGCATGACTATTTCTGACACATATTAATATTCAAATTAATTGTCTTACTAGGCTTAGAATGTAACATCCAAATAATATTACAATTTAAAGTTTAACAAATAACTTGTATTTTGTGATTGACTCGTATTTTGTGGTCCCGCGTAGCGTAGTCACTAACGATTTCGCCTTTAGTTCGAGCGGTCCCGGGTGCGATTCTCGGTGAGGACACTCGGTCGAAAATGTGTAAACAGCTTTCTCAGGCCAAACATCCTGAGTGAAGTTTTCCTGGGTTTTCCTCATTCACACGAGGCAAATGCTGGAATGGTCCCCAACATAGTTCTAGGCCCTTCTCTTCCTTCCCCATTCATTTCTTCCTCTCCAATTTTCCGGGCAATGTGATCGCCGAGGAACGTCATCCCTTATATGTGTGGCGGGCTAATGGCCATAAATGCCGAAAGCGCAGAAATCTAGTCCTGATTCTGATCCTGAATCGTATTTATGACCTTTATCAGGAGCAAGGTTGCATAGTACAATTCTACAGTCGATATTCTCCCATTGGAAATGAACCCCTGGCCATCGTGTACAAAGGTACGCGCGCTGGTCGCTGGACTAATAAGTCGCGTTTATAACGGTCATCGTGGGGTCTACGAGTGTTATTCTTCTCCCTCTATCGTTCGCTTAGCATTATCTCAGTCCAGTATCTACTCATGCACCTTTCAGTTAAATCATGAACCTTGTTCAGATTAAATCACGTTTAACATTAATGTAAAACAACTATTTCAATAGGGAGACCCGGGTTCAATTCCCGGCGGGAGCTCATGTGGTTCGGATTCCACGTTAATCAGTAGGTCCACGTCTCATATAGCCTCGCTGCTAAACGGGACGCTAAACTAAAATCACCTCACCTCACCTCACTATTTCAATAATAATAGGCACGCTTAGGTAACAAAGTTAATTTTTGTTGTTCAACTGCTGAAGAAAAAATCTAACATTTGAAATGTAAGTATTCAGATAATCGTATTTGCCTCATGTTCAGACTGTAAATCTGTTTCTGCATTGAATGTCACGAATCAGGTGAATAGAGAGTTACCGAACGCCCGAGTATTTGAAACATGTGTTAAAGGGTTACTTATTCAGTACTTCCAAAACTGAAAGTTTTTTACCAGTGATACAATTCAAGTGCGGTTCTATTAACTTTCCAAAATATAGAAACTTACTAATGTAACTGCAGTATAATCGATGTTTCTAAAAAATAAGTGCATATTTACTATCATATGCAAATCGAAATAAGGAAATAGGTACTTTACTTTCGTGAGGTTTTTTATTTTTATTTTTACTAATATTCTGTCCGTCACAACATATCATTAAAAAAATAATTATAATGACACACAACCCTACACACATACACATATAAGACAAATACAAAATGCCTGGAGATTTATGAAATGCAAATTTAGCCAACAGTATATTATGGAGTAGTTTCTGTGAAAATTCATGTAATAGCCAATAGTAGATAGGAAAATAAAATTAAAATATTTTTAAAAATAATTCACAATTTCTAATTTTTTTAAATCCCATAATCTATGTATTAAAGTGCTAGGTTTATATGTTTGCTCCAAAGAAAAGTTTATATGTTTGTCCCCAATGTTTTCGACAATGAGATCTCAAAAACCACAAGTGCTAGAAACGTGCCGTTTTCGCTGGTCGATTCCAAATTTTGTGTAGATTGTCCAGTTCTAATTGAATTAAAAAAAAAAAAAACGTGGCCGTTATTTCTTTATTGCACTTTTTAGTGGTACACTGGATGTTGAATTAAAAAAAGAACATCATATCCTGTGAGTTATACATCCCAATAAAACATAATTGTGTACAGGGAGTGCATATCTCTCAGGCGTTTATTTCATGGTCAAATTATGAAAAAAAGAAGGATAACCATTTGTCCAGGATAAGATGAATCTTGATGGTTTTAAGTGTTTTACCCAATGAACACCATATATCACTGGCATTACTGACATCACTGACATCAATCGTGTGTGTAATGTATTTGATTATTACATACTACATGCAAGAAGAAAGAAAACACTAATCATACGTGAATTAGAAACTCTAACCGGAAGTAGGCTCTAATCTTACAAACGGTGCGAGATATTGAAAAAAATAATCGAAAAATTTCCCCTTTATGGTACCCCTTGCCGATTTTTATCAAGACGTCTTTCACTTGTGTCCTTACAGGGACATGTACAGATGTGAGAAATGACAAGGAGATTCATGCTCATATGTGATTGATGCGCTCTGTAGAGAGCGCAGATTCAGCTAGTTAATGATTATTGAGACAAACACATTACTTTTTGAAAGAATTCTGACAAAATACAGCATTTAAAAAAAATAAAGTTAATTTTACATAATTCAGGTATTATTTTATAGGTATTTTTTCTTTGTTTTAAAGAACAAAATCCAGACTCTGTTAATCAGGAAAATATGATACTTCAAGTTATTTTCTTCTCTTTTTAAATATATATTCTGCCTCAAATATACAACTACTTGATTTGTTTTTTAATTTGGATATTTTGACTTTTTAGAAACAATATTTATATGCATTTCTATTTTACCCTAAATATCTCTAAGCTTCTCTGTAAATGTTGACAATCCAATGATTGTCGAAGTTTCAAATAGTGAATTATCATTATGTTTATTATTCAGAATGCGAATATCTGTGTGGAATTTCATAACAGAGTTTAGGTGAACATTTATTTGTTAACTTTTTGGATAGGATAATTATGTTTCTTTACAGCGGCTATGTGCTTAACATAGGCACGGTTGAACCGATAAGTTTTCACGAATACGCACCGAGGCTAAGGAGATGGTGATGGTGATAAGGAACAAAATGGTAGAACGAAGAAAGTGAGAGAAAACGGAAGAACCTCAAGGAAACCTACACACCCGATGTTTGTCCATCACTAAACCCACTTGATGCGATCTGGGATTGAACCAGGATTCCCACGCACTTGACGTGAACCACCTGTAAATGATGGTGTTGGAACAAGTCTTGTGGTGAATGAAAATCAAATTGTGGATTTTCTCAGGCTCTTTCTTCCTATTCAGTAATTAATACTTACATCAATATCCTTTATTTGTGAGATAATTAACTAATTTTAACTGATTTTACGGCGTATGTAACACGAAAAATGAAATGAAATGAAATTTTTGAGTTTTACGTCCCACGGTTATGCCGGTTAGGCTAAAGCAGACGGTGATGATGAGAGATGAATGAAATGGTGGAACAAAGAACGTGGGAGGAAACGGGAGAGCCCCAAGAAAACCCACGCACACGGTGTTTGTCCACCACAAAGTTCACTTGGCGGGAGCAGGGTTTGAACCCGGGACCCCAAGCACCAGAGGTGAACGCTCTACCACTGAGCCACCGCGGCCCGCTACGTATGTAACACGAAGGTTCAACGCCGCGTTCACAAAAGCTCTCCTTTGACTTCAGTCCTTAGCCAATTGAATCCAGTTTCTACTTTGTATTCCCATTTCTGCTACATCCATCTTAATATTGTCCTCTGCGCCTAGGTCTTATTAACGATCGTTATCCGATTGGATTTTCAGTTGAAACTTTGAAAGCGTTCCTACCTTCTGCCATTTTGCCTACATGACCTGCCCACCTGAGCCTCTTAGACTTGGTAATTCTATTGGTAAACAGTATAAATTATACAGATTTTTGTTATGATATTTCTTCCATTCCCTATTTCCGTTCCTCTTGGGTCCGAACATTCGTCTCAGGATCTTGTTCTCAAATACTTCGAGTCTCTGTTCTTCCCTCAGAGTAAGCGACCATGTTTCGCAATTATACAACACAACAAGCATGAGTATCGTTTAATATATTTTAAGTTTCAAATTCTTCGACAGAATTAGCAACGACTAAAGAATTTGAACTTAATAACAGTTAACGTCGATCCTAGATATTTCAAAGTACCTAGGGGAAGATGGGGTAATAAGAGACAGAAGTAATTTAAAATGTTAGCAGTTTTAAAGTCACATTTCTGATTCTTTGTGTATATATACTTTGTTATTGGGCAACACAATAGAAACTTATTTTATTTCTTCCCAATGTACAAGAAGACTGCGATTTTTTTTTAAGTTCAGTTGTTTCTTATTACACCGTATGGGGTAATAAGAGAAGCTGCCCAAATGTTTTTCATGCTGTGCCTTGTTGTTAAACTGCGGTTACAATTTATATGCCTAAAATGTATTTTATTGCCTTATCTTTTTACATGTTTTTATTCTGCCTACTTTTCTCTCAATTGCCATGTGAAAATTAAAGTTAGTGAAAGTCATATTTGAAAGTTGAATGCTTTCAATTACAAACTATACAAGTAACAGCCTTTCATAATTTGTGGGTTTTCATTCATTCTGAACATTTTGAAATAACAAAATTACACATTGTAGTCATATAAAACTTTTTTTATTAGAAAGAGAGGGCCTACGGCGTAAAACCACTCTTTATTCTACAGTGAGTTCTTACACAGTAGGCTATACAAAATTAAAAGGCCATATCAAAATGAAAAGTATCCTGCGTGAATACTTTCCACAATAATGGATGGAAACTTTAAGCCCTAAAACAGAAAATTGGCCTAGACCAGAACATTTTAAAACAAATATTCTCTCTCTCTCTCTCTCTCTTTTTTTTTTTTTTTTTTTTTTTTTAGCAGAATAAGCCTCTTAATATTTACAAGTTCTGCCCTTTTAACAATGAACGGATCATTTCCTAATAAAATTACAGAACCATAAAACATGAACACTTTATTCATTTCCTGAATATCATCATGAGGAGGCCAGTGGAATTTTAATCTTCAGTTAGTGGACCTGGAAAGACCAAAAGACTGTTTCTTATTTCAGCGAAAAAACAAAGCTAATAAGGGAGGCGCATTTTTTGGCAAGCTCATTTATCAGAGAAAAGCTGGAACAGTTAGACTTTGATGTTTCACTATTGCTGCACAAATTTATGCAAACATTTTTTAGAAACATTTATAGCTAAGTTGTAAAAAAGATCTTCACGAAAAAGACTGAAAATAGGCACCTGAAGTTTCTTGTAGACACTTTTTAAAATACAGAAATGAAAGTAAAGGAGTTGTTTAAAATTAATGCTCTTTTTAAGGCTTGTACATGGAAAGATACAGTAAGCTGTGGATTTTTTAAAAAAAAATTTCTGATGATAAACCAAACTACCAGCAATCGTGTCTCTTATTACTCCATCTTCCCCTACTTTGTCGAAAGTATTATTTTAAATGATAACACATCCATAATTTGCAGTATTACGATCCTAGGGAACTTCCATATATTTAGTTTCCTCTGCATTTACTAGGAAATCCGTACTTAATAGAAACGTAAAATTAATTACTGCTTATTGCAAATGCTTGACGAGTGATATAATTAGTATTGGTCACGAGACAAATGAGACAGACTCTTTCCAATAGAAACAGATGTATTTCGAGGTATTACTTTGGCAGGGGTGTAGCCAGCAGGTTTATCTAGGACGGGCCTGTCATTTTTATGGGGGCATCTACAATGTACAAAGACCCCCTCAAAAGAAAAAAAAGTTACAGCTAGTAATTTTGAGGCCTGGAAAACTCGAAAAAGTGGGTTTCCATCCGGAAAACTAAAACTCTTTTTTACTTTAGTTTTTTAAAGTCTTTTTCATAAATACTATTATATACTAGATAATTTTTATTATGCTTAACCCAAAACTACTGCTCCGGACAAAATGTTATACTTTTCTGCATAACTATTTCAATTTAAGGCCTTGTACACAAAACCTATCTACGTAAGACTGATTTTCTTTGAAATTTCACTTGATTTCTTTAAGATTTCCGGACAAAAATATTTATTTATTATTCGTGACTAAGAAAACAAAAAAAAAAAAAAAAAAAAAGAACACCGTAATTGTTTTATTAGGATAGATTGACTATTATTTTAAACTAGGCCTATACAAAATATTTTCATGCTTCATATTGGACATAATCCGCACAAGAGAGCACTATACAAATCAATTTTAGCCGATGTAGTAGCAAGCTGTACATTTTGGTCATTCCTTACACGGGAGAGATACCATAATATTTTTTTTTTCGGTCGGTAAGGATTGGTAAATAATTTACCGTAAATTATTAATTATATGTAAACTTTGTTATTTTTGAATGACCGAGGCGAGATAATCTTACGATGACGTTTTAAAAGTTGATCATTTGGGGAGTCCAGGAAATCAGTTGGTGGGCTGGCCCCGATGCCCCCTCCCGTGGCTACACCCCTGCATTTTTGTATCTTTTTGAGAAGACGAAACAGTTCCAATTCTCGCCTCGTTAGTAATAATAGATATGGAACGCACTTTTTGGATCAGTATTTCTAGAAAACATTTCATTGTCAGGATTTATATTATATGTGTCCAAATATTTATGTGATATGTCCAGATATGTCCAATAAAAAAAGAAACGGTAAAACGCAGAATTAATTTATTCTGAATGACAAACCTCCGTCAATTCGATTCACGTTGATTGTGAATTGTAATTATAGATTTGCCACTCTTTCAACCTAGAATGTATTCATGTTCAACAATCTGACGGGTGTGAAAATCTAAGTATATACAGTTTTCAACAATTTAATACTCACGATTGTTACTCGTCTGCGAGTGACGTCAATCTGAGCTCCATAAATTCAAAACGAAGGGAGTGGCCTAGTTACCTCATGGCCCTAGTTACCCACTGCACCTTCTATCGGAGGAGGGCATATCCTCCCATTGCTCCCAGCTATGTTCATCTCGTTCATACATACACACACACATACATACAAAAATGTATCAACAAATACATAATGAAAATGGCTCATTGCGTGTTTATACATAAACGTGGGAGGTCAAAATCGAATCAGATGTAGACGCAGCTATAGACAAGTGGTGACCTCTTCTCAGTGACCTTGCCTTTGTTTTCAATCAGAGAGATGAAATTCTAGACCTACTGAATTGGTGATACAGTACCTGAGAGTTGAACTTCCGTCCGACAAAAGAATCATCTGAAGTTCCAGTGATCTTTCGGTTTCGTGCTTGAGTCACCGGGTAACGGGGCTTGATCGCGTAACGGGCTATTTGCCTGAGGGCTAGATTATGACGTAACGACCTACTTCGTACTGGAACTTGAGCGACATTCTTCACCAACAATAGCGAGAGTTTATTATGCGCATGTAGTGACGTAATTTTGTAGTGTGTTCACCACGTGGTTTATTCAATGATGAAGTTTTTTTTTCTCTCTCTCTATTAGCAACTTAATCAATTTAAAATGATGATTTTCGTTTTTCCATAGTTATTTTAAATTGGCTTGTATTGAAACTTACATATTAAACTGTTACGTAACATGATTATAAAGTCAAGTAATGTTGTTACTGCGTAGAAGCCAGTTTCAAATATTCTTTATTATTGCTAAGTCTTCAAGTGTATCGCTAGTAAACAATAAACTATAAACAATTTAATATAATATACTGTATTTGATCAAAGAAAACTTCAGCAATTCCCTAGTGAAGAAAGTTCCTACTTTTCGGTACTAATAAGCGCAAAGGTGGATATGTTTAATGTATCGGTTATAAATTTGTTCCGATAAACATTAAGAAAATAAAGAATTACACGAAGTCAACTTCGTGATCTACTTATATCATTAGCAATTTTCAAGCCCCGTTATCATTTAAGGCCTTGATATATATATGTTTTTTGGTACGTACAAATAAATATTGTTTAATTCACCATTCTTTTGTAAAATTTGCCTTGAAAGCAAGAATTGCAAATAAGTGAACTAGTTATTATGAATTTAATTGTAGAGTAGTAGAGATAAATTGATAATGATGCAAATTGTGGAATTGAAAATATTGTTTTTCATAGTTTGTAGATAAGTATGTCGAATTTAGCTCATTGTCTGTTCATGTTATAGAAAAAAGCACAACTACTATTAGATACTACTGCCATTATTAGATATTCTTAGTACTGTCAGCGGTGGGGACATTCAGTCGAAAAAGTGTAACAGCGTTTTCAGGTCAGCCACTCTGAGGGAGGTTTTCCTGAGTTTTCCTCATTCACACCAGGCAAATGCTGGTATGGTACCTTATATGCAGGTCGCAGGCCGCTTCCTTTCTTCCCCGATCCTTTCTTCCTTCCCTTTCCATGGATAGTGTGATCGCCGAGGGACGTTATCCCTCATACGTACCGGACTAACAGAGACATAGATGCCGAAATCCCAGAAATCTAATTCCTAATCCTAATGTTACTACTATCAGGTAGATTCTTTTGTTTTTAAATGTAGTATTTTTCTTACTAGAAATTCTCTTTACCTTCTTAAATTTTCAAAATAAAAATAATATAATCAGTTTTTTTGTATGAGCTTCAAGTTGTTGATAATAAATCAACAACACATTCAGATGCCCATGATTGGCTAAGCGAATATAGCATTGCACTTGGTCTTCAATGGGAACACAAAGCATCGAATAAAAGTCAGAATGCTGGTTCCGATCTAGCGTTATCATCCACCGGATTTTGTTTGTACACTCTCGATTTTGGAGTAAATAACCCGTGTCTGAACGTAGCTCTGGTAAGACTAAAACGCCCCAATTCTCCTGTTTATTGATTAGTCTTTTTTATTATTATTAAATAGAATTATTATTATTATTATTATTGAAATTAAAAACCAACATTATGGAGAGCTTTCAAAATAAGAGGAAATCTCAGGTAGCCAGGTAGATAGATATCTAACACATACTCCTAAACATAGGCTACATACTACTTAAAATGGTCATTCATTTTATATATATTATATGACTAGCTTTTGGCTACCTGGAGGTGCAGCTCCCAGAACCCCGTGTTTGCTCGGACTAAAGCCACGCATCTCTTAAGTATCAGCCTTTGCATAAAAAGTGAAATGAAATCGTTAAGTTTTACGTCATAGGGTTAGGCTAAAGGAGACGGTGATGATGAGAGATGAGTGAAATGGTGGAATGAAGAAAGTGGGAGGAAAAAGGAGAACCCTGAGAAAACCCACGAGCACGGTGTTTGTCCACCACAAAGTCCACATGGCGCGAGCGGGGATCGAACCAGGACCCTAAGCACCGGAGACGAAAGCTCTACCACTGAGCCACCGCGCCTCCTGCATGAATAGTGAATTTCATGTATTTGTTATTAATATTTCCTAAATTTGGTCACATAGGCCTTTGTCGACGAACGTCCACGTTTGCTCTGCCTACAGCCTCGTACTCCTTAAACCCACAATTCTACCGAATGTCAAGTTTCTTTTTCTATTCAACTACCTAAAAGATAAGATTTTGTATGTAAGGTTTTGAGATGCCCATTTAAATAATATGGAAATTTCTTCATTCCCCCTTTAGACCCCTTAAAAACTAAAAATATTCACTTTTGGCAATTTTCCTGTAGGTTAGTCTTGAAAGGCTACAATCATTCGAAATTGCATCATTCTAATTCTGCCGGAAATGCCTAAAAATTTTGGGGTGTAGATAATGTCCCATATAAATAACATAAGAAAGATTTTTCAGTTCCCCATAAGACCACTTTAAAGTTGGAAATTTTTATTTTTAGTGATTCAGTTCATTAATGCTAACACAATCGTACAAGCATACCGAATTTCAAGTTTTTGTTCCAATTCCAAGTACCTAAAATATGAGATTACAGGTCCAAAAGAAGGTCCATTTAAATAACGTGGAGAATTTCTTCGTCCTTAGACCCCTAAAAATTAAAAAAAATCACTTTTGGCAATTTTTTGTCGGTTAGCCCCGAAAAGCTACAATCATGTCAAATTTCATCACTTTAACCCTACAGGAAGTACCCAATAATTTTCGGGTGTAAAAGATGTCACATAAAAATAACATGGGCCAGATTTTTCAGTTCCCCACAAAACCACTCTAAATTTAGAATGCTAATGGAAACGCACAAGTATACCGAATTTCAAGTTTTTATTCCAAGTACCTAAAACATGAGATTATAGGTCCAAAACAAGGCCAATTTAAATAACATGGGGAATTTCTTCATGCCCCTTTTGACTCCCTAATTTTTAAAAATATATTCACTTTTGGCAATTTTTCTGTCGGTTAGTCCCAGAAAGCTACAAGCATGTCAAATTTTAACTTTCCACGTCAATCTTCTAGATGAAATTAAGCAAGAAAATTAAGGGATAAAACTTGAACAAGAATTTAGAAATCGAGACGAGAGCAGGAAAACTTTCCGAGAATCAAGAAGAAACGAGAAAGGAATTCTTTCTAAATCATGATTTAGAGACGTGATTTCTACAAAATTTGCTAAACAAAATAACCCTTTTCTCGTCTTGTCTCCTCTACCAGGAAACAGTAGACCACTTGCATTGGGCACAATGTAATGTTTGAATCTTTAAAAATAGATAGTTTGTGTATGCTCTTATTTTATTGCAGCTATTGTTATGTTACAATATTCTGCTAATATTAGCCAGTTTTTGTTTTCCAGCGTATTATTAATTTAGTTAATTACAATTGAAGAAACCTATAGCGATTTTCAGTACTTCTTTAGAATTTCGGACAGGGTGGATTGATTTAAATCAGCCTGATTTAAATCACGATTTAAATCAAGATATAAATCACTTGATTTTTTAAATAAAAACCGTTGATTTAAATCAAATTCCGAAATAAAATAATTTAATGTGAAAATAAGTAAAATCCCGTTTCTGTTCTGTTATTTCGGTTACGGAAGTTAATAATCATAATACAATGAGACTCAAATGTACAGTATGTACAGCATAGTATGAAAACAACTGTTATGCACAGGATGATTAGGGAAAATCCCATTTTGAACGGGTAACAGAGGAATAATGCTTTCTTCTCTTCGTATGGGTTTAGGTTTTAAAATCTTTAACTGTTTCAACGGGGAAATCACCATCGACATTTAAGATGAAAATTCTCTCGCGTGCGCGTCTGCTTGTTTTTTCCCAGATAATAGGGCGTATTTGGAGGGGTCTTATCCCCTCTCTGATTTTTTAAAGATTTATAACTTTAGGCGAAATTTATGTATTTCGTGCCTCAAGCTAGTTCCATTTCTTTAAAAATATGCCCCTATCAAATATCAGTAACTTTTGTGAAAAAAGTGACATTTTGATACACGTTGCTATAATTTTTCCTTAATGCTTAAACCTTTTAAATTATATTACCTATTTTTATTCTATTAAAAATAGAAATGGAATCTTTGAGTTTTACGTCCTACGGTTATGCCGGTTAGGCTAAAGGAGACGGTGATGATGAGTAATGAATGAAATGGTGGAATGAAGAAAGTGGGAGGAAACGGGAGAACCCCGAGAAAACCCACGCACTATTAAAAATAGAATCTTCATTATTCGATTAAAAAGTACCAATAAACCTTTTTACTTCGGTTTTTTTTTCAAGACTGAAGGCATTGTAGAACATGTTACATGTGCTTTCACGCCTTTCTGCGTCGAGACATACCGGTAGTGTGTGATGACATCATCAATTTAAGAAGATATTTTTTGTTATGCCTATTATTATTATTATTATTTTTTTTTGGCAGGCTTCCATTTTGCATTCAAAAGACTGAAGTTTTGCACACTCCTTCAGTGCACCCCTTAGTATTTTTCAGATGTTTTCAGATCTCTGCGTGAAAACAGGGCGGTCCAGAGGGAAAAATGTAAAAAAATATATATATATTTAACAAAATAGCTTTTTCCGTGATTCAGATGGAGACATACGAATGGTACTGTTTGAAAGGCTGTTCTATTCTGAAGAGAATGACGTACGAACCATAATCCTAGGATGAATAGGGATGTTTCAGGAAATTTACCTGATATCCTGTTTTATACGGGAATCTGGGGTATTTGGGGGATATTATTTTTCGCGGGCTTACTTTTGCACCTACAAAATTGAAATTTTGCACATTTATTCAATGCACCACTTAGTATTTTTCAGTGTTTCAGATCTCTACCTTAAAACAGAGGGTTGGTCCAGAGGGGTAAAAAGTAAAAAGGGATATTTTTAACAGAAAATCCCTTTTTTCGTGATTTTTCCGCCCCCCGATACACGATGGAGACATTTGAATGGTACAATTGAAAATCACTTTTATTCTGAAGAGAATAATGTAAAAATCACGACCCTAGGATAAATAGAGATGTCTGAGGAAATGTTTATATTACATGCGGGTTATCTGCGGAATTGTGGGGATGTTCTTACCTCATTGTTAAATATTTTCCCCGCCCTTAGTATCCAAGATAGCTTGAAATTTTATACACACATTTAATACACCCCTTAGTATATCCCAGTTGATTTTGAGATATGTGCGTTAACACAAGGGAGTCCAGAGGAGATCAAATTAAAAAAAAAAATCAGAAAAATCCAATTTTCTCTAAATTTCCCGCTTCAGGGACATGATAGGGAAATGCGAATGTTACCGTTTAAAGGCTGTTCTATTATGACGAGAATGAGATATGAACCATGATTCTAGGATAAATAGGGATAATGATGTAACTGCTTGACTGAAAGTCCATAATTTTCCTTTTTTAAAAAAAGCCAAAATTTAAAAGGGTTAAGAAACATTGTTTGAGATTAACAAAGGTTAACAATTGGAAATTAATTCAAAATTCAACCCAAATACTTTCATTTAAATGGCATAATTAGCATTTAATACTAATTCCTAATGCTTTTTCTTCAGTTTGCGAGTTGTAATTTACGAGGAAAAAGATTTGATTTAAATAAAAAAAAATCGATTTAAATAAAAAAATCAACAAAATGATTTTTTTTAAATCATGATTTTTTTCCACCCTGATTTCCGAACACAATATCACAACATTATGGTATTTCTACATACTTTACGTTAGGAACTGTAACGTTCGTTTGCTTAAATTACTTCATTTTCATAAGGCTTTAGCAAGGCAGATACTGATAGGATATACTCGTATGTTAATTTGTCTTTTAGTTGACACTGAGTTGGGCAATTTTAAATGACTCATAATAGGTATTTAAAGAATAATTAACTAACTAATATATATATATATATATATATATATATATATATATATATATATATATATATATATATATATATACGATGTGTATACTTTTACGCTACAGAGACCATGTCTATGTGTGTGTGATGAAACAGGCAAAATGCTAGAAAGCATAACATTTGAAGAAACGACTTTCAAATCTCTGTATGAAATAGCTATAATTAGTATAAGATGTAAACAAAAATAACAGATAATTATCAATACGAAGTCACACCTATTTCACTGTTAGCGATCTGTGAAGGAGCAACAATCAGTTTCGTAGATAATGCGAGAAAGAAAAAGAAAAGCGGTGTAGAAAGATTTTGATGAAGACTTTTTAACTAACCTACGTGTTTACCCATGCTCAAAATAACTTTATTCATTACCATAAAAGAAATAATAGCTGGGTCCCTAATGTCGGTGTACTTAAGTTCGGCAATGAGGGAGGCAATCTGGTTGATAAATTTGAAGTAAAAACTGAGAATGCGTGCCGAAGATTAGGCACTTCTAACTGGAAAGAAAAGGAATTAGAATTCAACATTTCTGAAATTTAGGCTAAAGGAGTTAGACGATAAATGCAACTAAAAGGAATACGCATGTTGTGGGAATAATAACAAAATGGCAGAAAACAAAAGTATCACCTATCTCCACCACCTATATGGTTAGCACAAAATGCACGAGCTAATCTGAAATCGAGCTAAAAAAAAAACTCTTAAAACAAAACTAGCCAAGCTGCAGTGTATAGTCAGATTTTTCAGTGTTGCTCACACTTGCCTGAAATGAAAGCTTATAAATGTTTACCACGACTTGTATGGAATAACATCTTAACGGTACAACAGTTCTATCTACTGATATGCATACCATATTTTGATATGTTTCTTAATGCTTACTTAACGACTGTATGTGCAATGTACCTTCTAATTATAAGTTAGTCGTATGTTATCATAAATACGTAGGCAGATGAAAGAGAATATTCACTAATTGACAGAGTATGAGAGTAAATTCAGAAGTTGGCCTTTATTTATTTGATAGATAGCTTCTTTGGGAAGGGAAACTGACTGTAGGACTTTCTCTGTGAACTCACAGACGCAAACACAATCTACGCTATACCTTAAAACTGAACACACTTCCACAAGGCAAAAAATTGAATTTGACATTGTGTATGACTTGCACATAATAAAAACAAACAGACGAAAATAAAAGCAAAGAAAATCGCTTTACTATTCTGATGCGCAACTTACATTGAAGCCCACAATATTGTAAATACTGTCCTACTGTGTTTATACATATACATATATATATATATATATATATATATATATATATATATATATATATATATATATATATATATATATATTCATTTTGTTTTTCCCTCAACCCTCCTTCTCAGTTGATCTATTTTGGAGGAAGTGGGTGCTCAAAAGATACCAATAATAGCATCAAAACAATATATGAACACATGGAAGTTGTCATAGTTTCAGTATTTGTTTGTTTTATAATAATAATAATAATAATAATAATAATAATAATAATAATAATAATAATAATAATAATAATAATAATAATAATAATAATAATTGTTATTATTATTATTACAACTTTCAAAAGAGGTATTACAGAAAATGAACTATAATTACCACAATGAAATGTGCTAAGTACTCATGTAATTATTTTGTATAGATGGATGTAATGGATTTTATGTCGTCTGCTAAGTTCAAATGTATGTGTTAGACGACTACTAAAACTGCCTCCCTTCTGCTAGGTGTGAAGTGATTGAACAGAAGATAGGTGCTAGTAAACTTTAGCGGTAAACCTTCCACAGATCATTTGCAAATAATACTGTCAGGAGCTTGTTTTTGACGAACATAAATTGACAAATACATGCTACTCGTATTTGCTGAGTTTTTCTTCAGGTAAACGAAACAGATTTTAATAATTCTTGTATCCGCTAGAATGTGCTGGGGTATTAGTCCTGTAGTGAAATACACATGAGATATCGTGCAAGCCAGAGTTATTGTGCGTTGTATTTACATCAAGGTAGAATTACTCAAGTTTGTTCTGAATATTTGTTTACCGGTCGATAACACGGAGAAATCGCTACTGATTAGACGAATACTATAACAGAAGTAAGTGACTTAACTACATTGTACTGTGTGGGACATGGACATTACGCAGAAGTTATGAAGAACGACAGGAAGCATTCGGAATGTGGGTGTGGAGGAGAATGAAGAAAAAGTATCTGGGTTGAGAGGAAAATGAATAGAGGATGTTAAAAATGATGGGGAAGAAAGTCATAATTTTAGATGTAATTGAAAAGAGGATGAAAAACTGGTTGCGATATTAGCTCTGAAGGAACTGTATCATGAGAGACGTGTTGGAGGGTATGGCGGCAGGAAAGAGAGGAAAGGGGCGAAGGAGACTACAATTGATGGACGGTATCAGAACAGAAAAATCGTACATTAAGACGAGGAGGTTAGCTGAAGACCAATGTTCACGGAACCTTTTCATTTGAGACAAGTGAATTGCCATTCATGGCACAATACGTATATAATGATGAAATTTTGCTTAAGAAATCGAATTTAGTACATTTCTAAGATGGTAGTGTTTTATTCCTTATTGCTTTCTTTGGGACATTGACAATTCCAGTTCTGAACTTTGTTTCATTCAAAACAGAGAGTTGGTTTTTGTTTTAACGTTTTAAGAATATTTAGCATAACTGTCATTTTTATAACGTTTACTAGATTGGTTGAAATTATCCAAGTAGCTTGAGTCATACGTATGAGAGGTGATATCATTCCATTGTTCTACGTGCTAAATACACTTCAATATTTTTCCTTGTTAGTGTGCAGGTGTTTAATTTGAAAAGAATACAGTATATGATGTTTGGTTTTTGAGTAGGTATGCATCAGAGTTTAAAACAACAATTATTCACTGTTTTTTATTATTATTTGAAATGTCGATTGACTTAAATTGGATTGGGTTATATTGTGAAACTTCTTTTTCCATGGATTACTGACGTCAGTGATAGTCTTATAGAAAGTCACGTTTCAAGTCATTACAAAGTCAAACCTAAATTGTTTTTTGTATCTAAATAGTTGAAAGATTTAATTATAACATAACTACCATCTTTTATATATAAAAAATGTACAATGTAAGTGCGTATGTGTTTTCCAGCATAACTTAGGAATGCTTGGAGCAATTTTAACTAAGCTTAGTGCATATATCACTTACAGTCTGGAAAACAGTACTGTGACGATAAGACTCCTCGCATACCTAGGGGAAGAGAAAGGGAGTGAAATATAGAAGTGATCGAAAACGACCAACATTAAAGTGGAATTCATAGTTTTTATGGTCGCTGATATGAATCTTGACACTCCCAATGCCGTGTAAATCCATTAGCACCCCTAGGGATAGGAAGGGAGTTTTATTCAAAAATAATCAAAAACGATCGATATTATTGTAAAATCCATAGATTTCCGGGTTGCTGAAATAAACAGTCACAACGAGAGATATTTTCTAGGTGAGTGTTTCCATAGTTTTAGTGATAATTCTATGTATGCAATTAGTGATATATTCTGATTCTTGCGAGATAGATTCATCTTTATTATTTTATAACTTTCGAGTAAACTGGAAAATAATGTTGAACATCCCCATGCAACGCATTGCAATGACACAGTGACACATACCAAACAAGCTTCCCCTGCTATCAGCAGGTACATTTCTGAACCTAAATTACCGATATACTGTTCTGTAATCCAATCCCAAAATACATTCCATCTCATCAGAAGAGGCGGTTACCATTATCTTCCCCCGAGTCAGTTATATGTATTGATAAAAAAAATTCCAAATTACTCGATCCATCGGGCAGGACCTGTTAACTAGCCACCTCGTTCACCCGACCTCACACTTATGTATTTTTGCTTGCAGGGTGGTTGACACCATTATATAGATAAAGAAGACAAAATCCATTGATACCGAACTAATGTGGTCTAGTGTCTATTGTCAGTGCTTCTCAGTCCGACGTGGTCATAAGTTAATAGGTAGGCTACATCAGGGATCATTACCAAAGTACTTAAGCAAATCATAAAAAACAATATATTCCTTATTCATGATATCAAATATAAAATTTGTAAGACTATGATGAGAACCAACTTTAAACGTGGATCACCATTAGCCACACTCAAAAACATCAAGCAAAGAAATAAACATCAAGCAAATAAATAAATAAATAATATTAATAATCATTTAATATATTCAGACACATTTAGAAAAATAAGATAAGCAAGTAAAAGGTAAGAAGAATTAAAATCAGCATTTTTGTCAAATATCAGTAAGACTAGAGAAACTCATGGATAGTCTGCTCAACCGACTTCTTGAATAGATTGATTGACTGAGATTGTCATATGCTGGGTGGAAGGTCATTCCATGCACGGATAGTGGATGCAAGGAACGCATTTGAGTAATATTTTGACGAGTGTAGAGGAAAAGAAAGGAGTTTATTTACACCTGATCTTGTATCGTGATCGTGATGAGCATTTAATGGTTGCAATCGTTGAAATAAGTAGGAAGATTGTTGAAAGCACAAAGTCTTAAAGAGAAGTGTGCTTAAGGATTTGCTTTTAAAACAGCTTTGGTTTGTATTATTTTCAAATGTGTGAGTTAGACTGAATAATTATTTCTTAAACTTCATTTGATTGGTAGACATATTGAATGTGGTGTTCTTTATAAAATGATGACGATATTAGTATTATTGCAAATTTTTCATATATATATATATATATATATATATATATATATATATATATATATATATATATATATATATATATATATATATATATATATATGTGTGTGTGTGTGTGTGTGTGTGTGTGTTTGTATGTATGTATGTATATATATTGAAAAAAAACATGTGTTTACGTTTAATTGTTTTTTTTTTCATTTTTTAAAAATGTGGGTTAGACCAGTGTTCCGCTCACCCCCTCAATTATTCTATATTTTTTATATTTTCTTCGTTCGTTAATCTGAAACATAACATTTCAGTTTCTTTATTTGCTTGATCCTTTTGAGAGTGTCTCTATTGGCAATCCATGTTTAAAGTTGGTTCTCATTATAGTCTTACAAATTTTATATTTGATATCATCAATAAGGAATGTATTTCATATGATTTGTTTAAGTACTTTGGTAATGATCTCCAAAGTAGCCTACCAATTAACTTATGGCCACGTCAGACTGAGAGGCACTGACAATAGCCACAAGACCACATTAGTTCGGTATCAATGGATTTTGCCTTTTTCTCTGTATAATGGTGTTTAGTTTTGGAAATATACAAATATTGCTTTTTTTTTCACGAATGGAAAGTTGAGTTTATGTAGCGGAATATTTAGGAAACCGCAGCTATGACACATTTTGTGGTCTCTTTGGGATTTTTATTTGTAAATAAGTTCTTTTAGCCTGCTTGTTTTTCTGTTCTTTCGATTTCTGTGCTCTTCTGAGTAAAACGTGAAAGTATGTGAAAGGAAGACTAACAGAACCTGTAACTGGCTTGCGGTTAGAAGATGCACAAACATAATACTTAACTCTGTCCCTTATCACATTCACCGGCTCATGTTCAGAGATTGTAGACGAGATCCTATTTTGTTTTCATGTAACTCAAGCTTTTTGCTACGATACCAAAAGATATGGTTCTGGGTTAAGACGACGTCTTTGGAGGAATCTATGCAATTTTGTTTGATAACTTTCAAAAATATCTCTACTTCTATATCATTTCGAAAATCAGTGACTAAAAGTCTGTAAACATTATGTAATTACAACTGGAGTTCGTTGTTACCATGTAAAAATGTTCTACAAACTTTGATTTGCGATACATCAAGTATAAATAGGAAGTATACGAAGTATATTTGAATTAACAAAGGCACTGCGGCGGACATCTCTGGTACAAAGGGTCACTTGTTGAATCTTTGACAATGTAAGCTTGTTGTGGGCATAGTTATGATCTTAGATTGCATAGCAGTATTATATAGTATTATGTGTGTAGATCATTATACAATATCGCATAGCAGTTTGCGATTCAAAAATATAGAAATGGATGCAATCAAAATATTGTATCGCAAAATGCGATGCACTTATGATCATGAAATGAAACGAAGTGAAATATTTAGGTTTTAAGTCCCATGATTATGCTCTAGGCTAAGGGAGAAGGATGATTAAGATAAGTGAATGATGATGGAATAATTGGTGGAATGAGAGTGTGGGAGGAAACTAATGAACATGATATCGTCCATTACAAACTTACGTGGCCGGAGATTGAACCAGGAACCCCATTCTCCAAAGATAGATACTCTACTACTGAGCTAGGTACCCCACCTATGTTCATAGTATAGTGAGCTACTTCTGCAGCATAAAACAGTATATCATTATCTTTCCTTCAAGACAGGAGGATTTTCTTTAGATGCCATAGATACTAGTATAGTTCAGTGATAAATATTCATTTGCTTGAAACCCCTACTTTCCCTCTTTTGGTGTATTTTACGTTCTAAATAATACAAACCAAGCACCACGGACTGCGCGACGTATTACTGGAGACTGGCCATATAATTGACGAAAAGGATACCTTTGTACTTCTACATTATATTACATCTGGAAATAAAACGACTTAATGAGATTTCGAGATACAAGACCCTATTTTACATTTCGGAAACAAGATCACTACCAAAATCACGAGACGTCAGCAGTACCCCCTTTTCTCTTCTATCTTTTAATAGTCATTTGAAGTTTTGGTGTAGAGTTCACAAATGATGCATTTAGTTTTCATATGGCATTGGTCCAGAAATATTTTTTTTTTTTTTTTTTTTTTTTTTGCTAAGCCCTGTTGCTTTTATTGAAAATGTAGAAAGAAAATTCCTATTTGGTCTAGAACTTTTAGAAAAGTGGGAAAATGAGTTTGGTCCGAGTAGTATTTGGCTAGTATATCAGTTAGAACGTTAACTTAATGTGTATTTATTGTAGAAATGAAGACTCACTTCGTGGACTGCGTAATTTTAATCCTCTGTTTTGTGAAGACATTACAAATTCAACACTTAATAGGAATTTCAATATAGACGCATTCAAAATCAGCTACCACCTTACACACTGTCTAGTATATAGGACAAAATTAACCCTTAAAAGAATACAAGTGACACTATTTCTTTGCATTGTTTATTATCATTGTTGTTTCTGATACACAGAAGATGCTAGTTTTTATTATTTCCTCTTTACGTAAAACAGTAAAATATAATAATAATAATAATAATAATAATAATAATAATAATAATAATAATAATAATAATAATAATAATAATAATAATAATAATAATATGCCGATACAGAAGCTGCAAATTGCTACGCAAATGAAAATTTGTTTTACAATTTACAGCACAAAAAATAAATAAAGGAAAATAAAGAAAAAATACAGAATTGTTGATATGTATATATGTGTGTACTGATACATCTTAGTTTTTGTATGTAAGAGAAATCAGGTTACTAACAATTCAGAATTTTCTATTAGGAAAAGAAGTATACTTTTCTGGAGTTGTTTTAAGTCGTTAGTAATCTGGGATTGCGTGCATCACTTTGTTTGTCTTCAGGCTACGCCGCTGGTAGGTTAGCAACACTAGGATCTTCCAAGGCGGATAAGCCTAAATAGTTATTAGCAGAGAAGTAACTTTAACTTCTTATATGGGCATAAGTGGCTTACTAGCCATGGTGGAATCAATTTTGTGAAATAAGCTTGGGAGAAAGAAGTTGCTATTTAGACAGTTGACATTATGTTTGGCGGAAATCATGGAAATCTGTGCGGCAACCATGACATCACATTCAGACGTGATGAGAACGACCTGAATTGTGGGTGTACTTTAATATGAAAGGAAAAACGTAATGGTTTCTCAGTCCTTTGGAGTGCCGTTTCCGCGGAAATGGTAAAATAATTCCGTCGTACGTCCTTCACACAGAAATATTATAGAGAAAATATCAAGTACTGACCAACTCTTTTCTTTAAGGCTGGCCTGCCTACCAATATTTCCTGTTTACTGATGTCTTCCCTAGATGATGAAAACATGTCGGCACTTTTTTGGTATATGTTTGCTTAAGCTAAGTGGGGCCGCCGCATCATAGTCAAATCAAAACATTCTGACCTCTCTTTGATACTGTCCTCATCAAAGCTAATGGTGGAGATTGCAAAACAGTCGCGTTGGGAAAGAAAATATAATGATGTTAAGACAAGAAAAAAAAATACTTTTCAGCATGCCAGTACTATTGTATTACTAACAAAGTGCTTTAAAGGACACGACACTCAGCACTTTCAAATAAGTCTTATTGGCTTTAAATAAGAAAATTGGTGAAAGGGAGATAGGTGTCTTACCATGTATTGAGTAACGTATTTTGAATATATGTTGAACTGGTCGCAATTATTACAGAATGATTCACTAATGCTTTTTCTTTCTTTTTAGGTAAGTATTGACAGACGCTACAATCAACGCATTCTTCTGTATTCCGAGAGTAAGTGCCTTATGTTAGACTACCACTAAAATATTTTATTTTTAAGATTCGTTATTTCTTTATGATTGTCTCATCTGGAAGATTATACCTACATGAAGCTACTGCAGCATATTTGCTGTAATCTCCATTTACATACTTGAAACAGAAGAACTTAGGCACGAAAACCTATCACAATCATTAGAACCAAATAAAGTGGATAAGTTGATGGAGACTTAAAATTTGACTTTTTTCCCCTCCAAAGCTACTATATAAGACGAAAGCTACAGTTTTAAGTGGGATCCACTGCAATGATGCAAGTACTCCCGTTAGTAGAGATTTACTAAACCGCGGATGTCCGCGACTACCCGCACCAACATAGGGTCTATGGCACGTTCAGTGTACAGTCAGCGACAAAAGTTTTTTTCAGTTTGATGAGATTAGTTTCGTAAATAACTTCAGAATGGAAAGACAATTTGAGTATAGTTTCAGTAAATTAAAAAATAATGTAATTTTATGTGCGTTCCAGCCATACTCCCGTTATTCCGAAAATTAATTTTAACAAACGAAAAAAAAACTTTTGTCGCTGACTGTACAAGGAAATCAAGTCCACTTTTGATCCTTTTGAATATATTTCATTCTTTAGATCTAGATTCATGCCCAGATATTGTACAAGAGCTGGATAAAAGAAATAATGAAAGCATTATTATAAATCGTACCTGACTGTATACACAGACTAACGCCTGTTACATTCCTTCAGTGTAATCGCTTCTCATTTGTATCACTTTCTGCCTCACGTGTGGAAGACGTCGTGCGTCAATCTTTGCCGATCTCTTGCAGAGATCGCCTTAAGGCTCAGATGATGGATTGTATCGTAGTGCTTCCCACAATGTGATTCCTCCTCCTCCTTCTTCTTTTTGCCTAAGCCTTGTCTTTGCAGCCACAGCTTCCTATTTTCAGCAGTTCTTTTCATCTCCTTGTAGGAAGTACATCTCATCTCATTGATCATATTTTTAAGGTATGGTGTTCTTGATCGTCCTCTCGTCTTCTTCCCTAATATCTTGCCTTCGAAATGTTTTGGAAAAGAGCATCATGTCTAAGTAAATGACCAGTGAGTTTTACTTTTCATACTTCTATTACTTTGATTAGTTGTCTGTTCTTCATTCAGTTCTTGCAGTACCATCTCATTTCTCTTCTTTTCAATCCAGTTAGTTCTGGTGATTCTTCTCCAAAACAATATTTCCGCTGCCTCAAGACGGGCTTTCTCCTATTTTGCAAACGTCCAGGTTTTGCATCCATATGTCAAACCACTTCGCACAAATGTTTTTTTCTTAATTCTTCTTAGCGTGGATGTTAATGTGCTTATTCAGCAGAAGGTTCTTCTTGTTCTGAAAGGTGTTCTTGGCCAGTTCTATTCTTCTCCTATTTTACTACGGCATCTGTTGTTTTCTTTTATATTGCTACTGAGATAGCAAAATTCGGCAACTTTCTCGAATCTGTCTTCTAATTTTATGTCGGCTCTTCCTTCACTTCCCTTCTTATCTATAATTATGATTTTGATATTCTTTGTATTCATTTTTAGCTTGAGCTTCGTTATCTTCTGGTTTAAGACCCTGAGCATTGTATTTAGCTCCTTTTATGAGTCTGTGCTTTTATTTTGGCGAAAAGGTCCTCACGAAGTCCCTGAAAGCATTGTTGTACACTGCGCCCACGTGCATTTAAATCTTGATCCATGTACGCTGTTCGTCTTTCCGGAACATATTGTTATGACGCTTCCACTTTCATCGTCTACTTTAGGGTCATGCTGCTTTTGACTGAATAACGCAGTCGTTACCAGTCACAGCACTTCCCATCGCCTCACGTCCCCGTATAAACTATGGAAATCTTGTGGTGTTGATACACAGCCAGTGGCGTATTTTATGGGCAACCGACACTACCGGCGTTAGCCCTGCAACAATAATAAAGAAAGTTAATAGAACACGTATAAACTAATTAAAAATAATAAATTTACAGTTGATTATCTTCTTTCCATGGTACTAGTTCCTCTTTATTTTTCACAAACGTGAATACGTACTAAGACAGACGTTAACACTTCGAACGCAATCCCTCTTGCTCATGCGCGCCGACTACGTGTGCGCTCTGGGGCACCAGCACCCACACAAATAATCTTGAGGGTGCGCCGCACCCACAAAATTTTTAGGTTGATAGAAACAAAATAATATAAATATTTCTCACTTGCCATTATCAAAAAATAATAAGCAATTAAAACATTGAGATGGAAGTTAAAATTTCTAACCTCTAAAACACAATTCTTTCAAATGTGTTTCTGCAAAGGCAACCAAGTAACACAATCTCCCCTTTCTTGCCTGTCTTTGACCTAGTCAAAGGCAAATTCCACAATAAAAAATGGAACTGTATAGTGGAGATTTTAACAAAAAGGAAATCAATCAAAAATATCGCGACTTCCCTGAAAACATATAAAACGTCCCGCCATTGATATGTACCCACATAAATGTTGGAAAGTCGGTGCCGTTGCTCTCGCTTTCTTGGAGACATGATGTGGCAACTCCCTGGTAACCATTGTCTATTGCCAGCAGAAAGAAACGTATATAACTGCTTGCGCGCCCACATAGGCGCGCCGTAAGAATATCGTAGCGAGCTACGGGCTGGCAACCAGGCAGGTTACCACTCTGTGTATTGGTTTCCCTAAGATGAGGGAGTAAATGGAAGTTAAGAGCAATGATATAGCAACCACTTTGGCTCTATCTGAGAATTTCGGGGCATCATTTCATAGCGATTTGCGTCAACGCAATGCAAAAGTTATGTTTTACTTTGCGATTGTTATTATTGTAGATATTATTACTTACTACGTTATCTGCATTGAATTGAATCCTCAAATTTTACCCCAATCGTTACGAAATGAAACCTGCAGACAGTATTGTACATTGAAGAATGTTAACTTCTATTTACTCTGACGAAGGTTGAGAGTAGTATCTAACGGGAAAATGGAATACTACTAAGAAAATTATCATTTAAAAAGTTGCAAAATAAATTTATTATAGAACGTTTGTTTGAAAGGCGTTTCTTGTAAATCAGTACTAATCTTTATTGTAAATCAGTACAATAATGGATTGTCAAAATCGTCGTCAAATAGCAAAATCACGTTACATATTTCGTGATGCAAATTGATGAAAGAAAAATATTGCATGGGGTAACTGGATACATTCCGTAATCGTTTGCGTTAATACAACGCAAAACTTGAGATTTAGGTAACGATAATCGACGTAACAATTATAATGACTGTCTGCATTTTTGCGTTGCGTTTTTGTACTCAGATTCTTTTTACGACAACTGGTACGCAATAACAATGTACATCTGTAACAGAGGCGACTCTTGAGGGAAGTGACAGTCGTAAAATTAACATTTTATGAATGTAATCCACGAGAAATTAATTGTATAAATATTTGATGATATCTCGTTTACGATGGAAAAGATTAATGGTTTCAAACATTAATAAGTTCAAACAAAACATATCAACCAATATTTGTTCATTGTTATGCATACTTTTTATATTGTTATTACTACTAATAATAATGCACAAGGTCAGTGGTAGTCCGTGTCGTCAAACCAGCATACGCCACTGGACGCAGCTCCCTGACGTAAGAACAGTGTTGCCACTATTTTCTATCCAGTCTATGGAAATAACTTTATAATGACTTTTTTTTTTTTTTTTAAAAAAAGGAAGAAAAGAAAGCAGTGTTAACTTTCCCGTGTACTTAAAGTGTACCGTACAAAGTTTATGTTTCTTAATCGTAGAACTCTGGTAATTAGAACTCCGAAGACCCCAATTACTCACTTCTTTAATTATCGTTTAATGCTAAAACAAACACCAGAGTAAAATTGTTTTTAGTTGAATTTCCCTTGCTTTGTTTTGTTGTTTACGTATTACAGACACGTAGCGCTAATGTGATCTTACACCAATTTGTTTGAGGTGACTTATCCCTAGAACTACCAGGCACCTACCTACTACATTGATTATTAAGGTGGAGGGTGGTAGAGTCTGTCGCGCTAATTTCAATAGATGTTTATACAACACATATTACATTTGAGTCATATCTTGAACTAAATACCAGAGACCTTTGAATTACCTCTACTTTACATTTACTACAAATTTTACATTGTTTAAGCAATGCCATGTACGTAAAATTAAATAAACAAAAGTGAGTTTCCTTTCGCAGGAGTAAAAGTATGATAGACTTCCAAACTATGAAAATTCGATATTAAACCAGATCTTAACTTCCGGATGCAATAGGGGAATAGTCAGGGTGAAAATATGTTTAGTAAAATTTATACTACTGCCAATCTTAAGATAAATGGGAAGATGGAATTTTTTCTTACGACCGAATCAATTCCCAAAAAGCACTTGACGCTATGCATTACTGTGTTTGTTCGATGACCGTCAACGTTGAAAGCGGAAATAGTTAATTTCTTCCACTTTCAATTTAAATAGTGTAATATAGGCGAAAATAGTATCCTTTCTTGAGACATTGAATTGATTCCGAAAGACCGTTTTTCGCTATCTATTATCGTTTTTGTTCTATGGCGATCAACGCTGAAACTTGAAACTGGTGATTTCTACCTTTTTCGTTTTTTTTTCTTTGATTTGGTTTGAGTTTGAGCGTAGCGTCCCTTTCAGCAGCGAGGCTATGTGAGACTTGGACCTACAGCTTAACGTGGGATGCAAACCGCATAAGCTCTTGCCGGGAAATGAACTCGGATCTCCTACACCAACCAAGAAGGAGCTCACTTTCAGTTTTATTACAATAATACACGTGGGGATGATATTCTTTCTTAATTCGTTGATTCGATTAAAATAAACGCTTGTCGCTATCTATTATAATTTTTGATCTATTAGCTATTAAAGTTAAAACCGGAAACGGTCGATTTCTACCTCTTCTTCAATAGAGGATTATTGCAGGAGGTGGTACCTATTCTTGGGACGCTTAATCAATTACAAAGAAGCTGCTTTTCTATATCTTGTACCTTTTTTGCTCTATTTAAATCAATATTGAATCCAGAAGTACTAGTAGATTTAAGCCGTTTCTGGTTTTCTAAAATGTTAGGGGTAGTTATGGTAGTTTTTTTCACGACGGTGATTCGATTCCAGAAATCCACTTGTCAGTATCTATTACCGTTTCTCTTCTATGGCGATCAGCATTGAAGTCGGGAATGCTTGGTTTCTAGGAGATGGAAATGTTCTTGGGACGGTAAAATCGATTGAAAAAAAAAAAAAAAAACACTTCTCAAAATCTTTTACCGTTTTTGTTATGATTCCTGTCAACAAACAGACATAAATGCAGAGAGAAGGATGTTATGTACACTCATGTCCAAAATTATTGGCGCATGTCTATAAATATGTTGTTCTAGGAATATAATTTGATAACGAATTTATCTGATATTTCTTATAATGTTAGTATGTGTATAATCGGCAAAGACATGTATGTGGCAAATTTCATGTCAAAATAGAACTAAATAAGAACAATAAAACGAAAATAAAATTTTCTTGTCCATCTAGCCACTTTTTATTTTACTCATTGTAATTTTCGTATTTATAATTATTTTCCTATGAAATTTATCGCAAATATACATTTTCCGATTATACAAATAGTATCAGAATTAAAAGTACCCTGCAAAATCATTATCAAATTATATTCTTACAAGAAGACAGTTATATATAACTAACTAACTAACTAACTCTATGGCCTATGGAACCCGGAGGTTCAATGCTGCGTTCACAAAAGCTCTCCACTGACTTCTATCCTTAGCTAACTGCATCCAGTTTCTACTTTGTATTCCAATCTCTGCGAGATCCATCTTAATATTGTCCTCCCATCTGCGCCTAGGTCTTCATGCGACAATAATTTTGGACATGAGTGTACATAGACTATAAGACTAATATAAACCTTGTCTTCTATAATACTTCCGACACTTATACATATCATAGTTTGGAAGTCGAGAAAGAAAATGAAATTTTAAATCCGCATTCAGAATTGACTCCTTTCCGAAATGGTATTTCTAGGGTTATTCTTCTATCTTGAGTACCTTTCAACTCAGTTGCCGTATTTTATCTGAATAAAGAGGCTCGTTCTGTACGTGGAACGAGATTTTTTTTGTATGTTTGTAAATGATGATGTCCACTGAAATTATTTGGCAAGTAGTTATTACTTTACAATTTTCTTTCGAAATATATGCATTTGACAAGTTGTTAACTAAATACAAGGTGGACACGAAGTACCGTCACACTCTTGAAGTACTAAATATTCAAACTATGCAAACTTTAATTATAACTATAGATGTACACACTATTGGTTGAGTTTTATGTATAATGGACACTTGTTGCTTTATGTCTAAATGTCTAATACATCAGTATGGAATCCATCGTGTTCCAAACACAAAATAATCTGTTGACAGGTTCTGTGATACATTCTTCTCAGCATTACTGGAGTAACTCGTCTGAAAATAAGTCTCACAGCTTCTTTCAGTTCATTAATCGACATCAATCAATGGAATGCCTCCTCATTTTGCGACTTCGGTTCGATAATAGCTCAATGAGGTGTTTTCGGGACATTTGATTGGCTGCGGATCTCCTTCACTTCCCGCTCCACTCGACAGGGCACCTAGAAACTCAGACTTAACGACTTGTGACAATTCGGTATGGGGATTCATCAATAATATTGTTGCAGCACAGCGTAATGCAACGATTGATATTTTCCTAGCCATGATTAAAATCTTGTCTAATATCACTTGAGGCAGCGGTTTTAAGTAGCAAGCTATCTTATCAATAATATCAAGCTTTAAGAATAAAGGAACATCTAAGATACATTAAACACACTGAACAAAAGCCAGTCTAATCTCCAACGAAACATTTAAGTGTGTATAACCTCTCAAAAGCAGAATCGAAATTAAAACATAAATTCAGAAACTTAACGAACAATTTAGTTGCTGAGATATTTTTCATTATGAAAGAGGAACCTAGGCTAAAGTGTGATGCTGGTAGCATTTCTAATTAACTTGTTCCGATCATTAAAACCTATGTCACAAATTCTGTGAAATAAAGGCTTTATAGTTACAATAATAAATTTGAAAATGTGGTTGTTCACAACTTAATAGGGGAATAATACATATTATGTGTTCAAAATTGGGCTGAACATGAAGTTGTATTAAAGAAAAAAAACTTTAATATTTTGCTTAGTTTATTATACACTTTCATTTGTTTTTATCTTATACTATTACCATCTGTCAATAATCTGTGTAAATATGATACTCAGGTCATGGTTTACTTATTGTGAGTTTGTGAGTATAGGCTGAAAAAGAGCTCCATGGTTGAGTTCGAAACGTACCGAATTATTAAACAATTGTTTTGAGGACGAATATTGGTTCTTTTTCTTTTTAAATTATCTTATCAATGCTTGCTGAATTAGCACTTCACTTCCACAATCCGACTTGAGTGAATTTGAATTGAAATGTATATCCCATCATATCCGACTAAAGTCAAATCATACTAGATCATCATCTGACGGTATGTACAAAATTTCCGAGTTTTCTGATTTACAAAACCAATTTCAGCTCAGGGATGTTTTAATTAGGAATAACAAGCATAGACATTTAAATACCTTGTATAATTGTTGGTAGTGAAAGTTCGTAGGCATTTCTCAGTAGCTGTAATTTCGTTTATCTCGTGTTTAGTAGAAACGAAACAAAGAATGAAGATATAAATTCATTTCAGGCGTGGATAATCGCAATAGAATAATAAACAAGATTAAAGCAATAAGTTGAACGAATTACCACATATTAAAGTTTTGATCAGAAAGTTCGATAAACGGTAAATATGAAGCTATGTTTTAAGAAACAAGCCGGACTGATTTTGCAATAACAACCACATTAGTCATAGGAAACAAATGGCCTTGAAGCGCGTGCTGCAATGTATTCTTGTAGATGAAGAATTTCACACCTTGCTAAGTGCTAAGTAATATTTAAGCATATGCTATAAGAACAAAAAATAACAACCTGTTTTTCACAAAATTTGTATCTGACAAGCAACAAAACAAATGCAAATGAAACAGTTTACGTTTCCTGAGCCGCAAAGCATTCTAGACTTCTAATTGGTGAACTTATAAGCATTGTTAAAAGCTGAAGGGGGCTTTACAGTAATTCAGTTGCTAGATAAATGTATTTCGCCACTATGTGAACACTATTTCTAAAAATAAAATAAACCATTTACTAATCATTTTACAGAATTCAATATCGTATTTGTGATATGTATGTCTTTTTGTATATATTGCTATTAGAATAAGGTAAGGATTTGAGGTGTGTGGTCGAACACCGGGACAGGCGCTACAAGCAAATTACGCAGCAAAAGCAATAATAATAATAAAAAAAACTACAACTCATGCTACACGTAGGCCTACCTAGGGCAAACTGTGGACATTTCTTGTCGTTTTGTTTAACTATCTGACGTTTTCCAGATAAAACAGACTCTGGTACATGATAGAGGATGTGTTAATCTTGATATTTCACTGAAAATCCCAGCTGTGTTCAAATTGGCACTTATCCCGTTTTTAGGCCGCACGACTTATTTGTTCCTTTGATGTTGCAATAGTTTTGTGAATAACTGTAACTGAAACACATAATAACACTCTAGAATTAGTCAGTTAGTAGTTAATGATTCTGTATCATATGTTTAATTGTAGTAATTATCCGTCTTCAATAAGATACCTTCTTAAGGATTTCTTCAGTAATACCACGCAAATGTTGCCATACTATTTAACTAATTACCGACTTTCTAAGGGGTGAAGGTGGTAAATGAGACAAGTTTGGGAGAGAATTACAAGGATGATGTTGTTCAAATAAAGAACTGGAAACATATTGAACTAAAATGCTGACATTTTGCTTGTATGATCTGTAATAATTATGTCCGTTTCGCTTCATTTTTCTACACCAGGGGTAGAATTTGTCAAGTCTGTGGTGTGTTATGATAAAGGTCCTAGTTTAAAACACAACATAGTAATATTTAGACAAGACAATTTAAAACACAAAATAACATTAAATGTATTTGTCTGGAAATACTTGAATAAAGTGCTGCAAGCCACAACTTTCTGAAACTTTAGTAGTATTGGAACAACTTTTGAACCAAGTTTTATTGGCTTTTTAAAAGCTCAGTGTATATAGAAATAGTAGTATTGTTTTATTTTGTTTACTCTGTTTTTATTATACTTACTAGAATGTTGATCTGTAGGGTTAATTTTGCCATATTTCTAATTGGATAAATCATTGGTCCAATGAAATAAGTTATCTAATAGGACGAAAACTGGAAATTGCAAAAGAGCCCAGTTGAATTGTTCTATGCCATGATCCTGTTGCGATGAATCTATTATTTTTATATAAGATGTAAATTACATTTTATTGAGATAATTGACGATATTAGAACAGGTTGGGTAAACGGTACAGTTCTTATCTCGCATCATACAAAGTGCTCCTTTCAAATCTCCCTAATTTTAAATAGATATTACTAATGTGATCGAAGTTCGATATACTGTAAAATAATAATGACACAAAATAAGATAACAGCTCCTCCGTGGCTAAGCGGTTAGCGTGCGCGCCTTTGGCATGGGAGACTTGGGTTCGATTCCCGGCGGGAGTTCGTGTGGTTTGGATTCCATGTTAATCAGTAGGTCCACGTCTCATATAGCCTTGCTGCTGAACGGGACGTTAAACTCAAGATTAACTCAACAAAATAAGATAATAAATCTTCAAGTTTTGACTTTTATGATCTTTTTGCTTACTATGCAACGTCACGATTGCAATAGACATGACGACTGTTCAATAACGTCCGTATGCAGTGGTGTGGTGTGTTGAGACAAAATCTGTGATTTCTTCTCGGCATAGGATCGTGTATGACGTAAAGTATCGTGTGTTTGCGACTTCAATGAGTAATTAAAATCCAGAATCTGTGACACGATTGCAAAAATATTGGGGAAATCTTGGAAAGAATATGGGAAGAAACTGAATACGGACCGAATATTATTCATGCTACCAATGGGCACATATGGATATGCATTTGTGTGTGAAAATCAAATTTATGAGTATTTCTTCAATTCTAGAAAACATTATTGTCATGTCGTTCATAGTTTCTTTCTTAATTGAAATTAGGGAGATTTGAATGGAACACCATATATTGTGATTTTTTGTATAATTTTCTTCGATGACACTAGACGAATGTCATTCGTACTGCGGTAAAAAATAACGAAGCGGTTTTTGAAATTTCATAGCGCAACTGATGCGTCAAGACAAACGTATTCAGGTATATGCGAGCAAATCAGCGAATAGATAAAAATAAATTTAAATAAAAATATATTATTTTTCTAATCCGATGAAGGGATAGTCTTAATAATCGCCTTTTAGGAATACAGTACAGAAAATAAATGGTCATTGATTAGAATCAATTAAGAAGAATTTTGATTAATTTTTTGTCCGTTATCTTTATTATCTTTATTTTTTAAAAATACATACACCCTGTTTGCTGTCGCTTACCTAAACGTTTTGCATTTCTTTACACCGTATCTATTAGTGACAAAATCAGTTGCTCATGTATATACTTTCTTTTATTGGAAATCTTAAAACTTAAAAGCAGGCATTTTTTCCAGAAAATTGTGTTCGAAAGACAAAAATCAACATGTGAAGGGGCTTTAGTGGGACACTACTATTTTGGTACATTGGCAATAACAGCTTAATTTTCATTACCTTCAGGGTGTAGTTGGCAAATTTTGGGGAGGGAAATACCCCCCACGTAAGTATGCCTACAAGAACCATTTCTTAAAATTATAGTTTGTCAGTGTACAATTTTTGATTATGTTTAGTCATCCCAGTATATGACAAGTAGAACGTGATGTAAGGATCAAACCCTGTTCCACAAGGTTACTTGAAGAGTTTTACTATTCTTCTTTGTGCGTTTTTCTATTACTTTTTACTCGATGTGAACTATCAATATATGTTGTTGAAACTGTCACTTTTTGTCCTTTTCTTTCAGGAAAGAACGAGCGCCGGTTTGGCGGTAATTCTTGCCTTGTAAGAATAATACATTGTAAATATTTGATTTGATGAGATGTTCAAAATTCTACAATAGTAACTACATTCCCAACTGATACGGGAATTTTAGTGCATTATCATTCGGTTTAGGAAAGCGTTTAGTATGTAAATTCTTTGTTTTACGCAAACTAACGTGTCACTGAGGTATTTAAAAAAATATGTTCTGCCTGTAGTGCAATACACAGTTGCATGCACTTTTGTCTCGATATCTAATGATGCTTGTGAAATATTGTATTGAAAGTGACAAACAACAAAGTTATGGCAATATCAAAATAAGGTATTGAGAAGAAATAGCTGATATTTTCCAACTAGCTATATACCTAAGTATATATATATATATGTGGTGCTATTCTAATTTTTAACAACCGGTTCTCTCTCTCTCTCTCTCTCTCTCTCTCTCTCTCTCTCTATATATATATATATATATATATATATATATATATATATATATATATATATATATATATATATCTGAGAGGTATAGTAGACGGATAGGTAGATAGATAGATATAATTCTCTTGTGACATGTAGCGACCTATACAGCACAAAAATGATGTGACGAAATTATATCACACTTCAAATATCTTGGAAACGAATTATCCAAGATAGATGGTTGTCAAAAAGTATTTAAAAGACCTTCATCCAGCAAGACAATTGTTAATGATAATATGCATGAGTTTCAAATATAAATAACCCTCACTACTTTACTCGTATGCTCCCAGTTCTCATTTTTGATATCTGAGCATTTGAGATTAAGAAATAAACGTCTATACCTTCTTCTGAGAGATCGTACGTTTAACCCTGTAGCTGTAAGAACTTCTAAGAACAAGGACACTTAAAATAAAATATACCATTTCCCCGCTCTCCATTAATCTTCTCGTATGTACAGAGTAATGTTCTCCAAATAGGTACACTCATGTCCAAAATGATTGTCGCATATCTATAACTGTCTTCTTGTAAGAATATAATTTGATAATGATTTTTCAGAACACTTTTAATACTGATACTATGTGTATAATCGGGAAATGTATATTTGTGGTAAATTTCATAGGAAAAGAATTATAAATACGAAAATTAGAATGAGTAAAACAAAAAGTTGCTAAATAGAAAATAAAGTTTTATTTTCGTTTTATTGTTCTTATTTACTGCTCTTTTGACATGAAATTTGCCACATACATGACTTTGCCGATTATACACATACTAACATTATAAGAAATACCGGGCGAATTCGTTATCAAATTATATTTTTACAGCAATATATTTATAGACATGCGACAATAATTTTGGACATGATTGTACATTGTTTTTGGCTGTGAAAGATTTGCATTCTACATGCTCTCCCTTCCAGCTGAAATTTGCAATGCACACACTTGCTATGCTAATAGAAGTACAAAAGATAAATAAATCTTATTTGCATGGTTTATTTTCAATTGCCGAAAATGGGTTCTGCTATGTGAAGTTGGAACTCCTATTTTGTTTTTGGTATAAATTGTTTATAAATCCTGAACAACCGAAAATTTTATAAGAACAATCATGAACAAACGATCTGCATGGTTTAATTTTCAAACTCTGAAAATGGGTTCTGCCAGGTTTAAACACACTTTGTTTCGCTTCTTTCTTTCACGCTTGACTTGGTGATGTGTGTGTGTGTAGGTTTATCTCGGTACAACAAACGGCTCCGCGAACTTGAAATATTTTAACAACCGGTTCATATATATAGGGTGTTTCTAAACATCACCGACAACGTTTGGCAGGTGATTTCTGACACTAACAAAGTACGTTCGCGAAGTTTCTTTTCGGGATTCGTGTAAAATTGATTCAAGTGCAAACTTCTCCGCGTCTCAATGTGTATTGTACTAATTTTAGCGGCCTATAGGGTTATTTGCATATTTATGAGCCTTCTTATACCCAGAATTCAATCGTGTACTATTATAACACTCGGACACAAAATTGCAAAATTGCTTTTAGTTTCTTTACATATAACTGGGCATGAATGTGGGCATATGCAAAACAAATTGGATCAATTGTTGCTTCTCTGACACGTGTTGCCCACACCGGCTGCCATCTTGGATTCAACTTTCGGTTTTTCAAATGTGAATAGGTGCATGCGATACATCAAATTCATATAAATTTTCTCGGAAATTCTTTGGTGTAGTGAGTTTTAACGTAGCTTGTACTGTTTGCAAGGTAATGCATGTTAAATGCCAGGCACTTTTCGAATATTGAGCCAAATAGAAAACTATGCAGGGCCCCGTGTGTATATGTAATATTTAACGTAATTTATCGTTGATGAAATATTCTCTGAACGTACATACATGCAGACAAACAATACGGAAATGGTAGGTCTTCACCATATCTGGTCGTATCTGGGTTTATATTAGGCATTTGACCGTAATACAATACTTCCTTATTATAGTATAACATGGAAGTAATAACAATCACTCACAGAAATGTAATAAGAAAATGACACCAATGTTGTGAAGAGTTTGTTTATGCCTACAGTATTTTTCCAGTTATAAATTGTTTTGTTTTGCCAACATCAAAAAGGTACGCGTAACTGATATTACTCTGCAATGTCTATTCTCGAAGTACCTGGAGGGATTTAACATGTCATACTTCCAAACGGTACCAGCTACGGTAAAATTCACTACAACAGTGAATTTCCGGGAAAAAAATGTACATGAGTTTTATGTATCACTTGCACCTATTCCCACGTGAAAAGACTAAATTTGAATCCAATGTGGCGGATACAACATGGCGGCCGTAGTGAGTAACATGTGTCAGAGAAGCAGTAGTTGATCCAGCTTGTTCTGTATATGCCCACATTCATGTCCAGTTACATCTAAAGAGACTAAAAACAATTTGTGTCCGAGCGTTATAGTAGTGTATGGTTAAATTCTGGATATAGGAAGGCACATAAATATGCAAATTACCCGTATGGGCCGCTCCAATTAGTACAATACGCGTTGAGCCGCTGACAAGTTTGCATTTGAATCAATTTTACATGAATCCCGACGGGACACTTCGCGAATGTACCTTGTAAGATAAGACAAAAAGTATAGACCAATCTGTCTGCAGAAATCAGTCATTTCGGAGTCGGAAACATGAAAAAAATAACTTTAAAAATCCATAGCTACAAAACAATGGGACCTATCGTAGTCGGGTCAACACTTCACTTAGGAACTAGTATGTGCCCTATTCAAATGTCCATGTTTCAGAATCCTGTGGGACTTCCGCAACAATTTGTATAGGACTAGTTGCTGAGTACTTCAAATTGTGTGCCCGTAGCTAAACTCCCTCCATAAAAATTATTCCGTGAGTACCGCAGGATTCCGAAATATATATTTTTGGATAGAGCACATATTAGTTCCTAAGTGAAGTCTTCACCCAACCACAGTAGGTCAAATAATTTCGGAGCTATGGACCTTTAAAGTTCATTTTTTTATGTTCTCGGAAGCCTGTGACTCCAAAACGACGGATTTCTGCACCCAGGATGGCATATAGCTACTTTTTTTTTAATCTTGGTGTCAGGAATCATTTCCCACACGTTGTTCGTGTGGTTTTAAAATACCCTGTATATATATACCTAGGGGCAGTGGAACAAGTGTGTGTGTGTTTTTAAGGAGCCTACTTTGAAGGCGATTAAGTGAATGTGTGAATAGTTAGAACGAAATTCCGGGAAATTTTTGACTGCTCCTCGTATATATATTCATTTTTTAAATTAGAATAATAAACTAGTTTGTTGCTTGCAATTAGATTTAGCTTGGTGGTCTTGATAAATATCATGAAAAAGAACATGATTTTTCTCATCAAGTTTTCTGAACTTATCTAAATTTGTGATTCATTTGTACGTGATATATAATTTAAGTTTCTATAAAACAGAAATTCTAAATCATATTTATTTGGTGTAATTAGCAGTAATTAGCAAAAAAAAAAAAAAAAAAAAATGTTATTTTTGCGGGCAACTTTATTCCCAAGTTATATGGTAAAAGAAAATGAAATTTCATTGTTAAGGAGCCAACAAATGTTGAAAGGAATCCTTCAGTAGAATGTGCTAAGAGCAGCTACTATTTAATAGCCGTGCAATCTCTTTGCTCTTGTAGTGTAAGCAGATTTTTCACTGTCATTGACAGAGAGAGGGAGAGAGGAAGGGAAGGAGGGAAAAGAAGAGAGAGAGAGAGAGAAACTGAAACGATTTCCGAAGGTGGTTTGAGCAAGAACTTATTTATATGTAGAAACTTATTATTGGGAAAGGTATGAAGTTAATGCAATTTTACAGTGTGACTCTTGGAATGACATCCACATTCTTATAAAATGTCTTGTTCAGGAACTACAAGACTTAAACTGAAAATGTAATAAAAAAATATCCATAAATCTTACGTCTGTCCATTGGAAACTATGTCAGGTTATATTTTAATGAATATTTAATATTCATAGTTACACAAAATGTTAATTTTAATCTTGGTACTAATGAGGTTAATTAAATTACTTAATTGATTTATACGTAAAGCTGAACAAATTGGGCAAACTAAAACAAACATTTCTACACCAGAAATGACAGTCATAATTGCCATATAGGAGTTTTTTTTTTGTTTGTTTCACTTCTTCGGCCAAGTTAAATTTTCAGGTAAAGTAACGAACACAATGTGAGAGAAATTACGTGAGCCTTCCATGTAAAATTATAATTACTCAAGAAAACAAGGAAATTACGGCTAAACTTGTGCAAGAGTGTCGCTTTCTACAAAGACAACACACATGTTTTCTCATGTTACGAACTTCAAAATGAGAGATCAGAACGAGAGAAATGGTTAATGAGCTCACAGTGAGTGAACACAAACCACTTGCATTCATACTTACTACATTGTAAACTACTATCCAAGGATATTTAGTTTATTTTATCCCCTAACGCTGAGATGGCAAGTGTTTTTTTTCTCTTTTTAACGAACAATATGGTTGAATTGTATATTTTCTCGTAATTAATTGTATTAGTAAGTGTTATATTTTTACACTATGGATTCATGATGAATCAATGAAATAGCTTACGTTTAAAGCGACATTTTATAATTTCGAACTCTCCATTGCAGAATATGAGCTTTGGTATGAAAATGTACCTCTGGCGTAACTAAAATATTTTTCTAGAAGGGATATGGCATATTTGTTCTAAGAATTAAAAGGACATTACTTAGGGAAGAACCAACGTTTTTCAGGGAGACTAACAATTTTCTTTGAGAGCCTGACTCTCCTGGCCCACCTCTAGTTACACCCATGAGACATGTGTGGATTTTTCTCAATTTCTGCTCCCGTTTTACTCACTTTATCATTCTACGTATTGTTTTATCGTTACTCATTTTAGTTCTTATCCACCTCCTTTGATCTACAAGGAATTAAGTGAGACAATGAATATAATGTTATATTTTGCTTTGTTCATATCTCTATGAAACGTAATAGATTAATGTCACTGTATTTGATCTTCTTTAAAAAGACATAATCACTTATCCATCTAATTTATTTTTGGTTGTCATAGTCTAGTGGCTAGCGCGCGCATCTTTTGTGAACCGGGTCCCGTGTTCGATTCCCAGTAGGGTAGCCTTCAAAATTGAAAGCATTACCGTGGTTAGAATTCCACTTTAAACTGTAGGTCCGCGTCTCATATTGCGTCAGTACTGAAAAGGGACGGTAAACTACAATCAACTAATTAACCAACTTTTTCAAGTATTTTACCCAATTAAATTCTCAGTCATTTATAAGTTTATGTATCAGTAAACAGACAATATAGTGGGGATCGTATTCGAAACACTAGGAATCAACATCATGTGGGAGCACTGCGAACATTGGTCGAAAATGATCAGCGATGGACATGTAATGAACTGGTTAATGAACCGAATTGTTCCTCTGCATCAGTGTACGACGTGCTTACACTCGATCTCAGTATGCGCAATATTACAGCCAGATGGGTACCGCGTATGCTGGCGGAGGTGCAAAAAAGGCAAAGATGCGAATATGCACGCTTACACTTTGAACGCTACGTACACGAAGATGTTAATTTTCTGCACCACAATATTGCGATTGACGTAACATGGAGATCTTACGAACCAGAATTGAAACATCAGTCCAATGAATGGTGCCACCCAGCATCCCCAAGACCGAAAATATAAATAAGAGCCAGGAAACGTTCATGTTATGTTGATAATGTCCTGTGACCACAAAGGTATTATCCTCTCCCATCAAGTGCTACCAGGGATTACCGTAATACTGCGTATGATGTCTCGTACCCCACTTACATAGACAAGAAAACCTAGGGAAACTTCCTCATACAAGCTGGTGTGATAGAATCAGAAAGCACAGCAGAATAACTTGCGAAGAGATAATACGTTGACAATGACTAACTATATACAGTCATTCTGTGTTTTTCCAGAACAAATTCCTTCTGTAAATTGTAAATAAAATTGTACAACTGTATAAGATACTATAAATAATTGCTTTGAAAATATTCAAAATACTATAATAATATTGTTGATCAATCAATACAACAGGAAACAAGAATCTTCATTCACACACTTTAATAGTCTGTGAAATGGAACGGGATTCTGAGGAAGAAGTTTGGTCATGACCTGAATTCATACACCATGTCAATTGGACTTTAGCTACAAAGAAACACGTACTTCCGAATTCAGTAAGGTACGGTGATTTACTGATTGATAAGAACTTTACTCATTAATTGAATACAAAAATGCTTATGTTGCCGGTATTTACACTCCCAAAATAAGATTTTACTAACCAAAACAGATTTCAAATTATTTTTAATGTGTAATAATTGCAATTTGTATGTATTTGTATGTTTTCTATACTATAATTAATACTATGTACATTGAAATATAGTTACAATTTCCTCAAAACAGAAAATATAATCCAGTTTATTTAGATATGAAGTTTTTTTAAAGCTTACGGGTAAATTTGACGTTTTAAAATTACTAGGGTCCTATTCTGGGTGTTCGATATGTACACTCATGTCCAAAATGATTGTCGCATATCTATAACTGTCTTTTTGTAAGAATATAATTTGATAATGATTTTGCAGGGTACTTTTAATACTGATACTATGTGTATAATCGGGAAATGTATATTTATGGTTAATTTCATAGGAAAAGAATTATAAATACGAAAATTAGAATGAGTAAAACAAAATGTTGCTAAATGAACAAGAAATATTTATTTTCGTTTTATTGTTCTTATTTACTGCTCTTTTGACATGAAATTTGCCACATACAAGTCTTTGCCGATTATACATATACTAACTTTATAAGAAATACCGGGCGAATTCGATATCAAATTATATTCCTACAGCAACATATTTATAGACATGCGACAATACTTTTGGACATGAGTGTACATATTGCTGCAATACGTGAACACATTGTTTGTTCTTCTTAAAAGGAGTTAAAACGGTGAAAGGGTTGTTTTCATTGACAAAACAAAGATGGGTACATTTTACTGGCATTCTAATTCCACAATCCCCTAGTGGAAGGACTCGCTCGAGAAACTCTAAAAGCCTTTTCAGTCATACATCTTGAGTGAGGATTTTCCTAGATTTTCCTCATTCACATCAGAAAAAATGTCGGGAGGGTACATAACATACATGTTCCAGGTTGCTTTTTTTCTTCTTCATTTCTTCTTCCTTCTCTCTTCCCTGGATAGTGTGCTCGCCGAGGGACGTCATCCCTCGTACGTAACAGACTTAAGGCAGTAGATGCCGGTATTGCCCAGAAATCCGCATAAATAAATAAATAAATAAATCTTATTCGAAAATTGAAGTCTTTGGTACAAACTCCAACATGAGCAAAACTGGGATTGCCAACTGGGAACGTCGAAATATTGATGGAAAAGTGATTTTCAGTAAGTACGTTTCTAGCTGAGTGGAGCAACGAGGCACGTGCGGGCGAAAACTGTCCAAGGTGAATGAAAAATAAGCCAAAGCCTTTTAGATTGACACTCCTTCACAATTTAATCTTTGGCTTTTGCTCCTTTGTACCACCGCGCGCCTCAATTTTACAAATAAATGTCTTAATGTTAATAACAATCTATCTAACTAGGGATGTACTTGAACCTGAACCCACAAAGTGGAAGTGATGTATATATTTCCTGAAAGCTTGGGTTCAGGTGAGATCGAAACCAGTTACAAAAATTGGGGAGGTCTCAAGCATTCCGCATCAGGGCGTCACGTTACTTATTTTTATTAAAATCTTTAAGCGTGTCCATAAAGTCCGTTGCGACCCCGAAAAATCTAAAACGGTGAGACAGATTGAAAACATAAAAATATCTCTTTCATCATTTCAAAAATACAACGTATGAAAGTAAAATAAATTGTCCTAGGGTCCCCCGCAGAGTCACAGACGGAATCCAACTCAAAATTTTTAAATGGAAAGGAGGGTCAACTTGCACATTATGTGAAAGTTGGTGTTAATTAAAAGAAGATAAATCATGTCACGACTCTCTACGATAAGCCTGTGCAAAATAGCGGTGGGTCAAAATATCAACACAATCTTCATTGCAAAATCTATGTCCACTCGTATGAATTTGAGGTGGTGGGATAGGTGTAAAAACAAAACACGGATATGTTATTATTTCAAAAAATATAATGATTCAAAGTAAAAAAAATGTTCCATGGTCTCTCGCAAGGTCCTAGAAGGGGTCCAACTCAAAGTGTTGAAATAGGAAAGGGGTTCAAGTTGACTATCGTATGGAAGCTTATGTTAAGTGAAAGAAGAGGAAACAAGTCTCGACTCTGCCTTTCCATTTAAATATTTTTAATTTCGGGGGGTCTAAAGGGAGCACGAATAGGGATGCACGCGAGACGAGACGAGACGAGATATGGAAAGTCTCGTCTCCTCTCGCAGCCTCAAATGTTGGTCGCGTCTCGTCTCGTCTTGCAAATGTGAAGTCTCGTCTCGCGTCTCGCGTAAAATTTTGAGTCTCATCTCGCGTCTCGCGCGAGACTTTCTCGCATGGTCTCGCAGTCTCGCATATATTCTGGGTCAAAATTTTGCAATGTGTTGTTCTATGGTTGTTGATGAATGATGATGTGATATTCTGTCCGAAGGCAGGTATTTGACCTAAAAGTCCCTTGGCAAGGTGAATCCATGGTGGTTTGCCATTGCTTTCCATGGGATGAATGTTCATAACATCCTAAGGAAACGGAATCTAGAGTTCAACATGGTATCCGAACTTGTGTCCCCTCCGCTCCAAATTAAAAGAAAAGTTGTGCTAGAATTTGATTGCTGGACCATTAATTTTCGTCAAATTACTAGCATAATTTACAGCAAAACCATCATAAATTGTCACTGGATCCAACATTGTTTTCCAGTTTAGAGGTCTCCAGCAATATTTTCCAGTATGCCATGCGGGCACATTTTTGCCCCGAAAAAAAGTAACCAATGTAATTAGGATATAAAGAATATAACGTTTCCGTATACGTTTTTCTGAACTCATTGAACCAAACCCGGATACTTTTACTATATCTATATGTAAATTTCTTCGTCTTTATTTAACCGGATTTCAACCTTGTCTTTGCCTGCTTCTAGTCCGAGGAATGCTCTAACGTCACAATATCCAAACTTGACACGGATTGTTCCCTTAGAATAGGTTTGAACTTTCTTTTCAGAAAGTTTAAACTCTCTAGCATTAAATTTGTGAAAGCAACAGAGAAAATATAAAAATACGTTACTTGTGTAGGAGAACAGTGCTGCTATCTATCTCCGTTTACACCAACCACCAAGGAATAACATTACTTGTGTCAACGGACTTGTGGATAACGCAATATGTTAACAATTGCGAAAATCAAAATACCCAGCAAACTATACTTGATACGAAAAAAGCTTTCTGGATCAATTTCCAGATCATACAGTTGAACTAACTACAGTGTTGCCAGAATTCGCATTTTATCAACTTTCGCTTTCAACTTATATAGTGTTACCAGATCTAGAAAATAAAATTACTGACAGATATAGGGTTATTCCTACCATCCCCCACCTAACCTATATGGCCATCCTACCAAACCAGTGTTTGAATTAAACTTCCGAACTAGAGGGGGATGTTTTTGACAAATATATAGAAAGAAAATACTTATTCCATGTAAAAATATCCTGTTATTTCTGCAGGCCGGGCCGGGGATAAACTTTGACGAGAGGGGATTTCCCCGCCATCCCCCAACATTAATCGCTAGTAGTAATGTGAAAAAGACAGAAACAACAGAAATATCACATTTCGAAGCAATAGGGAGTCTTATTCGCTTTTCAGACCAAAAACAGAAGTTCATGTATTCGTGCGCGCCCGCGTGTATGTGTTTGTGTCGCAAAATAAAGTCCTAAATCGATGCTGTAATAAATTTTCAATTTACAAAGCTTTTCTTTTTTAATGATGTTTAGAAACTAAAGAAGGCTTTAATTCTGAAAATCAACCTTGAATAATAATAAATCTCATAAAATGTCTATTGCCCCAATCACTTTTTTGTTCCTGGATGTATTAACGCTCAACTTAGAAAACTCAGTAAATGTAAAATCACTAAATATATAATTAAATGTAATTCATAAATGTTGCGAGACTGCGAGAAGTCTCGCGAGACTTCTCGTGCGAGACTTAGCCAAGTCTCGTCTAGCGTCTCGTCTCGCATGGTTTAGTCTCGTCTCGCGTCTCGAATAATATTTTCACTCTCGTCTCGTGTCTCGTCTCGCAAATGCGATACGAGACGCGATACGAGACGAGATTTCTCGCGTCTCGCGTGCATCCCTAAGCACGAAGAAATTCCCCATGTTATTTAAGTGGACATTTTTTGGACTTATAATCTCATATTTTAGGTACTTGGAATTGGAATAAAAAGTATTTGAAATTCAGTATGCTTGTACCTTTTCCTTAGCGTTACCTAAATAAATCTATCTATCTATCTATCTATCTATCTATCTATCTATCTATATATATATATATATATATATATATATATATATATATATATATATATATATGGGGAACTGAAAAACCTGCTTCATTTTGGCAATTTTCCTTGGGTTAGTCCAGAAAATCTAGAATCATGCCAAATTTTAACTTTCCACGTTAACCAGAAGTACCCCTTTATTTTATGTCAGTTCATGTAATTTTATATATAGTTAGGATTCTACAATTATTTTTGAGTTAAATATTAAGTCCATAGTTTAGTGGAAATCCCCATTGTCCGCTGAAAAACCTGTTTGGCTAAGAATCTATCAAACCCCAAGGGAGTCAAAAATTGAAAATATCGGATGAAAGGTATTTTGAAGACCTTGTGATACCTGCTATACCATACCGCTACAGTAGGTATAAGGATTTTATGGTTCAGTTACAGAAGTGGATGGAGCAACGATTCGAGACGTATGAAAGAAAATCTACATATACTTCCCTGCTTCCTTCGTCCCTTATGCAATAAGGCAGAAACATTTTTTTTTTAATGTACAGGTTATTTAATTTCCAATGGTTTTCCGATTATGGATCTCAAAATGCGTTTACCAAAATGTCGCAACTAGTAGTAGTATTTAATTTGTAATATTTGCTGTCAGAATATCAGAAATGATAGTGGCACTGATGAGAAAAGTTTATGGTTTGACGATTTTCTCGCAGCTGTATTGTTTACCTCTCATTAAAGAAGAAAAATTATCAACCGTACAACAAGGGACAATTTATCGAAAAATGCTATAAAATTTACTGATGGGAGGTGGGATGTTTTTCTCGAAAATATCTTTAACTATTTTGCTTACATCGTTACAAATAACTATTGGATTGGCAACTTTACGGTATGACATATTTTTTTATTGTCTGAAAATGGTCAGAAGGAGTAGGTTGCTGGTGGGGTGATTTTTATTCCGATATTTTTTTTCTTTGAAAACGGCCAGAGTGTTTTTCTACTTATTTGATAAATATATATTTCATTAATACGAAATATGGAACAGTTTATAGTTTAGATTTTAAAATAGTAGCGAAAGTTAACATGGTGGCCTGTGCCATATATTTATTCTAATATGTAAAACATAACATTTTTCTTTTAATTAATACACATTGTAACTCTCATCTAAAGACAGTCATCTTGAGTGATGATTTTCTTCAGGGTATATCATGTCCATACCACTGTTTTCTCATTCACCCTGGAACAATGATAGATGAAATAGAAGTAGATATTGATGAAGAGATACCTAAACTAGTTTCAAGGAGCAGTTTATTTTCCTAACTACATTAACAAAGATACTTCCTGTTCCAAAACTTTTAAATTCAGTAGTAGAAACGAAAAAAAAGAAACGAATTTGTCTTAGAAAGTACTTTTCTTTAAAGTTTTGTTTGTAATTTAGTTAGAAGCTTTCAAACGTTTCAGTAAACAAGAATTTCTATTGCGAGTACGTTTTAGAGTATCGATTTCAAATCCTGTCTTGTGTTTAACTTCCTGATTGATATTTACCTTCCTCTCTCTGTCTACTGGTGTGAATGGTATCTCTCTGAAGTGCTTCATTTCCTTCCTTATGGAAATGTTTGGGAGATTCTTTGGCAAAAAGTTACAAGCTTCATATCTCGTACGTTTACGGGAAATGATGCTGGGAAAGTAAAAGTGAATGTGATATACGAAACGTGATACGCATTTAAACAGTACTTACCTACCAAGTTCAACTATGTGATTTCTTAATTTTTTCTGTTGTTGTTTCTGACTAAACAAGTTAATGGATGGAGTATTTTCACAGCGCAGAATGATAGAAGATCTCATTTTCTTTAAGAAACAATTATTATATAATTATTATTATGATAATTGATGTATGGAGATAAACTATGGCTTAGCTGCAGTGCACAGTTCGTGTGTTCGATTTTAGGCGATATAAGTTTTACGATTATTTTTTAAAGTGGGTTTTCTTCCAGTACCTTGTTATTCACAACTTATCATATTAATTGGTACGACACCATTTACTTCCATCAATTATCAGCCATCTTCATTAGCACAAAGATTCTACTAGAGTCTACTACTGTTAAACTACAGAGTGTCCAAAAAATCTCCGTACCAACCCATTTTGCTCTTCAGATGTGTGATTTTTTTTTTAAATAAACAAGCCCCAGACTGCTGGTTTGGGAGTGGTTTCCCAACATATCGATCCCCATTGAAATGGCCAGTACGAAGACGTAACTTACAACACTGTCTCTCATCCTCCGTACAGGAAAGATTGAAGATTGCGCGAAAGTATAGAGGAAGTCTTTCAAAATATAACTCCTCAGATAGTCCACAACATGTCAAGGAGGACATGGAGATGTATACATTTGTTTACAACACGATGATGCACTTACAAATCCAGTATTTCTTCCAGGCTGGTTTTTAGGGGGACACTGCCCTCAGAGCTCTTATAGCGTCCCCCGGAGGAGACCAAAATAATACGTCTTTAATATACTAATAAATAGAATAGTACCAGCAGTGCCCTTCCGGAATACTAAGTGTATCCCCCCGGAACATTATTTCTGAAAGAAACACTGTACAGATCCACTGGATACATAGTCCAAATATGTAAGGACTCAACAATAATATGTACTAAATTAATAAACTAAAATTATACTGACGTTGCTTTTTGTGATACTCATATCTAAGGGTGCGGAATACTTCTTGAACACCTTGTATAATTAAGATCATTTGTAGAGTTGTGTTAAAAAAAGAATAAAATAAACTTGAAGTTCTACTATCTCCATTCGCTTCTGAAAACAGCACTGTGATATAATTAATTGGAAGAAACGCTTCAAGAAGACAAAAGCACTCTCATCAGGACGTAAGAATATAAAGATTCTGAGGGAGAGAATGGAATGTTCAAATTTTATTCATTTTTTATATGGCTGTACATATTTGATGCAAATCGACAAGTAATTGCATTTATGCTTATCTTTTGCTAGTGTGTTTTTATTATGGATGCTCAATCATTTTGAGATCCATAGTATCCGGATGTACTTTAATTTAATTCTATTTGCTTATTTTACTTTTGAGATACTACTGCAATGAAGAAAGACTTGGTTTATTTGTTGAAAAACGTCCCTCTTCAGCACCGAGGCTATATGAGACGTGACCCTACAATCTAAGTTGGAATCTGTACAACCGCAATTCATTTACATTTTTAATGCTTCGCACTGGAATTCGAACCCGGGAACACGTGTAAGCACTAGTCCAGTGGTTCCAAACCTTTTTTGGCTGACGGTACACCTTACTGAACGTGCAGGACATCGGAACACACACTTTATTATTATTATTATTATTATTATTATTATTATTATTATTATTATTATTATTATTATTATTATTATTATTATTATTATTATTATTATTATTATTATAGTGAAACCTAGTATTTTTTAAATAATGAGTCTATGTAGCTCTGAGCATTATTGCTGCCGCATGAAGTGTTGACTGGTACAGTCTGTCTCAATTTTAACTAATTATTATTAAATTCTTCACAATTTTTAAATTATAAAATTTTGCGACACACCTTAGGGGATTGCGTGACACGCCTGTGTGTCGCGACACATTGGTTGAAAACCATTGCATTACACCTGCCGCGAGTCTCAAAGAAACTCTTGCAACTATTAATACGCCGAATTCAGGAGCCTAAATGTTTCATGCACAGATATCGTAAATAACTCTTATAATGATTTTTTTAAATAATAACTTTCCCACGTACTTAAGTGTACAGTGCAAATGCTCTTTTTCTCACAACTTAGCTAATTGGACTTGATTGCTATGTGCTCTTAACGCCCCTATATATTAGTCTGTTCATTTCGCCGAATGTGCTGAATCCTGACTGAATGAATTGAAAAGATGCAGCAATTTATTTTGTTTTCTCCTCCTTAAAGCTCCCAGTCATTATAGCTCCCAGTCATTATAGCTCACTGACGGCCGGGCACACATTTTTAAGGAAGTTCAACCGTTTAACATTAAGTCTCGATCAACTGGTGAATGAACTAGATTTAAGCTTCAACAACCAATTTTCGAGGTTTGGCTTCGTTGATATTGGTTAGTCTACAGCAGGGGCGGATCCAGGACGGACTTCTGGGTGAGGGGCGGTTGGTTATAATACTGCTACATAGAGCTACTTTTAAGTGCTCCAAACTCTGGGATGGGTTTTATTTATATATATAAAACAAGAAAGTTCCCTCTTCTGTTGGAACGATCGCCCCCTATCGCCCGCTCCCCCTGGATCCGCCCCTGGTCTACAGTACTAATCCAAATGTACTGAATTTAGATTTTCAATGGCGCAACAAAATTCCTTGAGCTACGTTCAAGTTAGAAACTTCAATTTTGTGAACTCGTTTACATGAATGCTCATTTGAATTTCCCAAAACGGCGCTAAATAATTTTCCTAAATTTAGGTTCTAGGTAAATTTCTTTCTCGCAACAGAAACGATATATTAATCAAATTTTGTGGAAAACATTAGATAAAATCATCGTCCGTCCTTCGAATGGTGTTCTTTCTAGATTTATTTCTAAATAACTCTTGTTCAATGTCAAAACTCAGCTAATTTGTTTTCTCATACCTGAAAATGATAGATTAAATATTCCCGTGATTCCCGTGATTCCCGTTCACAGATTCTTTATTATTTTCTTTCTTTTTTTCTGAAAAAAAAAATGAGGCTTTAATTGAGGTGACTCAAAAAATCGCTTCCTCCATCTTTTCTGCTCACATTTGTTGCGTAATCCATATTGAATTCGAGTAATGAAATAACATATTCATATTATCTGAAATAAAGAGCTGTATGCTACGAAATTTCGTTCCGTATTGTCGAGCAGGTCAAAAGTTACGTCTCGCGGATCAGGAAAACAGCTTTCTGACCTTGTCTCACTTATACTCAATTTATGCAAATGGAGGGCATGGTGTCTCAGTGGTAGAGCGCTTCCCTATGGTGTGTGGGGTCCCTGGTTCGATCCCCTCCCAAGTAAGTTTATGGTGGACAACATCGTATCCGTGATTCCCGTTTCATCACCAATTCTTCCATCATCATTTACGTGCCTTAATCATCCGTCTCCCTTAGCCTAACAGATATAATCGTCGGACGTTAAACTGAAAGATTTCAATTCCAAGATCCAATTAATTTCATTTCAATTCGTCCAAGTGAATTGCATACTCTTACTCTGAGAAACAATACCCAGAGACAGCATGTCATAATGTTGCGTCCGATGATTCAAAAATAATGTCCGATTATTGAATGTGGTATCCTGAGTTATTCACTATTTTCAGCTCGTAGTTAAAGGTTTGCATGCTGTGTAGCTTTCATAACATTTTGCATCTCTTGTTTTCAAGATTGAGTAAAACCAAATGACATTGCGTAGTGTACCTCAATTGGTATTTCCGAAAGACATGCATTCATCTGTCCTCCGTTTTCAATGGAGCGCAATGAATAGAAGAAATGATTGCCCAATTTTGAGAAAATTATTCGGAAAATAAGAACCTTCATATTATAACTGTGGGCAAAGACAGCGACAAGAACAAATTTGATTGTTCTTCGTGTTTCAAATGGGAAGGAACGATTATTGTTAGAGAAAAATGTGTAGGTGGAGTACTACAAAAGCGTTTTAGATTGATGATTATTTTGGGGTATAAAGCTTGAATGTACACACGAACAATTTTTCTTGTAAGTTCAGAAGGCCCTTTCTCTCAGGCAAAACTTCAATGCACTACATTGATTGACCGACTTCCTCTGTTGCAATTGGCTTTACCAAGGTCACTTAAGTCAACCTATAATAGCTCAAGGCAGGAAATAACATCCACTTTCTTCTCTTTACCTTGAAGAAGACGAATGTTCGTCCCTTCTCCTTTTATAAAACGAGATGGATGGTATAATATTTGGGTGAAATGTTTTGTCAACATCTATTTACCCTTACCTTGACCGATTTGTCGCAGAGGTAGGTACAAAATTCATCAAAACGAAATAGAATTTAGCAGAAATGACAGTCGGAATACACGTGTTTTCTATAATGCATCTGTTCTTCATTTTCACGCGTACCTAGATTATGAGTCAAATTGGAACACCACGTGTCGATTAGCATGTGTGTATTTTTTAGACTGTGACGTTGTCCCGCCTTCATCAATTTTCTTCAATCTTAGAAATTAACTTATTGGTATATAATTCTTATAGACTTGTTCCCGGATCACTCGTAATGGAGTTAATATGCAATCTTTGAACTTAACTGTAGTTTACAATTATGGGAAACAGCAAGAACCATTTACACACACACACACACACACACACACACACACACACACACACACACACACACACATATATATATATATATATATATATATATATACACATAGGCGGCGCCAGGATTTTGGTAATGTGGATGGAGGCTAGGATAGGACAACACATCCTAACATTGTTGCCAGAACGCTCTGCTCTACTGAGCCTTAAGATCTGAAAAATAATCCCTAAGTTTTACTCAGAAAACATCTAGAAAAACACGATACGCTAGCAAGTAACTTATGAGAGACTTAAGAAGTCACTCAAGTATATCCAAACGTAGGAAACATAAAATAGAAATATACAAAATAGGAAATAGGAAATATACAAAATAGAAAGGATTATTGTAGGAAATCTGAAAATCGAAGTAAATGTGGGTGCAGCCGCATCCACTACACCCACTGTGGCGTCGACTATGCACCCCCCCACACACACATATATATGCATGCATATCGGATCAAACTTAACCCTATTCTATGAGATGTTTTTCTCAGCCCAGTGAGCTCCCTTATGCTATATGGTTAGCGTACTTGTCTTGGGCGCGAGTGATAGTGTTAGGTTCCTGTCAGGAGCTCTTCTGGTTTGGATCCCACGTTAATTTGTAGATCTACGTCTTATATAGCCTCGCTGCTGAAAGGGACGCTAAACCCAACTCAACAAACCTATCAACTAGCTGTCTTCGTTTAATCTAAGCAAGAGGAAAATTTATTTTACCAGCTTACACCAAATTACATTACAATGAAACAGTATGTAAATTAGAACATACGAGTAGGTTAACGTCAATGACTTAGACAGGGGACAATTGTTTATGTACCGCGAAGCTGATTCAATATTGTCAACTTAAGTTATGCTATGTGTTTCTTCGCTTAATCTACTAAAGAAGGACTTCAGAGACATTTTAGAACATTTATTTTATCTGCTTACACAAAGTGATTTTAATATGAACGACCAATTAAATTAGCCAGCAAGTTAAAACAGCCTGTTATGATTTCGTTTTGTAGCTTAGCTCCAAACGTGATAATTTCAGTCCAGTGTTCATAATAACTCTTGAAATGTCCTGCAATTTTGTTGTTATATTAAAAACCAACATAAACAACAACAACAACAAAACAGGGATATCTAACAGATTAAAAATGTATATTTGGCAAAATGAAGGACATAAAATGGGATGATCGTGCTTATGAGGCACAACTTGCATAGACTAGGATTAACTGAGTTAGAAGTGTTTTTGTTTAAGTAAGACATTTTTATCTCTTAAGAAGTAAGATGAATGACAGCTTTTGTCGTTTCAAATTCTCGAACTAAATTAAATATATTCAGTATATTTGGTAATTTCTGCTAAGTTGTCCTGGAAACAACTAAAACTGGTTATTTCTAAAACAGAAAAAAAAACATCCGATATTGAATATTATTATGGCATAATTGTTAACGGTGATGTATTCTGCAGTCAGTTTTGATGTATTCGCTCTATGGTTCATTGTAATAATCATATTCAATCTATGAAAATTGCTCCATGTCAGCTTGGTTCCCGTCCACTATACGTATATATTTTTTTTTTTCTGACGATGGGTTGGTATGAGCTGGAGCGTTCCGTGCACAAGGTATTCAAGTCCACTTTGGTTATTTTGGACATGTTTTTTCTTTAAGATCACCTGAAGCTCCTTTCAGATCTTAAGAGGTTCATGTCTAGATATCATAAATAACTCTTATAATGTTAAAAAAAAGTTAACTTTTCCACATACTCAAGCGTACCGTACAAACTTTATGTCTCCATTTCTTACAACTTTGGTAGTTGGATTATGTGCTCTAAATGTCCCAGTTTTCTATGCCGTCATCACGCTGAACAATGTTGCACTCAATATACCCGATACACTTGCAGTCTTGAGCACACTTACTCCATCTAATCGCATTTGATTTTTTTTAAAGCGGAGTTGTCTTCCATTTTGCACCACCACGTCTAGCTTATTACACACAAGAATCCGTAACTGCACAACTATGCGTACGACTCATTAACTCCAAACACAGCACTGCTGCAAGATAGACAGGGGAACATGGTGGCCCAGTGGTAGAGCGCTTACCTCTTGTGCGTGAGGTTATTGGTTCGATCCCCACACAAGTAAGCTTGTGGTGAACAAAATTTTGTCTGTGGGCTTCCTCGGGATACTCTCGTTTCTTCCCACTTCCTCATTCCACCAATTCATCCATCATCATTCACTTGCCTTAATTATCGTCTCCTCTAGCATAAAGGGTATAATCATGGGACGTTAAACTGAAATATTTAATTTCATTTTATTTTTGGAAGACAATCGCAGTGCACGAGTGCCTAGTGATAGTAATTTATAAAATTAAGGGATGCAGTGCGTGTGTGTTTCCATTATTTTGATGATTACTTGTCTATGCTCCTTTGTACGTTTTGAATATTCTATTTCTTTGAAACATATGCAATAACGATTAAATGTAGCTTTACTTTTCTTCTGTTTTCAAATCTGACATCTTTGAAATGAAATCTTCTAGTTTTACGTCCCACGATTATGTCGGCTAGGCTAAAGGAGACGGTGATGATTAGAAATGAATGAAATGGTGAAATTATTAAAATGGCAAGAAATGGGAGAACTCCGAGAAAACCCACGGACACGGTGTTTGTCCACAACAAAGTCCACTTAGTTCAGACTGAGATCGAACCAAGAACCCCACGCGCCAGATGTGAACGCTCTACCACTGAACCAACACGCTCCCTTGTTTTCAAATTTGAAGAGACTACCAACCAAAACCGATAAAGCCGGTTTTTCGAAGTTGGTTATTACTTGTGCAGAACTCAAATCCTAGGTGTACTCGTACTAAAGTCAGTTGTATGATTAATGCAGTAATTATCCTACAGTACAGATGAACTGAGTCAGGGTCACTAATACGCAATACTGGTATTAAGATTTCATATACTACGAAAATCAGTGTTCAGTTGGCAATAGCTTCCGATAAGTTCAATTGCTTTGACTTTCTCACTGAATAGACCTTCTGCCAGTCAACAATTACTTTCATCCCCACTGCCCTACCGCGAAACATTCTTTCAGTGTGATGTAACATCACCGTTGCAAATAGTTTTGCTTTGACGAACTTGGAACTTTTCAATTAGTATTGAGACGTGAATGGATTTCTCTATTTCACACCCAATTATTTTGAACACCACGCAAATTGCTAGCTTGCATAGTTTAACCTTGTACAACAAACGTTTGGAGTCATTGTCTTTCTCCTTCGGTGATATCATTGTAAGCAATCATAAAGGAGCATCACTTTCATTGCATTGTTGCTTCTTTCATTACGAATAAGGTTAAATGGCCTTAACAGTTTGCCCATTAACCGTTTTTGCAAGATTTATTCGAGCATTATACTTGTGAATGATTTGCTTATGAATAATCTGAGTGAAAAAAAAATCTCTGAAATAGTGAAAGATCTTAATGATTTTTTCTTTATTATTTTTTGTATCATTTCGATTGTCATAATATATGCATTAGCATTGGAGTTAATAATCATGCGTGAATCCTATTTCTAAAACCTATTGCAGCATTTGCAGATAATAAACATTATTTTGCCTACTTGCTAAGGATTTAGGTCATCTTATATGTTGCACCATCCATAGAAATATATTTGCAAAACACAGATTCTGAGAAAGGAAATCAAAACGGAGAAATTCATAAATAGTATGAAATCAGTGAGCGATGTGTTTTTTATTCAAAGCTTCACATTTAAAAAGGCTTCTTTAAAATTTTAAACATGAATTTACTTAGACTTAGGGCAAGGGGCTCGCGCGGGTCCCTCCATCAATTGCAACACACAATATCAAAAGTAAAAGTGTTGACCATAGAATATTGCCAGCCAAAATTTGCTCGCCATAACTATTATAAATATTTTATTCTGGGTGTTTCAAAGGTGCTTAAAGATATATATATATATATATATATATATATATATATATATATATATATATATATATATATATAGGCTGTTTCAAAGTAACACCAACAACGTTTGGGAGGTGATTTCTCACACCAAGATAAGACGAAAAGTATAGACCAACCTGGGTGCACAGATCCTTCCTTTCGGAGTTATACGCTGCCGAAAACATGAAAAAAAAATGAACTTTAAAGGTCCATAGCTCCAAAAGTATGGGACTTACCGTAGTCTGGTCAAGACTTCACTTAGGAACTAATATGTGCGCTATCCAAAAATACATGTTTCAAAATCCTAAGGTACCCACGCAACAATTTTTATAGAGGGTGTTTTTCTACGGTCATATAACTTGAAGTACTCATCAACTACCTCTATAAAAATTGTTGCGGAGGTATCGCAGGATTCTGAAACATGGAAATTTGGATAGGGCACATACTTGTTCCTAAGTGAGGTCTTGACCTGACTAACACCCTATATATATAGTGTGTCCGTAAAGTTGCGCAACCCAAAGTTTAAAATAGTATATCTTGTGATATAAGAATGATAAAGACCTGAAAGTTCAAATATAAATATGTTTTATGTAGACATTTTCGAGATCATGGCCGATACTGGAACTTGTAACGCTTTTGTGTAGTAACGAAAGAAACTACCGTAAGTGTAAAAAAAAAAATAATAATAAAAAAAATAGTCCAAAAGTCCAAAATGAAGAAAATCAATATCCAGTTGCAGAAAACTGATTTCTTGATTGTGAATTACTGTGCATATGTACAGTATGTACCAACATGTATCCATTGGTGCGAAAATATGACAAAGTTAATGCAATATTGCCATATAAAAATGTTGCCGTGAAAGTCCGTAAAAAAGGGTGTTTTTTGACAGAAACGCGGCACCTGGCAACACTGTTGTCGTAAAATTACTGCAACAGGTGTGTTTTAGGTTAATTAATGATAAGTAATGAGAATTTGCACATAATTGATAACATGGGTTTTTATGCAAAAATTTGCGATAAATTTGCGATATATATTTGTTAGCTGTTTTCATGAAACTTCCAATATTCACCCACAAGCTTCCACTCACGTATCTCCGAAATTGAAACGAAACATTTGTTATCAAAATTAAACAAACGACACCCCATAATTTTTAAATTTAGAATATACAACTTCTATCCTATATACTCACATTAGCCAAAATTTTTGTGTCGTAAAAATTACCAAAATGCCATCCGCCATCATTTACAGGAAATTTTTCCGTATTAGATTGAGCAGAATCTTTTGTCATTTATCTGCAGGCCACATCTCTGGATCATTTAGCAAGTTTAACTATTTGGGGACATTTTTATTGCCTGTTGATACCGTGGACAGTAGAGAAAGTGCTGACGATAGCAATGATGCTAATTCCGTAAAAACCAGTAACGATATTGGATCTTATCTCCTTTAATGAGATCGTCAGGCGAATCGCAGGTTCACAACTGATTCCACTTCCAAGTTGTTTATTTATTTATTTATTTTTATTTTTGGATAAAATCATTTCTCATTTTAATTGAAGAATGGGATAACATCAATCTGACGTTGCCTAATGTCTATAACTGCCGATAGTAAGTCTCAAAATCAGTGATCGAACTGAGACGGTATACGGTGGTATGCCATACCGCCTCTGGTTTTTCAGTGATGAAGGCATACCGTCTCTGGTTTTCCAATGATTAAAACGTACCTCACTGGAAAGTAGACCCTAAATAATTCAATAAATCCATTTTGTCAATAAGTAATTGACGAATAGCTTTGCACGTAAAAGGTTTTATTTCTTATGTAAAAATAATTTCTAAGTTGACAATACCAACATTTTTCTTAACTTTCCCTCTCTTTTGTTTTTAAAATGAGGTGTCTGCAAAGAAGTTCTCTCAGTTTATATTTTGATGCGCCATATTGAATTGTTTCTTAGTTATGTATGTTTGTATGTGTGTGTCTTCTTGCCTTAATGCATATAAATGCCGTGGTTTGAGCATGAGTGGATTTAGAAGTTGTCTGTTGTGGGAGCGGACCTTGGGGTGTTTGGAATACCCCACAGTGGAGTGGTGGACCTGGAATTTTCTCGCAGGAAATTGTTAATATCCTCATTCGGTTTTTGAGAATTTTCATGTATAATTCTCTATAATGCAACATAAGGGGATATTTTTCAGAAAGTTGGAGGGGATCAAAGTCTCTCCATACTCCCCGCGTGTTACTACGGAGAAGCTTTCCAATGGTTTTCAGTCATTATGTAAATAGAAATGCAATCTTTTAGGCAACATACCCTCAGTGCATTTCAACATTTAGGTAGCTGGTATGTCAAGTAAAATTATAATAAAAAATATCGCCGCTGTTTTTTTCCCACTTCGAATACTGCTCAAAATTAATTACGAAAGATGGAGAAATAATACAGCACTGTACTTTTATTCAAGCACTGTTCGATAGTGTAGAATACCTGTAAATTTTAAGTATACACTATAATACAATAACTGCAATATATATATATATATATATATATATATATATATATATATATATATATATATATATATATATATATATATATATATATTAAAATCGCATCTCCGCCCCGTCCACTTTCAAACAGAATCTGGTGATCTTGATTTTGTCCGTTTCTTTCGGTACTTGTTAAAGGGAGTTCCGAAAGAGGAGCGTACCTTACCATAGTCACACGAAACACTTGTACTAGTTCTTCCTTCTCTCCCGTTTCCTACTTTTTGTGCTGCTGTCCATATTTCCTACCACTGTGCAGTGTCATCATCACGTGAAATCATTTCGTAAAGTCATAGACACACATCATACACATTAAATTTTCCAACAACAGTACAATTCTTTAAATCACTTCGAGTAAATAACAATTAAATTACCTGATGCGCAATATTTTTCTATAAGCATCTACACTGACGATCTAAATCACTAATATTTCGTAAGAAGTTAACTTTATAACGTACTGTTTCTACTAACTAGCTATTAGAGTGAGGCACTAATATGACACAATATTTTTTTTTAATATAACGTCCCACGGTTATGCTTTGAGCGTAAAATAAACGGTAATAATAATGATTAACAAAATGATGGAATCAAGAAAGTGGGAGTAACTAAAAATCACATAGAGACCTTTTCCATCACAATGTCCACTTGGCGGGAGTAGGATCGAAACAGAACAGGCACTGTGTACGACTGAGCCACGTAGACATAGCAATGTTCTATACCATGTGAAAAATACATTGGCTGTTGATTTTTCTCTTTAGCTCTTTCTTTTTGTTTTATTGTTCAAAGCTAGACATAAAAAAACTCGATTTTTTTTTATTTTCGACGGTCTTAAATTTAGTAAATTTAGTGGTTCGAGAAAGGGATAGACGTGAGAAATGCTAGGGTGCACCCCAGAATTGACGCATGGACTGAACGCCTTAAGGCTGTGAGAAGTAAGCAAGGACTATTCCTTAATAACCGACGGAAAGGGTTAATGAAGATAGTCCAGAAATACAGCTTACAAAACAGTAGTGAGACCTACCACGTTATATGCAGCGGAATGTTGTGTGACGAAGAGAGAGAAACAGAAGTTGTATGTTGAGGAGATTGAGATTAGGGATGGCCACATTTCTTTAAAAAAAAAAAAAAAAAAAAAAAAAAAAAAAAAAAAAAAAAATTTCGAGAAATTGATTTTTAGAAAACGATAAATGAAAAAAATCGGAAAACGATTTTTTTTCGAAGAAACGAAAGACGAAATATCGAAAAATAAAATTTCCGAAAATCGAAAACCAAAATTTTCGAAAAAGGCCACCCATAATTAAGATGCTGTGATCGACATGTGGCGTGGCGCGGAAAGACAGAATTAAGATGCGAGTGATCTGAGGAACAGTAAAGGTGAGAACAGTAGTACTTCGGAATATGCAGCTCGCCGAGCGGATGCTATAGTACTGAATGAGAAACGAGCGCGAGACTGACCACAGATGAGATTGAGAGATTGTGTAAAGAACGATTTGATGCGGTGTTTTGTCTCAGTGGATGTGAAAAAGACAAAAGCAGATGGAGGGCATCAATCCGAAAAGCTGACCCCAGCTTACTGGGAGAGAGGCTCAGAGGAAGGAAATGGAGTTTGTAATGTGTATACTCTTATTTCAAGTAATACTTGGCACGGACACATTTAGGCAATAAAAACTTATACCATCTTATACCATCTTATTTAAGAAAATATTTCTTCGTCTCTTTTACAGACCATATTTTTGGTTTCATAAGCACGAAAGGATAACACTTTGCCTTAAAATTGAAAATTATAAAAAAAAGCCGAGAAGTATTAAAGATTCCTATTAGTCTTATTTATTCCCATTTATGAACAATAATACAATGCCTTTTTAAAAAGAGGTAGGTGGTCATTTTTTTTTCCTCGACAACACGACCGTACATACCTAGATTACTTTATTCGAATTCGAGCAGCGGTTAGCGTATATGATGGTGCTAATGTCAGAGATATTCCCACGATATTATTAATTTACCTCTTTATGAAATGTGTATAGAATATTAACCTGTGGAATTGACAAATATGAGAACGCTGTTAAAACATAACGGCAATGGAAATTGTGCAAATATAATCAGCATTGCGTGTTACACTAAAACATTATAATTAAGATGGATTGGTCGATAAATTGTATTGTACAAAGCTCAAAGCTGGCATCAATAAACGACAGACGGAACTGCAAATTTAAGATAAATTCTTGGGTTGTGGTTGAAGTGATTGTTCTTGTTCATTACTGTGTGAATTACTAAGGAAGCAGCATTCACGTCACGTATAACAGTTTCTGCAACAGATTGCTGCATACTCCTAATGAGAGGAGATTGCCTTTTTTGTCAAGCGTTTAAACTTTTTAGTGTGTCAAAATGATCGTTTTTTTCTTTCTTCTGATATTATCGTGTAAGCGATTGTGGTAATGTTCAAGTAGCCTATTATATGAAAGTATTTCAAATTATTTCTTTTTCATTTTTCAACAATGCAAAACAATGTGAGTAAGATTCAGAATTTAATGAGTGATTTTCTTATCAGTAACAATATAGAGTTACGACGTACACAACAAGCGTATTTACCTATAAACTAGTAGGAACAGAGATACAATATAAAAGAAAATTCTTACGAAACTTATCCTCAATAAAACAACAAAATCAGGTGAGATCGGAGAAGTACACAGTACTGCAGTAACTACTCCAATAATTACAAAATCTTTTTTCAGGTATTATAAATTTATTGTTTTGATGAAATATTGATCAGAATATTTATTTTCCGAACTTATGAAAATTCTGTTATGTTATTACATAGAGGTGGGGAAACATTTGTAGTCAATAATTATTAGACACTAATATTCTTAAGTTGAGAAGAGTTGATTGAACAATTAAAGCATTATATTGAGGGGGATAACCAGTGGCGGTTGCAGCGGGTAGGCCTGGAAGGCACGGGCCTATCCAAAATTTTTAAAAATGTATAAACGCTAAAAGATACAATAAATAGCAAGTTTTTTTAAAAACTATTTATATTAATGGTAGATAAATATTTAACAAATAGCATCAACCATTACTGTAGAAGTAATTCCCTACTGCCATTAATCAATCAAATGTGTATATGCTTCTATAAGCGAGGGAGCGGGCCTATCCAAAATAAAACCCTAAAGCCGCCCCTGGGTATAACCTCATGTGAAAACAACAAATTGGGTTCGGAGGATTTAAAAAAAAAAACTTTGATTTGTTATTGAGTATAATTAATCAGTAGAAAAAAATTCGAATGCGAAAACTAATATTTATGTCTCTTAATGTAAGAAACATATTCAAAGCTGTAAAAATGATTTTCTTCTACCTAAAAATGGTTTGAAAGCTTTCTGAAAGGTAGAATCTCATCAACTCAAAGTTGTTATCTTCATCCTATGAATTATCGGTCTTAGTGGATGTCCTTGAATGATTAATTCTTGTATTCATACTGTTTAATACGTTTATTAATAACTCAAATCAAAATAGACATTTTCTTATATACAGACGATTCGTTTTTAGTGCATAAGAAACAATTTCGATCAGAGTTTGAAGTAAGCTTGAAAAATGCATTTCAGTGTGTCCAAAATGAATACCATAATACATTATTTCAGTGAAATAGGAACAAGAGTTTGGTCATTATACAACATAAAAGAACAAAATAAAACTTTAGAATTACATGTTTAAATTTGGTTCTTATCAAAATAATTTGGAGTTACTTTCAGGCCCATATATCAGTTTTATAAAAAGTGAAATTAAATCTTTAAGGTTTACGTCCCACGCCTATGCCGATTAGGCTAAATGAGACGGTGATGATAAGAAATGAATGAAAGGTGGTATGAATAAAGTGGGAGGAAACGGGAGAACCCCGAGAAAACCCACGAGCACGGTGTTTGTCCACCACAAAGTCCAAACGGTGCGAGCTGGGATCGAACCAGGGACCCCAAGCAACGGAGGTGAACGCTCTACCACTGAGCCACCGCGCCCCCTATATCAGTTTTAGTGTCCATGTTAATGAATGAATCCAAACTAAATATCCAAACTAAAGCCATTTTTTCAATTCGAAAATATCTACATTAAAACATGTTACATTTGTCTATGCAGTGAATATGAGCATGTGTTTTATATGACAATAATTTGACCTCTGACAAAACCGGAATTAACTCAGAATGTCTGTTTATGAGTGGTGGAAACAAGAATGTATTAAAACTAGAACTAGACATAACATTCCCTAATTTTCAGCTGGAATTCATGACCTATTTTTAATGAAAGCATTTTTAATGGAAGCTTTCGCTAGGTTTTCGCGTCACGACTCCATATGGTGAAGTAAAGATATGAACGAAGAATATGAGATTATACAACCCATCTTTTTGTTCTGGGCAAATTTCAACTCCAAGCAATATGAATGATTGGATGTTTTAAAGAAAATATTGCTACAGGTATATTGTGTTAAATTTGAACATTTTTACATAAATTTACTGGAATATCATTTTCTTATTAAATATATGTGTATGTGTAAATACATTTGGAACAGCAATCAATTCAACAGAACTGAAAAGTCAGTTGCTACATTATAAATTTTACAGAAGCCGAAGTAAGAAATTATTAATCACTACCTAAAGAACATCTTAACGGTAAGTTAATTAACTACAGGAGTTGCAGGTCTGACTTGATATGAACCAAAATGTGACAAAAGGAGTGGGAAAGAATGCTGAACAAATTCCCATCTTCATTTCAATTACAATCTGTTGCACTTTTTTTTTTTTTTTTTTTTTTTGCGATAGGAAGTGGTGATTTTGTCCTGTCACTTTTCCTTAAAAAAGAAAAAAAGTTTAAGACTTTCACTGAAGTCTCAAGAAACCATGGAATGTCTATAAGGACAAATTCAACGATCTTATGATAAACTCTTGATAATTGACAGCAGAATAAATTTTGGACAAATTAGCAGTAATACGTTGGGTAAAGATTATTTAACTGATACCCAAACAGCTGTTAAATCCAATAAGTGCAAGCAAATGGACTTAACGCTTGTTAAAGGTAGAAATAAATGGTTTCTGTATGTAATACAAATGTAGAGTCTATCAGACTTCTCTTCACTGGTTTAGTGGTTAGCGCGTGTGCCTTGAATGCACAATGTTCCGGGTTCAATCCCATTGGAGACCATCAGACGAACATCAGTGATTCAGTTCCCACTATAAACTGTAGGTTTTCTCCTATAAAACCTAGCCACTAGAAAATATAAAACTACAAACTAACCCAGCACTCAATGTCATTGTCCGTGCTCACTAATCATTGTTAGTGCCCCACAGCACCGCAAAGCATAGTTTCAGAAAATTGACTTAAGAAATATACAGATTCAAAACGACTCTCAAGGCCTGTGAGTGCTCCCGTAATCCAGTTATCTTGGATATAAGATGATGCAAATTGGGGAAACGCTCTTTCTGTGCGATGTGATTTTTCATGATTCTCTTCGAATTCAGCTCATGCACCAGAGATTAAAATCCCAATGTGGATCTGGCCTAATGCAAGTACGTAGAACAAGCATGTCAGACTCAGTAGCTTAAATTGGCTAAATAGTCATTAGTACGCAAAAGTGCCAGCCACAAGAAAAAAAAGCCATTTTCATAATTTAAAAATTGAGTAAATCCATATAATATTATCAGGCTTTCGCAAGCTATTTAATAGCACGACTTCCGTGTTATCGCATGCCCTTCCCAGTAACTCCCATAATTAATTTTCGATTTGGAATATGCATTTTAATTATTGCTGCTTAACGCTTACAGTTGTATGTATAAGTGTTAAATACATATACTATCTGCAAAGAGAAACAAATGGTCCAAAATGAAACGGATCCCTTTCCAACTTTCGACGATATCATTCCTCTATTGTTGATTTGTCAACAAACACCAAACAGCTATTACAAATCAGTGTGCAGCCTTTATAATTCCCGTGGCACCACTGTCTTGCATTTTGAATTATATTTCAATATTCAGCTTTTGTTGTATTTATGTATTTCAATATGGAGTTTTTCTCCAGTTTTATTCCTCCTTTAATCCAACTATTTTTTACTGGGAATTTTTTTATTTATTTAAAATGTCTTTATAATTGTTTGCTTCATTTGACAATAATAAAATATTAAATTTAAAATTATATATATATATATATATATATATATATATATATATATATATATATATATATATATATATATATATATATATATATATATGTATCTGCTACCTGGAGGACCAGGACACTAGGAGGTTACTGTAACCTAGTAACGGAATTTTGAATTTCTTATATACAAAGTATGAAATCGTAACAGCTAAAGTGTATATGGGTAGAGGGCGAGAGAAGGATCGGTGTGTAAAAAAGAGTCGCAGTAGAATACTTCGACTATAGAGAGTTCACATATTTGAACATCCATTTTTTATTAAGTTATGTAAGCTCAGATATACTGTTAATCACGAGTTCACTCATACGTATGAAATTCATGAATTACTGTAAGCAATTTGCAAACAGATGTGTAACATTTTTACCCCTCAACAAGTTTACAAGTTTTTAGTGTCTGAAATTTTCCCTCTTCCTCCCGGATCTCGTACCCTAATATCGGGTATTGATTTACTCTGAAGGAATATCGGGTAATGACTCTTACTATTAGTATATACGTTGCATACCATCCATTCATGAATTTAGAGCTTTAGTTTTACGTTGGTGGCGCGTTATAAAACGCTGTTTTTCGATTGACGAACGAAACTAAGGTAGACAATAACCTTCGTTATTTATTTTAGTAAATTTAATTTATATGTGGCACAGTGGATCATTGGTAAAATCCCAACTTAAAGATTGCAACATCAATAGCTGGCTATGCTGTTTCAACATTGTAATTTAAGGTTTTCTGTAATGATTTCTTTCTTTTTTCACTTTACCATCATCATACTGATGATTTCATGATTCGTCACCATCATTTTCATTTGCATAGAGGGCACTACCGTAAATTATTCAATTGAAGCTTTCCATTTACTTGAGAATTACTTAATTATTTTATGTAAAAAAAAAAATCTGTAGCATTGTGCTAAAAAGAGCTGTTGTCATTTTGGTTTAACTTTGTATATAGAAATTATATCCTATCATTTTAATTCACTATGTAATCAGATTTTTATATTTAGCTAAACGTTAGTTTTAGTTTGTCCGAATCTTTATTCATGAAGGCAATATCTTACTTCAAAAATTCAAACCTTACTTTTTTCTTCCCTTGATAGAAACATTTTAACTAAATTGTAGTATGGACGTTAGAACTGGAAACTAAGAACGATAAACTGTGTTTGTTTTACCCCCTCCACACCACCTATGCGTAGATGAAAAATTTCTGGTATGTAAATCTTCTGTGACTCCATTAGTTCGGGAGGGACCCGCAGTGCCTCACTGGTAGAGCGTTCACCTCTGGTGCATGGGTTCTTTGGTTCGATTCCTGCTCGCGGTATGTGAGTTTTGTGGTGGACAAATACCGTGTGCGTGGGTTTTCTCGGGGTTCTACCGTTTCCTCCTACTTTCTTCATTCCACCATTTCATTCATTTGTCATCACCGTCTCCTTTAGCCTAGCCAGTATAACCGTGGGACGTAAAACTTAAACATTTCGTTTTTCCATTGCCACGGGAAACTGCGTTCATTACGTCTCCCTTAGCCTCGGAGAATACTGGTACGACGTTAAACTTTAAAAAAGCCGCAAGTGCTAGGCAGAACTAGCAATAGGATAATATTAATAGTCAAACTGTGTACTGTGTAGTATTAATATATTAAACAAAAATACTAAACTAGCGTAAGTAATTTTTATAGTTAATTGAAATTACAAGAACTCTTTTCTCAATATTCGGATAATGACGCATGAAAGAAATATGAATGATATATTTTTGTTTTTGTTTTTGTAAGAAACATTTTTTTTTTAGTTTTCTTGTATCTGAAAAAAATAATAAAATAAAAACACCCTTGATGGTCTATATAGTGTGATCCTGGTACACACAATCATTTTAATTGAAAAATAAAGTCAATCACAAAGGAAGTTCTTTAAATCCAAAGACAGTCGTAAATCATTGCCTTGTGTTGTCATTGCACATACTTAATATCATTTAATATTACACTAAAATTGTCATTTTAACATCAACGTTAAATACTTTGCGAGTGTTTTGTCTTACCTGTACACAATACGACATAAAGGCTTCACACATTGTACCGCATTGTTGTTATTAATACCTAAAGAACAACAAAGAATGAATGGATTAATATTAATGGAAAATCAAACATAACGACCTTATACACATGATCTAAACGCTCTCCATTCGAGGCTATTTTTTTATTTAGAAAGTTCCGGGACCCGCCTCAGATCTAAAGCTAATAAATACTGCTGTGGTTCTCCTATTTAGAATTTTGTTTTACCTATAAGGTCTACAGTATATATTTATGGAATTAATATAGTTTTGTAACAGAATTTGACATTTATTGCTCCTCTTTTTATAACACAAACATTAGTCGTAAATTTAACCAAGGATTGAGATCCTTAGAAAAGTCGTTAGAATGCTTTATAACCTTCTCATAAGTGACCTAAGTGTCAAAAGTAAAATTCTGCCGGAACGAATGTTTTGGGAGTTGGCGGTTCATTCCCAAGGACAAATACGATATGTATCTTTAAAATCTCCTTTCACATGAATGATTTTTTTCTCTTTGAGAAACACATCCTTTCACTGGCCTTCCATTATGGTCTATATGTGAGCATGTATGCACAATAACATACTTAAGATTAGATAAGGGAGGGAGTTGTATATAACAGTCAAACGTGTTTTATATATGTGTGTATATATACCTGTGTCCAGGGCTTGTCTTTGCTAAAATATCTACTTCGGAAATCATCAGTAATATAGATTAGAAATGGCATTTTATTTCTGTGTGAAGTACTTAACTTTCTTACTTTATTTTTTGCCATAGGTAAATAGTATCTGCTAGTTTGCTTCAGAAAACTGATATGTTTATTCAGATTTGATAATCACGTTTATCTTCCATAAATTAGAGTTAAGTACTCTTCTTCTCTCATCACAAATGCCAACAGTAGCGTAACTAGGTTTTGGGCACTGTGGTGCAGTTGTAACTTTGGAGCTTTCTCCAGACCCTACCAGACACGATCCTCTAAGAGGTCGCGGTAAAGTTAGATAATCAATCATCTCTGATGTCCCGCGTTATGAGTTCGACCCCAGACCATGTTAGCTCTGATCTATACCGTTTTCGTGAGTTATTTTCCTTCCATCATTCTATGTATTCGTTATCATTCATTATGATACTTATTTTCGTCAGCCTACACATTACAGGAATTAAAATATAAGTTATTTCTTGTAATAATTTTTAAGTGTAAATTACTATTATTGTAGTTAGCTAATTGTCTTTATATTTGCCTTTTGGCTAAATCATAATGCATCATAACTGCACATTGTTTCAATTCAGTATGGCAAACATAGGGCTTATATATAATTATTGATTATTCTAACTGTTACACATAAATATATGGATCTTTTTGTATGAGACTTTTATATACCCAGAATAAGAATGCCTCATTGCTTTGTGCGAATTTCGGATATTTCACCCTAGAGTTGGGAAATGGGTGGTTAGTTGTTCTCTTCTGAAGCATTATAAGCAATTGCTATTTGCATGATTTATGATACACATGATATGTATATCTCATTCTCTTGTATGTATGAACTCTGAAATTCCTACTCGAAGCTATGGGAGGCGAATTCGATATGGCGGACGCAGGGAAAGAGAGGAAATAAATCTCTTTGTTCGTTAGACTTAAAGACACAATATTATATATACGATTCGGACATAAGGAATATTAAATAAATTGACACAAATTTAACATGTTTCACGTGTAATTGGCGGGAGAAGTTGATAACCGTTGCGGTTGTGTTTTTGGAGCTCTTTTCGACAAACTCCTCAGAAGAAAAGAACCCATCATGAAGCAAACTACTCCATATGGGATTTAAAACACTAATGTATATTTTAGTGCTGGAAGTGAAATATTTATTTATGAAATATGAAACAAAATCGTCTAGACCATTATAAAGAAAATCATTAAGAAAAACTCTCACACCAAGAACAAATAGCCATTCTGGATTTATCAAAGAGAAATTATATGTCTGTAAGATCGTTACTGAAACATTTGTTTATAAAATGTAAGAGAAAAAGAAATGAAACATCTAAGAAATTCTTTTCTTCTTGAGGAAATCATCCATTAAAATCTCACAACAAGAAACTATCCATAACCAAGTTAATGTAAGGTTATTATAAAATAGTATATGAACCAAATCATACGAAAGAAAACATTCTTACCCTCAGAAATAAATTAGCCGTTGCGGAATTTTCAGAGAAACGACTTATGTTATGATGTAAGGTTCAAAATTAAATATTAATTTGTGATTTTTTAAAAGGTGCTAGAGTCATTTTCTAAAATATGTTTCCAGAATATTCTATTTCAACTTCTAGTAAACTACAAGAGCTGTATAAAAATAATTGTTATAATTCGTACGTACGTTTATGCACAGAAGAACACCTATTACAATCCTTCAACGTAATATCTTCTCTTCTCTACCACCTTCTAACGGGTGTGGAAGGCTTCGTACACCACCAGCGTGTCAATCATTATCTTATCCTGCAGAGACCGCCATAAGTCACTGATGGGCTTCTCTTCTGTCGTAACCCTTCGATTGCTTCCCACAAAGTGATTCCATAATTTTGCCGAAGAGATTGTCACAAAGCCCCTGAAAACATTGTTGTACACTACACTCACATCCTACTTTAATGTTGATACACTCACGTTGTTCGTCTTTCTGAAACATATTACGTTATGGCGCTTATGCTTTCCTCCTCTATTTTATGACACTAATACTTTTGACTGAATAACACATAGTCGCTACCACTCGCCACACTTCCTCGTCTCCCATTCCGTTACCAGCTGCGGATATGTTGTAGTGCTGAGACACAATCCTTTGAGATAAGAAAAGTGTTGTCACTATTTTTATCCAACCTATGCATTTTTGAATGAGGAGATAATATTAGAAATTCATATAAACCTTAATTTTTGTTTCTAAATATTGAACTATGTAGCCTCTAGACCTGTTTCTACATTATGCATACATGAAAAAGTAAAGGGCAAACAGTGAAGAGATAAAGGGAATCGAAAAATAACTTTTCGAAGAAATAGAGTCATGGATCTTATAATTCTCTTAAAATTTTGAAATGGATTCTCTTCTCACAACCACACGACTTCTCACTTCTATTATTACTAGAAAATAATAATAATGAAAATGAAAAATTTTAGTTTAACGTCCCACGATTATACTCTTTAGGCTAAGGGAGAAGATGACTAAAGCAAGTGAATGACGATGGAATAATTGGTGGAATGAAAATATGGGAGGAAACTGGAGTACCCTGATAAAATCCACGGATGCGGTGCTGTCCATCACAAACTTACCCATGGCCGGGGATCGAACCAGGGACCTTACGCACCAGAGGTAAGCACTCTACCACTGAACTATAGTGCAATAATAATAATAATAATAATAATAATAATAATAATAATAATAATAATAATAATAATAATCGAATACCCGTTTCTTTTGATACTTGTATATAGATCATGTGATGCTGCAGTTATTAATGAAACGTTAATTTCTAAATACAAACAAAATTATAAGGTAGTTTCAGAAAATCCCGTCCAATGGAAAACTCACCCTAAGAGTAAGTTGCCACTTGTAAATTATTTCGTAAGAAAATTACTCATGTCATATATTAGGGTTTATTACTGAAACATTTGTTTTTGTTTGTAGAATGTCAATAAAATTGCATGAGTCATATTTGGGGATTTTTTTTAAGCTACCCGTTTTGGATATTTTTATGAGAAGTGATTATGCAACATAATTATTAATGAAATATTTGTGTGAAATATAAACAAAATTATGATTCGTTTTTGAGAAAATCGTGCAAAACAAAGTAAACTACTTTTTGTGGGGCTTTTCAGGACATATGGGTTATAGAATATTGTCCGGTTAATAATGAAACATTTATTTACGAAGCATGAACAAAATAGTATAAGTCGTTTTTCAGAAAACCAGCCGAAACAAAAATCACAAGAATAAACTACTCCATGTGAGTTTTTAAAGGAGAAATGCATTTTGCTTTATAATCTGGTTATTACTGAAACATTTACTTACAAAATATGTTCAAAATCGCCCGAGTCGTTTTTGAAAAAATCTTTCGAAAAGAAGTCACTCGTGTCTGAATCTTTCTCAGACACGACATATACCACAGTATAGGGCTATTTATGAAATATAAAGAAAATTCTTCAAGTCTTTTTTTTTTTTTTTTTTAATTGCGTTTTTGGATTTTCATCCTTCGGTAAACTACCATTATTTTGCAGAATAGGAGCAAAATTTAGAAAAAAATAATAAAGAATATTCTAGAAAATCTTATAAAAGACAATATTTGCTCTCGATACGTTAAATGACATGGTTCCTAGGCGAATAAATGTACTTACATAGAGACAAACGGTCAGACATAAATTCGAAGGCTAATTTTCGGCATGTTGAAGGAATGATGGTTCAGAAAAATCCCTGGACAATCTTGGATTCGATTTTTCACGATCTCCGATCACCACTCGAAAGTAAAAGTGAAAAACACATTTATTAGTATAGTTCCACATTTGAGAACTTCTACTGCTATAGCGATTCTTGATTTTATTCTTGCAGATATTGGGACGCGCAACGGGTATTCTCTTGACGGGACTGAGAAAATCCCTGGACAATCCCCAGTCTGGACGACCTTCGTGAGAATTAGAGCTGTAACATACGAGACGAGAGCTGAGACTATCTCAATCTAGAAAAAGTGTAGTGAAAGTGATATCTCTTCGTAAAAAGTGTATCTGTATCTTTTGGAAGAGCTTCGTCTCGTCACAGAAATTCTCTCTCGACTCGTCTTGTAGGCGACCTTACTCAGAATATAAATCCCGAACCTCCCAACTGCAAAGCGCTTAACCTAACTACTCACCTACGCTCACTTTCTAATTTGTAGAGTACTATTTTCTACAAATTTTTAATTTTGTTGTTGCAAAGTTATTTGAAACAGGCAATTTAACACAAATTGGCTTAAAATGTCTGTATAAATGGTTGTTCGTATTTGTCTTCCAAATAGGTTGTGCTAGGAACAAAACGTTGAGCCAACAAAAAGTATTTGCTTAATTATTAAATTTGAGGCGAAGTGAAACAGTATTGTTGTGTGAAAGACAAATCACTTTTTGTAAAACCATTTACTGTTCATGATGATTTTGAAGAAGGTTAATGCATGACCATAGCTCTTATGTTCTACATGATCACAATAAACATACCTAATTAAAAATGAGCTATAGTACTTCATAATTTCGTGCTCAGTGAATGACGGGAAGTTTTAGAGCGAATAGTTTAATGATTAGTAGTGGTTAATGATGTCTTTGCTCATGATTTTTGTACCGTAAAATGTTGTATTTTGGAACATTAACTCTTATAGTGAATTGTAGGGAAGGAGGTCATACCCAGGGAAAGTAATATAAATGTTCACACGAATGGCCGCATTGTCTCACCCATTATGTTCTTGTTTACTTAATTGCTTTGTAGGTATTATGTTGAAGCCGTTTGCGAGTATTTCATAAATATAATTGGAGTGTATTACGCAATTATATATCCATCCAAAGTCTTTATGCAATAACAATGTAGTGATTAACGTTGATGTACTTTTTATTGAATAATAATATACTTTTAAGCTTTCGTTACAGAGTTTATATTTACTATTAAAACAAAAACAAAAAAACAAAAAAAAAAACGTTAACATTCTTTTGAATGCCTGGTAAACTTTATCATGAATAACGCGTTTCATATATTTTCCTTGTTTATGTTTCAAACGTATTTGTACGAGATATATTATATTAGTGATATATAGTGATATATTAGTGATAAGAAGGCTATTGTCGTAGTTTGAGATTCCTAGTGGAAGTATACAGTGAGTTTGGTGTTACCACTCTTGCTTTATCTTTTTTTTTTTTTTACTTTCTTGTGACGTGTAAATACCCAGTATGTCTAAAGTTTTGCATACGAGTCTTCATATTATCAATTGATTTGATTTTTACCAAATAGGATGGGTGGATCCTTAACATTAGAGTATTTAGAAGGGGTCCTATGAAAATAAATCCACACCCTTTAGTGAGATAAAGTAACATAATCTATATAAATAAAAACATAAGTTAACGATGTTTGTTAGTTAACTCCTACTAGACCGTGCCGTGTGGACTTTGTGGTGGACAAACACCGTGCTCGTGGGTTTTCTCGGGGTTCTCCCGTTTCCTCCCACTTTCTTCATTCCATCATTTCACTCACCTCTCATCATCACCGTCTCCTTTAGCCTAACCTACATAAGCGTGGGACGTAAAACTAAAGATTTCATTTTCATTTTTTCCTCCTAGACCGCTGCACCAATTTGGTTGATTTTTTTTTTTTTTTTTACTTAAGTGGACCTTGGGGTAAGTAAGGCTTTTAGCACATTTTCAGGAAGAGTGAGGTGGTGGCATGTAAAAATAATCGAAAATAACCGATATTAGTGTCCAATACATGATTTTCGTGGTGGATAACATGAATAATGACATTTCCAATGCCTTTAAAGTTCAAATTTATTCGCCATTGGCGCGGGTGAGGAATGAAAATAGGAAGGTGTGATGTGTAAAAATAATTCAAAACGATCGATATAGTGTCCGAATTTTCGGGGTTACTGAGATGGGTAGTGATACGTACGCTACCCCCTTACGTGCGCTTCTGGTAATAACACAAGTTAGCGTTTCAGTTCACATCGGAAGTACTCCAGTTTCGAATAATATGACCGAATATGATGTATTTCTAACTGGTAGAAACAAATTACAAGTGATTGAAAATTTGAGCTTCTTCAGAAGGTTTTACTTGTAGGAACTGGTTAGGTAAGCGTCGTATCCAATCACGAATATGGTTTACAATAAAAATAAAGATCATAATGCCATTTATTGAGTGCGGGGGTGGATAGTGACTGCATATTTTTTACTGACTTCAAAAAATCGATATTGTGTGATAGCCTCAGTAAATAAACATATACTATTTATCAAACTAAAACAATTATTACGTACGAAATCGTGGTACACGTTTTTTTACATCGAAGGGGGTGGAGGGTGCTAGAAAAAAAACACTCTTCCATTGTCGAATAATTTAAAAACCAGGCCACGGTGGCTCAGTGGTGGAGCGTTCACCTCTGGTGCATGGGGTCCTTGGTTCGATCCCAGCTCGCCGCCAAGTGAACTTCGTGGACAAACACCGCGTGCTTGGTTTCCTCGGGGTTCTCCCGTTTCCTCCTACTTTCTTCATACCATCATTTCATTCATTTCTCATCATCATCGTCTCCTTTAGCCTAGCCGGCATAACCGTGGTATGTAAAACTTAAATATTTCATTTCATTTTTTTAAAAAAATTTAAAATCCAAGTAGTGGATATGCGCCAATTCTCACAAAAACTCGCCATATTGCATTGAAACCTATTATTTATGATAGTTATTGTGGAACATACACATTTTATTTAATCGGAGGGCGTTTTCAATCCACATCAGGGGGCAAACACATCGTTTACTCGTGACAGACTTTAATCCCAAACACTGAGAACTGTGAAAAAGACTTACAGAAAATATTCATACCCCGGGTGCGTCAAAAAATGTATAATGTGGTTCTGATCCCACGTCAAGCTGTAAATCCACGTCTCATATAGCGTCGTTGCTGAAAGGGACGCTAAACTCAAAATCAAATCTAATAATCTAATAAATTATTTTGAGTCTTAGAGGCAGAGAGAGATAGCAAGAAATAGAGAGGGAGGGAGATAGAAAGAAATAAAGAAATTGAAAATTAAAATCTAACAGGATATTTCATAAAACTTCGACCAATTTCGTTGACATTTTCCTACTCTTGGGTTCAGTGATTCTAGCAATAATAGCTGATTTGAAGATTTTCTTTTATGTCTTTACGCATCACCGAGGTTCTGAAGAACAGGGCCTAATATTAACGTGGGTTCCAAAACCCGGCCCGGGCTTGAATCTGGTGCACTTGGCAGGTATACAGAAAAATCATGCAAGATCAACTCTTACAATAGAGGTCGTTCCTCTCCACCTACATCACCTACAAGATACCTGGATTACAGAACCACAGCACCGGAAATAATACTTCCATGCATATAAGGCTAGCAGCTTATTTAGAACTATATATATTCAGTCCTTGAAATTAGTAAAATATTATTACTAAAAACCCTTCAAAATTACAAAAGATTAATTGATAAACTAATACCATAAATAATGTATATTTTAGTGTATATTTGCCAGATTTTGTATTATTTTCCCACTGTTTGAAAAACGTGTATATACAGTGTTCTAAAAATGGCGCACACGGACAACAGAGTGATATTCTATAGTTCAAAATAAAATGAAAATTCTATGGAATTGTATATTCAGCTGGACATTCTTTAAGCACTATGGGTAATGGTACCATTAATTTCACAACGTGGCAACGTCCTAAATTAACTTGAAATCATTAGCATTATTCTAGGAGTCTATGAAGCACTTACATCGATTGTCACGTTAATAGATGGACTAGTGTCAACATGTACCGAATTTAACTTTCTCCTGGAAAGATTCAATGTAATTATTCGATTGATTGTTGGATCTACTGTATGATTCTTCATCTGGGACGTTGCCACATACTGAAATCTGCGCCCCCAGACGAGGACTCAATGCTTCCTTTTGACTTGTAGAATAGTGTTCTGTAGCTCATGGGTGCCATTTTGAACACCTGATCTCTCTCTCTCTCTTGATATATATATATATATATATATATATATATATATATATATATATATACAATCCCCCGAACATTAGAACATTGTGAGTTTATTTATTTATTTTTAGTCACTGTATCTTCGTTGTTGAAAGTCTGCTACTGTTTCCACTTCCAGTACAGAAATGTTCATGTAATACGAACTTCCTTTAAAGCGCGCACTAAAAACAAATTGTATTCGATGAGGAACTATAGTATCGAAATCTCTATAATTTTCCGTTAAAAAAAACGGGGTAACTTTACATTTTTGAGTCCTGCTGTACAATCTAATAACATAAAATTCTTGTATGTCAAATACACAAATGTATGAAGTAAGAAAATAAACCAATCGTAGCAATTTTTAATATAGAATAAATTATAAAAGTAAAAAAGAAGTGTAATTTACTGTATTTTTAGTTTTCGCTGTTACTGAAGCAAGCGTAGTGAGCTTCTACCATTCGACGCAATTGACATTTGCGTCTCTGTTCATCTGTCTATGTGTTTCTGGGCAACTCTCGTAAAATTTATCAGGTTTTAATGAAACTTTAACCTTCCGGAATAATCTATTCTTTGGGTTGCAATCCACCAGGTATAAGGGAGTAAAATCTATCCATGATATAAGTTTGCACATATGCATACAAAACAGTTACGTTATTTAGGGGACAATTCCCCTCCCCCTCAAGAGTTTGAGGAATACATGAACTTTAATTGATTATCTGCTAATATACTAGTACAAAACGTGAAAGTCTTATGTCAGTGGTGCTCTTGCCCCCCTTAAGCAAAATCTGAAATAATGGCCTTGATAAAAAAAAAATAATTTTCCTTTTCTAACTACATATAAATTATTCGATTAAAAACATTTTTTAAAATTATATCTTAATTATTCCCGTCGGTTGCGGCAAAAATCGGTTAGGAATAAGGGGGTAACAAAATGTCGAAGATTGTTTATTGTTTATTAAAATAATATGATAAGAAACTGATTTCACAAGGTAACTTTGAGCAAAAAATATTCTATTTCGATCCAATATGATGTACATTTTCTTCGAGGCTTTCCAATCATCTCCATTGAAGAGTTAAAATTTACTAAGAAATAAAACGGTGATATTATCCTAATAATAATAATAATAATAATAATAATAATAATAATAATAATAATAATAATAATAATAATAATAATAATAATAATAATAATAATACATTTGCACCTTAATTTTTACTAAAAAGGTACTAAGTCTTTGCCTCATATACAAATGGCCTGCATGCTAGCGACACCTCTTGGCATCAGATACAAAGTTGCGCATCTAGCGACAACTATTAGTTTGATTGTGAACTATTAGAAGCTTGACTGCCAGATTGACATATTTTGCATTTATGATAAGGATATTGGTTTTGAAGTAATATGACGCATCCCAGTGAGTTCCATTGCATGGAGTTAAAATCAATAAAGAATTAGTACGTTTACCCCAAATTAAAAACATGTTCCACCATAGCTTTCGTAAAAATATTCGGTTTTGATCTAATATATTCTGTGAGGTTCTATGAGGATTTTTTTACAACTTCTACTACTTGAGGTTGAAAGCATTCAATAATGAGGGAGTGAATTAACCCCACTTCGATTAAAAAAAAATGTTCCACAAAAAGATCGTAAAACAATCTCCGAATATTGTGAAACATAGTGAAATTGGTAAAGGAGTTTAGAATATCTAAAATTCTAAAATGTCTAAATCTTCTAAAATTCTCAGCATCACTAGTTCTAACACAATACAATTTCATACGTCCTCAAATGTAATTATTATTGCATAGTTTATCACTATTATGCATGTTGACGAGTCAGAAAAATGTGAAAATGAATATAGTTTCATATTCACCATCGTATGTGCATTTCAATTACTCGTGAAGTGGACAATAAATGCTTCACATGCTACTTTCAAAGAAAGTGCATATTGCATATGAAACTAAGTTTCTGACATAATCCGTCTTGAGATGGCTACGGTTGTCGTTATGGTAGAGCACATGCTAGTGATGTAGACTAGTGCAGTGAAAGTGTATGAGATTTCTACTTGGTCGATCAGAAGTTCAATATCCGCAAGTAGCGAGTGTGTACAAGTACAATTTATTTGAAAGGAAATAACGTGTGTTTGTGTAATTACGAATGCTGATGGTTAGAGATCACAACTGCAATTTGATTAGTATTTTTTAATACCCAAAATTCGATTATATACTGTTATTGGTCATTCTTGCTGATGGGGAAGCGGGGTAGTGGGAGTGATTTTAAACAAGGGCATTATGGAAAACAACATAACCTTTCTGCAAAGTGAGATGTTGGTATCTGATTACTGTCATTAACTTGATTTATTAACACGATCGCAGTCTTATGGAGCTATCTTAATATTGAAAACAGTCAACATGAAACATAAAAAGACAATTCAGGTGTGCGACCGAACAACGGAACAAGCGCCACCGAATACATTGTACAGGAGAGTCAATTATAAAAGTGTGTTCATACTCGTTCAACTAAGGTGAACCACGTGGGATGGGAAAACAAGGATAAGACAGAGCTGTTCATTGGATCTCACGCTTTTTCATACCGATATACATTCAATTATTGTAGAGTAGCAAGCGTAGAAGAATGTTGTGTCCAACAGAAGCGCCCACCAAGTGTGAACTGTGGCAGCAAACGATCTCGATGAACGCGTAAATTATGTGGTTCGTGAAAGGAGTGGATTATGACTTGTGAACTGTCTAACCTTGCAATTTCAGGGAACTTAGCAGTCGTTTGGATAAATCGAATTACGTATCGTAGTAATACTTAGCAGGTGCTTCGATTATACTTAATATTCTGTATTTCGGTACCCTACTTCACAATGATAATCTTTCTATCGATATGGAAGATGGGGACGTCCAATGAACAACTTCATTCAATTCTTGTTTCTCATCCCATGTGATTCTCTTTTTGTGACTTAACAGAAGTTGAAAAAATTGAAAAAAAAAAATCCTAATTGCTATCCTATGGCTCTTCTGTGAAACAGGCCCTGATACATGATAGAGGAAGCCTAAATCTGGAAGTTTCACTGAAAATTCCAGCTTTCTTCAAGTTGATGTTTGTTCCGTTTTATCGCCGCGCTCCTCAATTTTGTATCGAAGTAAGTCACAACTATGTTTATATTTGCAACATTTAGCACCCGCATGGCGACACTGAACAATAAATAAATAAATAATTAAATGAGTTGAGTTGATATTAGTTTAGCGTCCCTTTCAGCAGCGAGGCTATATGAGACGTGGACCTACTGATTAACGTGGAATCCGAACCACATGAGCTCCCGCCGGGAATCGAACCCGGGTCTCCAACGCCAAAGGCGCGTACGCTAACCGCTTAGCCACGGAGGAGCTCAAATAAATAAATAAATAAATAAAATAAAATAAAATAAAATAAAATAAAATAAAATAAAATAAAATAAAATAAAATAAAATAAAATAAAATAAAATAAAATAAAATGAAAAAAGAAAAGAAAAGAAAATATAAAATAAACTGGAGTACCTCAGTTATGATCAGAGAACACTATTTTGGAATTGGGGCTCACTCGGAATCAAACCCTTGTTGACTGTCACTATCCTCAGTGAGGGCAACCTTCACCAATTGATGATTCACACTAACAATAAGTAAAACTCGCGCTCGCTTGAGCTCAGGTTCTCTAACCTCGATAAGTCTCGCGTTAGCTCTATCACGCGCTTACTAATCTCATTGGACTCGCACGGACTCGGGCTCTGGCTCAATATCCAGTTATAGGACTCACGCTTAGTTATTGAACTCGAGCCCGAGAATTGGGATGTGTCTAGTGAGAATGGAAAATGTTAACTTCGTGGCTCCTGAATGTGATGCAAAGTGCTAACTTTCCTTGTATACCCGTTCAATTTATAGTGAAGATTTTCACGTTTTCACTGACGAATTTTAATTACTTCAGTTTTCTTACTTGCTAACATTTTGAATGTCCAAGTCACCGATTTCTTTATTCCTAGCACGATACTTTGGAGAGAATTCAAGCAGAAATGGGTTATTTCTAACAAGAATATTTTCTATAGAATGTTACAGTAGAGACATAGAGTAAATATTCGACATATTTATAAAATGACAGATACTGACCGAACATTCGACGTGCTGTACATTATAGGTTAAAATCCTGTTTAATTAAAAGCTCTAATTGTTTACATTTAACTTCTTTTTTTGCCCAGCAACCACCCCAAATTATTATTTGTTTATTTATTTATTTAAAGTAAAAAACTGTATATTTATGCAATTATTCAAGAATTTCGTTATGCAGGGAGGCTTAGGATTAGGATTAGGAATTAGATTTCTGGGCTTTCGGCATCTATGGCCATGTTAGCCTGTCATGTATGAGGGATGATGTCCCTCGGTGATCATACTATAAGTCGAAAGGGGAGAAAGGAAGAGGAATGGGAATATATATATTAGATGTCATCCCGGCATGTGCCAAACTCACGCAACCACGAAAACCTCACTCAGGATGGCTGGTCTGAAAAAGCTTTTACACTTTTTCGACCGACTGCCCCCACCGGAAATCGAACCCGGGACCGCTCACACCAAAGATGAAAGCGTTAACGATTATTCTACGCGGGACCACATGGAGGGAGGCGATATTTTTACAGGTAGCCGACAGCTATCATATTAGCTTCAGGCAGGCAATCGATGGCGCAAGTAGCAAATCCCATTACCATGGCACACATACTGAGACATTAGCCATTTAATATTAGGATTGAATCTATAGACGGTCATTCTTTACTTCAAAGCCTGGAATTTGTTTTACTAAATCCTTATGGGTGTTAAAACGGGAATTCTTGCAAAATGTGATCTAAAGAAAATAAAATTGGTTGGTTATATTGAGCTTAGCGTCCCATTCAGCAGCGAGGCTATGTGAGACGTGGACTTACATCTTAACGTGGAATCCGAACCGCGTGAGCTCCCTCCAGGAATGAAACACAAGTCTCCCACGTCAAGGAGAACACAAAATAAAGGATTAATTATTTCGTCATGTGATAACCATATTGAGCACTATGTCTCATTGTATAAAACGATCATTTTTTGTTGAGGTTAATTAAAACAAAATTGCTGAGTGAATGTTAATAAGAAGCTTGTTTCTAATTCAGTTCCCCGGATATATTGATGGATGTTAATTAATATTAACTGCTATAAATATGCAAGCAATGTAAATCCAACTCCTGCCAGCCGTTTTTCATAATTTTAAACAACATCATTTGGAGGAAGTTTACCCGAACATCATCAAGGACCCACTAAGGCCATGTTTTCTCACTTCATTAAGATTTCTAATGTTTTATTATAAGAAATGACACAATAATGAAACACGCATATACTATAACCAACGTGGATTTGTTTAAACAATAATCTTGTCCGTTAATTAGCCGTGTAATTTTGAAATTAAACCGTATCGCCAACAGCGTCCTTGACAGAAAACTTTGCTTTATACATAATACAAAGAAAACGCAGGAATTACTTATGAAGGTGATTTTTACACCAGATTGAACAAGACTATGTTAACAAATATGAGTGGAAAGTGCCTCGTAGTTATTAGAAGCATTAAAAGTGTTATGAGACAAAGATTAAGTTTGTTAAACTAATTAACTCTATGGCCTATGGAACCCGAAGGTTCAATGCCGTGTTCACAAAAGCTCTGCACTGACTTCTATCCTTAGCCAACTGGGCTCAGTTTCAACTTCGTATTCCTATTTCTACGAAATCCATCTTAATATTGTCCTCCCGTCTGGCCTAGGCCGCCCAATGGTCGTTTTCCGATTGGACTTAAAGTTAAGACTTTGATAACGTTCCTACTTTCTTAAAAGCCAAACAAATACGATCTACTGTCAGCATGGGCGTACGCAGGGGATGCGCTCTGGGGGTCCGGACCTCCCACGAAATCCAGACTTTTTTTTGTAAATGTAGTCTACTTTTAGGAACAATTTTATAAATTTTAATATAATTTAGCCTGAAATAGTATTTGGACCCCCGAAACTCTTTGAAACCCTCCCGAAATTAATTCCTGTGTACTTCCTTGACTGTCAGTATATTTGTAGAAATAGCTATATAAATCGTAACGGGTGCATTCCAGAGCTAATAGTTTCTGGTTTAAAGAACAAGAGGATTCAACCGTGAGCTTATGGTGAACAACATTGTGTCCATGGGTTTTATTAAGAATTCTCAAATTTCCTCCCGCATTCTCGTTCCACTAATTATTTCATAATCATTTACTTTCATTAATCCCTAACCTCCTTTAGCTCCCAGAGCATACCGTAGGATAATACTAATATTTCATTTAATCTAATTTTCAGACGGTGCATTCTACGGGTTTCTGAAAACCGCCCTGGGCGTTGATCACGATTTAACCACTGTCGTGACAGTTTACAATTGTCACAGCAGATCTATTTTTGTTCAGAAGTGACAATTCGTTTCCTGGTTACTCCATACAATCAGATAACTTCATATCTTCAGACAGCAATACTTGTAGATCTGTATCAGCTCATGAGTCTAACTTTTTCACCTTACTGATTGCACGGAGTTGCCGAACGACAGTAGAATAGTGTGTGTCTAACTCTGCAATGGCACAAACACCTTTCTAAGGGTCTGCTTCCACGATGTTCTTGGGGACCTCATCAGGACGTGATTTTACCACGAAACTCTTTCCGCAGTTCTCTGTCACCGGAACCAAATTTGACAAACAAAGGGCAAATGGTCAGCGTGCTATGCAGAATGCTTCAGTTTGAATTGGTGATGAAAAATCACTCGCAGTGTGCTTTCCGTTCTGTCCTTTCGTACGACCTTATTCAACAACGCCCTGTTTCCTGAACGGGTACTTTAGCCTGTTTGCTAGGCGTGTACTGAGTTTGACATTAGACACTTATCTTAGTTCATCCAAGTGTTGTGCTTCTGTTCTTGCTGAGGTGAGTTTCCCACCAAATTCAGATTTTTCATTCGCATTAACCTAATAAATGTTTACCATCTATAAATCCAGTTCAAATAACAAGTAACTTGTATGTAGTGCATAAGCAAGATAAATGTTACCAATTATACCCAGCTTAATGTTACCAATGATAACTTTAGGATCAAGTGATCTATTTTTAAACTTTTCACGCTGGCTAGGCGTGCTGCGGCCGTTCTGGACCGGCTTCGCTAGATGAGTCTGGTCCGTAGTTCCTCTGATGTGGATATTTTATCCATACACACGCAGTGCACCCTCAAGGTGACTACCTTTACTCTGTTCACTATTGCTGTGTAACCCTTTTCTCTAAGGGAGTGGGATACGCCCATTGCGCTGTCAGACCGAAGTCCTGAGTGCCTAGGTAACCTACTGGTCGAGCCAGGTCCTTCCATGCTCTAAGGTTGGTGTAAAGGGACAAGTTTTCCCAATAGATGTCACTACAGTCTTCGTATCCCTCTCATGTATCTTTTTTTACCTTTCTCGAAAATTCATGATTTCTCTTGCAAATTTCAACCTAGAAACTCCAATTTTTTAGAGAAAGAACTTCATAACATGTCGAAGGCGAAAATCCGTGCCGATTTTTTATTTAGAATTTTCTTCATTGTTGAAATGGCTTGATTGTTGAAATGGACATCCAAACCTTTAACAATACAAACTGTTTCAAGAATGAAGAAAATTCTAAATAAAAAATCGGCACTGATTGTTGCCTTTGATAGGTTATGAAGTTCCTTCTCTTAAAATTTGAGGTCTCTAGGTTGAAATCTGTAAGAGAAATCGTGAATTTTCGTGGAAGGTAAAAAATACATGAGAGAGATATGAAGACTGTCCTGACATCTATCGGCAAAACCTGTCTCTTTAAACCATCCTCACTTCCCGCCCATACACACCTTACCCAGATTTCTGGGATAAACCCACATGAGCTGCCGAATCTCACGGTCGTATGACCACAGCCCGGTAGAGTCCAACCCAATCCGAGATCCCCAGGCATTACCGAAGGAACTTGTTCAACCAATATTTAACCATCAGTATTTCTGATTTTTGGTCAAGTAGCTTAATTCAAGTTGTGATCTAATCTAAATCTAACTGAGATGCGTTTAATTCAACCCAGCCATGCAAATTATGTTCGTTAATTTAATCTAAATCTACATTATGGCTTCTGCATTACTTTTCCCTAGTAGATAATCACGAAACAGTACAGATCAACTATAGGGGGACGATTTCCATTTGGAAGCACTGCATTGGCTCAACAGGGGGCATAATATTTTATCACCTACTATTATTTTTATTAATATAATTTACGAGCAGAATGCTGATGTGAGACTGAAATGTGATGTAGTCTTGCAACTTGTTTATTTTAGCCATTAAGACATGATCTGTAGCTTGATTTTCACTTTGATATTTAATCATATTTCAATTAAATTATGTTTTAACAACTGATATTCATTTTACATGCGACATGAAACAACTTCCTGACGTTGCCAATGCACGCCCTTCTCAATGCTTCACATGTAAATTGTGTCCAAACAATAGCTCTCTTTTTTCTTGAAATAGTAGGACACCTGCTACTTTTAGGTATGTTATTACAGTCATCCTTATCAAACATTTTTTGTATGGAAACATATTTGGGAGGCCTGGTTCGCGCCACTACGTCTCTGAATATACTCACATCCACCATACTATCTGCACTTCTTGTCTGTCTTGTTGAATTTATTCACTGCAAATTGGAAAACCAGATAAGCTTTCTCGCAACTATATGGTTAGTACACGCGTCTTGGACACGGAAGACACTGGGTTCGATTCTCAGCGGGACCTCATGTGGTTCGGATTCTACGTTAAGCTGCAGGCTTATGTCTCATTCTGTGTCGCTACTGAGAGGGACACTAAACTATAATCCACCCATCCATCCATTTGAAAACCAGAGACAATAATACACTGATTGTTAACAGAGCGAAAGAGAGAGAAGCTTGGAGTAATGTTGCTCACAAACCTCGTCTCGAATACGGGAAGAGTATTACATTTTAAAATTCGAGACGAGAAACATGACATTTTTCCTTTCGTTTTCGAGACAAGGGGATAAATTTCGAGAGTCTCGTAGCATCATTAGCCTAAGATCTCAAATATTATATTAGTGTTCTAAGATCCATAGCATAAATATTATACATTGACAATGTGATTGTACGAACACTGTGAATAGCATTCTTCAAAGTTTAAAGATACGCAAGTCGTTAAATAATACAGCCTTATGATAAACTAGCTAGCTGGAGGCTACGGCCTCGCATCTCTTATGTATCAGCCTTTGCATCAGCGGTGAATTTCGTGCATTTACTCTTAGTATCTCCTGAATTTGGCTACCTGGGGACTTCGCTCCCAAACCCCACTTTTTCCTCGGGCTACTTCTTAAACCCACAATTCTACCAATTTTCATTTTTTCCTATTTCAACTATCTAAAAGATAAGTTTTTGTATCCCAAGAAAACACCCATTTAATTAACATGGGAATTTCTTCATTCCCCTCTAGACCCTTAAAAATTAAAAATATTCACTTTTGGCAATTTTCCTGTCGGCTAGTCCCGGAAGGTACAATCATGGCAAATTTCATCATTTTGGGGTGTAGATGAGGTCCCTTATAAATAGCATGAGAAAGATTTTCCAGTTCCCCATAAAACCACTCTGAAGTTGTAATTTTTAATTTTTACTGATTTACTTAGATAACGCTAACAAAACGTACAAGCATGACGAATTTCAAGTTTTCATTTCAATTCCAAGTACCTAAAATATGAGATTATAGGTCCAGAAAAGACTCATTTGAATAACATGAGGAATTTCTTTATCTCTCCTTTAGACCCCCTAAAAAATTAAAAATATTAACTTTTGGCAATTTTCCTTTGTCTTAGTCCGGAAAAGCTACAATCATGTCAAATTTAATCATTTTAGCCCTACGGGAAGTGCCCAATAATTTTGCGATGTAAAAGGTGTCCCATAGTATATAAATAACATGGGAAAAATTTTTCAGTTCCCTATAAAACCACTAAATTTGGAATTTTTTATTTTTACTAATTTACTTAGGTAATGCTAATGAAAATGTACAAGCATATCGAATTTCAAGTTTTTATTCCAATTCGAAGTACCTAAAATATGAGACAATAGGTCCAGAAAAAGGCCCTTTCAATAACATGGGAAAATTCTTCACCCCCCTTTGGACACCCTAAAAATTAAGAATATTCACTTTTGACAGTTTTCCTGTTGGTTAGTCCCAGAAAGCTACAATCATGCCGAATTTCAACTTTCCACGTCAACCGGAAGTACCCCTTTAATTTATGAAACGAAATGAAATCTTTGTTTTACGTCCCACGGTTATGCCGGTTAGGCTAAAGGAGACGGTGATGATGAGAGATGAGTGAAATGGTTTAATGAAGAAAGTGGGAGGATACGGGAGAACCCCGAGAAAAGCCACGAGCACGATATTTGTCCACCACGAAGTCCACACGGCGCGATCTGGGATCGAACCAGGGACCCCAAGCACCGGAGGTGAACGCTCTACCACAGCCACCGCGCCCCCCTTTTAATTTATATCAGCTCATGTAGTTTTATATATAGGTAAGAAAGATATGATTTAAATGTTGTTATATGATAGCCTTCATGGACTTCTTGTTACGCGGAAGGATTTTGACAGCTTTTAGATGAAATCAAGAAAGAAAGAAAAAAAAACAGGGCATAAATTTTGAACGAACGTTTACAAAACGAGGCGAGACGGAAACAGCTGTTCAAGAATTGAAGTGAGACGAGAAAGTAATCTTGGATAATAGACACGAGACGAGATTTCTACAAAATTTACAAGATGGGACTAGAAAATCTTATTTTTCGTCTCGTGGGTAACATTAGCTCTGAGGAAGAGTCCTATGAATAAGATGGTTCCACCACCAGCGACGCGAATATAATATAATTTGTGCGTAGATAACATATTTTCTTTAAACTTTCGTTTACTTACATGCTGTTTTGATTTAGTTCACTGAGTCCCAACATTGACGAGTATTTTTTTTTCAGTTGGATATGAAGGTGAAATCTTTTGAAATTACTTCTTAGAATAGGTATATGGATACGTTCAATATTTGAACGGAAGAAAAAACAAAAGGATTGTCAAAAATCAATTTGGCATTTAAAAAAATACATAATGCAGAAGCGTATCATACCGTTATCAAGAAATCCACCGTTAAATTCGCATCAGAATAACCGAAACAAAAATTGGCAAAATATCATAATCAGAACGAGAAGTTTCATGCACCATACAACCATTAAACTAATATTATAAAAGCAAGTAGTCTTACTTCAGAACAAGAAATGAATGGCCTGAAGTATTTTAGGATAAAATTTGTCAAAGATGAAAAAGATACAGTGGTAATATTGGTTTGCATGGTGAGAAAATAGAGAAAGATAAAACGAAAGAGGTATTGCTTCTTTTTCTTAATATATATATTGTTTCAGATTATTAAGTGTATTCAAATATCCACCATTTCAAAAGAAAGCATTCATTTTCATCACTACACTCCCCCCCGAATGTGATTGTTGAAAACTTTTGTTTAATTGAAACAAACTAGCAGTGAGGTAAGCAAAAATTTTAAACAATAATAATAATAATTTTCTATTCTTTGTATTCATTGTCTTTTGAGCTGTTTTAAAGAGTAATAAGATTGTTGGTAAATATTGCACACTGTCGAGGATTTTATCCACTTTATTGTAGGCCAAGGTTAGAGTTTATTATGAACAGGCTGAGGAAAATGATAGGGTGTTGTAGATAATTTGGCTGTATTCAAAGATTATTAAAATATGCCACTGTAGAAACTGACACGATAAAGATTTTTTTTTTTTTTTTTTTTTTAAAGCAAGACATTTCTAGCGAGAACGTGAACTTGTAAGTTACATTTTAGAAATGAGATTTTTCCCATTAGTTCATCACAATTCAAGAATAAGTCCCTGAGACACCAATAGATGACTAAAATACTAAGTGTCATGTGTCCCATGAGTCAGTTGATACTAGCAGTTATATTCCGATTTGATTAGCGCGATTGCTCCTTGACTAGAGCAGTAGTTCTCATAATTCAGTTGGCACTATCAATGATGATAATTCAGTTGATACTCTTGTGTGTGATGAAATTGTTTATATGAGCCCTCTTTTTGTTGTGCTGGCTAGCTCTTAGTTGAAGTTGGTTGGAAAGTTACCTCTACATTAAAAATGCAATTTTGCCAACTAACTTGAGGCATCCTGCATTAGTTTCAATCAAGTATTCATATCATTATTTAATTGTTTGATATTAAGCATACACACAATGTTAATATCTTTTTTGTTTGTAAAAAAAGGTGTTAATTCAATCGTGAACAGACAAAGAAAAGGCCTTGGGATTTTAAATTGTTCGACCAATGTACCAAGACAGACAGTTAAACAGTGACAAAAGAATCAATGGACCTCAGCTGATGCTTACCCGTGAGAAACACGTTCAAATTAAGTGACCATTTAATTTAAGACATCGAGTTTCTGACTACAGGAAGAGAAAGAACTGGGAGGTTACTTATCAAATAGCAACTGAGAAACAAATGTTCCGGAATGCATCATTGGATTCTCAGCTTTTGAGGGTGAAGGCACCTCTATAGAAGAAAAGATTAACGTATAAAATAATGGGAAAGCGTGTCTGATGGAACCTCCAGTGAAAGTTGTTACGGTAAATATTTACAACAATGTTATTGAATCGACTTATACAGGGTGTATAATTCAAAATGCATTTAAGTGATTTTTTTTGTAAAAAGTAAATAAGTGAAATTTGGGCTCTCCTTCCGTGTAAAAAGGAAGTGTTGGAAAACGTTCTTTTTTTTATGAGAGGCGGGCACAATTAGTGCATTCGGTCTATAATGAGATTTTCTTCTACTCGATCAATGACTTTTACAAATACAGACGCCTTGCATAACGCGGTTTTAATTATTACAAATATTTACGAATCTGCAGTAGAATTGTCTATTCTAAATTCTAAATATAACCAAATTTTTAATATTGTTTGTTATCTTTTTTAATGATGAAGTTCAATTTAAAAACATTGCAACTAGACTTCAAACCACATCGTTTTGCATAGCACGGAAACAATTAAATGCGTTACAAGATATTATTGTATATTTATATAGGCTGCAGTACATCGCAAGAATAACTATCAATAGGACAAAGTAAAAATTTTATTATTTATAACATTTACTAGATAAATCTCTGTATAGAGGAAATGAGTTCTTCACATATAGAAAGTCATAACTAGAGACCGGATGTTAGGCAAAATGCCTATTCTTTAGTATTAAAGATATGGTGAAAAATAACGTTTTGACATTTATATGGGTGGTTATAATTTCAATTTATTCCAAACTTATTTTGCTTATTTTGCCCATTTTGCCCATTTGGTCCTTTCCTGCTAAATAATTCTTTTAGTGCTTAATGTTTCCTATTCTATGCATTTTCTTCAAAATCATACTTTATGGGAATATATATATATATATATATATATATATATATATATATATATATATATATATATATATATATAATTCAGTATTTCAAGAAAGAATTCTGCCTCTTCCGAGAAATATAAGTGCTATTTGTAATGATAAGATGCCATGAAACTTTGGACTGCTATGTGCACTGTTAAGGTGCTGTAAAACTTTGGACTGTTATGTTTACTGATAAAGTATATAAAATTTAGACTTTTATGTGTAGTGATAACATACTGTATATAATGTATTTACCAAATATGCATGGAATACATGTCAATCTTCGATTTTATATATACAGTAAAAGAAGGTATTAACAAACAGGTATGTTTCTTTATTCGTTGAACATTATCTATTACTTGAATTTATATTTAATCATATTGAGTATTTATCTTCATTACTTCGAGTTACGTTTTAGTGCCTATTTTACTGCCTATTTTTAAATTTTAAGTGCCTATTTGGCTGCCTACTTCCCAGGTTTTTACTGCCTAAACATCCGGTCTCTAGTCATAACGAAGTAAGATCCTCTGTAGGTAAACTAAGGGGAGATCATCGCCGCAGATACATAATTGTTGTATTTGGATCTTTCCTATGTCAAGCCAATGCAGTTTGTATTGTTATTCTATGTCTTGACATTTTCGGCTTGTGCATCCAATGTTTCAAACTAAACCAGCAATAATATTGAAATTTGTTACTTCCTTTGTCTACCTCCCTGATTTCTTTTCCTTTTTATTTCTTTTCGAAACTTGGCTATACCAATAGCATAATGTATCAAAAATGACCATACAAAAAATAGTTTTGACGTAACGATGTCACTCACAAACGAACGTTTGCTTCAGTGGCGTATTTACGATTTTCTTTCAGGGGGGCTTTGCTAACTTTCGGGGAGGGCTTTGCTTGAAAATGTGAAAATTCTGCAAGATATTTCATAAATTTTACTATAGTAAGTAAGATTTCGGGGGGGCTTAAGCCCGGAAGCCCCCCCCCTAAATACGCCACTGGTTTGCTTATACTTGACTTACCAACGAACGGGTGTATAAATAGAATATCCAAGTTGATTAGTGTAATCTAAATCTATAAAGAGTGTTGAGTTGTCTCCAAACATTTTGAGATAGTCTAAGAAAGTTTGCCTTGGATGCATTGAATTGGATTTTACCTGAATCAAACACGACCTGACCAGTTATATATGTATATAAATAATTCACAAATAAATATAAAGTAGCAACATCAGTTTTGTCTTAAGATGTCATCACACAATCACAAAATTCAAGCCCCTAGCTAGAGATGGCTAGATAGGCTGAACTGACCCTTCAGATGCCTTCATCTTCTTGAAATTTCCAGTTGCTTGTTTAGATAATATGCGTTAAAATGATACAATCAAAACTTGTATAGCTTGTTTTTATGCAAGAAAAAAATAATTTAGTTATGGAGAGAACCAGAGAAACAGAGTAGATGTCGTTTATCCGCATTAACTAGGATCAAAGGTTGTGCGGAAAACGACTTTTTGGGAGATAATCAAACACACGTTTAACAAAGGAAGAAGAACACATATTTTTTCTTACAATATACTGTACTTTATATAAATAAATTACTATACAGTACTATATACACTTTACACATGTACAAAATAGAAGGAACACGCTGAATTATACGTGCTTAACTTACAGTACTCCGTTATTTATGCTACACACTTGTTTTTTGAGTGTGTGAATAACTGATGTTGTGGATAATTGACTTGTAGCTGAATGACGTTCTACTGTATTTTAAAGTATTTGTATTTCCGGCGCATTGTTTCCTCAAGAGAAGACAACCGTATGTATATTTTACTTAACATGACTGCTCTGTTATTGTGAAATTTTCTGTTCTTTCATACATTCTAACTTCACAACGATTCCTTGCATCGTTGAACGAGGAATTGATTAAGAAATTTGATTTCAGAAATTTCGTTTTGTCGAAAGAAATTCCAAACGCTGCTAAAAGCACATTAAATTGTGCTAATTGCTTAATTGTTTCAAATCCTTCTGTTTCTAAGCAGCTTACTAAAGTAAATCGTATTTCATAATAATATTATTTCTATACTTAAAAGTATGAATGTGAAGTCAAGTTATACACCCCCTTCTAATTATCTGAAATCCTCTTATCTTTCGGTTCCGGGAACGGGTCTGCCACATGCTATACTAAATTTACCTCGTTTTGGTAATTGGAGTTTAAGTCAATATACTAGGTGTGGTTTAAATGAAGTCTTCATTTTGCTTCCTGGCTACTTAGTATTGAGATTTTTTTTTTTCCACAGAGAGCCCAGTACGATGCACAACCAAGAAGAGTATTTTAATCGGAGACATTAATTCTACTGCGACTTAAAATATTTCTCACATAGGGTAAACCTACCTAACTTCGTGATATACCTTATTTCGTGATACGATACAAATTATTCTTCATAGAGAAAGATATGCATTATAGATAGAGTTACAGCCGTGCTCAAGAGAGAGCAGGAATATCGACATGTGATGAAAGGGCTTTGCAGTGGCAACTGTTACCGTGCGGACGTCACTCAGGATGTTAGTTGGAACACAGGATAGAAAGTAGTTCTAAGTCAAGGAACCTTCGGAGGCCAATATTTTGTGTGTGTTCACGGTTCATTGTGGAGCTATTTTTACAGACGTTTGCTCTAAAAGCACTCTGGTTATCATTTTGTGTATAACCTTGAAACAGTAGTGTAACTGTAAAGCAAAAAACGCTTATCAAATTGCATCATATTCTTATGAAATTGTGTGCCAGGATGCTCCAGGATATATATATATATATTTCAATTATCATATAACATATAAAAACATTTTTATGTGACATTGTTATTACAATCCATAGTTTGTATATCTTTAACTGAATTACGTATACTTTTCACGTTATAGGCTAATTTAGTTTTTAACTATTTCAAAATTAACGAAAACATCGAAAGGTTCGAAAATTGGTCGACATTTTATTGTTGGATAAGCACCTTTCCTAGCATAATACAAGTTAATAGTAAATTAGTTTGTTCCTTGTGGTCGAAATCAAACACGATAGATATAACGATTAATAGCTGTAGACAATTACGTCGATAAATCTGATTTCGTTTTTTCTCTTGTTTGGACATTTTATTTTAGTCCCCTGAGAAAACATGAAATGCACAAAAAATGAAATATAAATTTAATGTCGGGGCCGCGGTGTTTCAGTGGTAGAGCGTCACCTCTGGTGCATGGGGTCCTTGGTTCGATCCCAGCTCACGTGAAGTGAACTTTGTGGTCGTCAAACACTGTGTGCGTTGGCTTTCTCGGGGATATCTCGGTTCCTCTCACTTTCCTAATTCCACAATTTCATTCATTTCTCATCACCGTCTCCTGTAGCATAGCCGGGACGCAAATAGTGGGACGCAAAACTTAAAAATTTCATTCCTAAATTTAATATCCCACAATTATGCTCTGTTGTAAGCTATGCTAAAGCAGGTTACACTGAATAAAAGATATTGAAGTATAATAGAAGAAGTGATGGAATGAAGAAAGTGGGAAGAAACAGTACGAAAGAAGAATATGAGGCTTAAGTCGGGTGAGCCTGTACTGCATACACCACTGTCACCAGAATATCTTGAGTAGAGGATTTGATCCGAACCTCTTCCATGACAGTGACATGACACCTTGATTAATAATAATAACATCGAGAAAGAAAACTTGACACAAGAAAGTAGAGATGCAAGGACTCGGAAAAAAAATGGCTTTTTTGAAAAAAAAAAAAAACTCGGTTTTTTCTGCTTCGCTTTTTTGCTTGGGAAATTTTGGGCTTTTTTGAAAATTCTGCTTTAAATTGATAAACCAGATTTTGTTTCGCTTCTCTACAACACAAAAAGTCATTTAATTAGTGGTTGATGCCGATAATAATATAAAACCTCGAAAATAAACCATGAATTTCGAAAAGATATTTCAAACAGTTTTACTTCTCAACATATTTACATTATGAATTCCAAAGGATTAACCAATGTATATAATAAGATTTTTTTAACCTCTTACATACAAAAGTAAGCAGGGTTGGCAAGAGCCATGGTTGTTTTTGAAAATGCCAAAAAAAACCGTTTTTTGGGGGGAGTTTAAGCTAGGCTTTTTTGGTTTAAACCAGGTTTTTTTGGGTTTAGATATTTTGCTTTATGTATTTATATTACATATTGACAGAAATAAATTTGTTTCGCCTTGGTGTTATTATGCAACAACGGGGCTATGCTGAAAGAGGTCACATAAGCTTAAATAAGTCCGGTCAGTAAATTTCTTAAATTGAGAAACTCCCGCCCTAGCCATCGGGAAAATCCCGTCATTACTCTAAATGTAAAATTATAACGGAAAAAATCCTGTTATTGTTTTGCATGTAAAATTTAAAGGTCAACGTATCATAATCAGTACGCTAAAACTGAGGTATTAAATTACAAATTTAGTGCGTACATATCATTGAAAATACAATCCAAGCTAATGTTTGAAGATACGTAGGCAATCGATAAATTTTGTCAATTTATATCAGTATATTTAAGCAACCTTGGCTTCTTTATAAAACAACAGGCATTCAAGCATGCAGAAATATACAATTTAGTTTCGTTTCGTATGTTCAGGCTTAACATCCTTACGTAATACCGAGGTTATCAAGGAGAAGACTTTCGCTTAAAGTGACATCCGAACCGCTACTTGTTTACACATGAAAGAAGGGTTGTGGTTCGACCGAGAATTGAACATGGGACACCTTGATTAAAAGGTGAAAAGGAAATAAAACTAATGCAGATGGTTTGATGTATGGAAACGTCACCATGAAGTTCACACGATTCGCATTTTTCGTACCTTTTATTTTTTTTTTCGGTTTAAACCAGTTAACCAGCCAACCCTAAAAGTAAATACTTCTTTTAAAAAAATACTCAAATAAGTAGCAAAATTCTACGTAGTATTTTTACTTCACAATATTCCATACCCTCTTTTTGGAACAAAATAGAATTAAAATAAAACATAAGAAAAATACTTAGATTTATATGATACACTTAAAGGCTGCACACCTAGAGCTTTTGGTTTTGTATATTCTTGAAATTCTACAGTTTTATATAAGCACCATCACGGTTTATTCAGTCCTCAAGTTTTCTGTATTTTTAACAAGAGGGATTGAACATGAAGTGTGTGAGATAAGAACATGGTAACCCATAATTTTACTATTTTAAGAAATTAGAAATTTTCTGCTGCACAATCCATTTTGAAAGTCGGAAAGCTGATTTTTCACATAAGTCTATACATGAGGGTTTAAACGAAGCGGGATGCGTTGCTGCCTATCTGATGCTGTGTAACTCAGCAATTGAAAATTTGTTAGTTACCATGTTCTTGGCTCACACCCTTCATATCATTATGGAACTCTCCCCACCCCACCAACACACACACAAAAAAAAGGACTACGGAATATATTTAAGTTAAGATAAATACAACTGCACAACAAACATGATTGACTGGAGCTTTTGCGCTTCTATCGAGAAGTCCGGAATTCAACTCAGCATTCGACCATTCTGACAAAACTTTTCTTCATTCCATCTATGAAGTAGAAATAGTGCGTGTACTGTGAGTTGGCTGACTTCATTTCTTATTGTTTTTAAATCGTTATTATAACTAATTACCAGCAGTGACGGTTTTGCGAGGGTTAGGGGGGGCGGTCTTTCGGACTGAAGCCTGTTCCCCAAAATTACGGAATGTCTAAAACAAACGAAATATCTATTAGTTACGCCTTTACTCATTAACTTTAAGCTGCCGTCAAATAAAAATTACGAATGTTTAGAAAAACTAAACATTAGTAAGAAAAAACCCTCCCAAAATACTTTTCTAAATCTGCCACTGATTCTCAGTATAAAATGATCTTCAAGGTTGTATCCGGAAGATTATCGCTAAATATATAAACGAAACGAAATACAGTATTAGTTATGCCTGTACTCATAAACTTCAAGCTCCTCCCAAATAAAATTAGGAGATTTTAGAAAATGAAACAATCAGAGAAACCCGTCCCAAAGTACGTTTCTAAATCCGCTACTGATTATTTGTATAAATTGGTATTCAAGGTTGTATCCGGAAAATTATGGCTAAATCGTTGCACAGCTACAGTATAACAGAAATGTGGTAGTACGGTTAGACGGGTATATTGAAAAACGTACGCTTTGACGGATATATAGAAAAACGTAAGTTTAACTTCTGCGTTAGAAGCTAGAGTACTAAGCTCTTAGAAATGAAACAGACGACAAACTGAAATGAAATCGAGAAGAAAAAATATCGATAACTCAAAAGTTAAAATAAAGTTAAGTAGCCTCTAAAATTGCCCTCAAATACTACATTCTTCATGTTAGCTTTAATTCGTAAAACATGTGCTCCATCCATCTTGATGGTGAATTTTAGAGCGAAATATGGCATTTAGGTCATGGAATTCTTATCTAAGTATAGAATATACTATAAGAAAGCTATTTAGATAGAAAAATCATGAAACTGAAAAAAGCCAAAATTTCCAAAATTCTCGTTTTTTTTTAAAAAAAACCGGCTTTTTATGTGGAAAAAAAACATCGATTCAAAAAAGCCGGCTTTTTTGCATGTCTACAAGAAAGTCTTGCTCTCATTTTGGACTTCTGGGAAATACTACAATTTATAATTACACATTGATTTCGGTTTGTAGGTGGAGTAAGTATTTAGTGTCAATCCAATCCGCAATCAAGTCATAATAACGGTAATATATGAAATTTAGCGTTTTTTTTTTATTACCATGAGAAAAGTGATATGGTACACTTGGCTGAGGCTAAGAGATTTGTGCGTATGATGTCTTAGTTTCAGTAGAAGTGATTATGTCGGGAAATAACTTCAAAAGCGTCGTTGCGTGTAATATGTGTCTAGTTGTCATAAACTACGATGTGAAAGGAAGTTAAAAAGGAGTCAAATTCTTACTGACTATGAGTTCATCGACCTTGTGCAGAGCTAGAACCATGACAGTCAGGGAAGAAACAGCGGAAGGATTTTCCTTTGTGCAGCGTCAGCATCAGATTTTCGTTCTATTGACTGATTCCGCTTACTTCACTCAGAGGTTGGGTTCCAAGCTTTTCCTTAAACTACGGTCTCCCCTCTCTTACATACCACACCTTGGCAGGAAGTAGTGCTGTATGTCATGCGTATTTTAATCCTTCAGTGTCCTCGTAACATATCCTTTTCATTTCCAAGTGCCGTGCAGTTTTTTTTTCATGTTAAGATAGGTTCAGATATTTCGTAAACACATATTATCGTGCACAATTTTTACTTAATAATAAAACATCATGAAATTGCATGATTTTTTTCATGGTTATACTTAACATATTTTAGAAGATGTAATTTGATAACAATCTATGTTACGTGAATACTTGTAACGAATCAAGGACCCACTCGTTTCGTTAAAATACATTTCATCTTCCTGTTTAGCTAAGACAGGAAAACTATACCTAATTGCTATGATTGAAGTATTAATATTATAGTACTCGTATTTTCATTCAATTGCTTTAAAAAATGAATCGAATGTAATAAAACAGTGCCGAGGTGCAAACACCCCCAAGCTCGTGGCACATCAGCTTTATTCCCCTGACATATCCCTCATAATAACATTAAGTTTTTCACTTCTTAATGGTCCTCACGTCCAAAATGTTGTTCTTGTATAAATTATTCACTTTCTATACACATATTTAGCTGCTGCCTGGTTTATATTTCAATTCTTTGCCTTCTAAAATTTTAAATACACACTTCGCTTCGTGATTCCCTCGTGGGGTCCTCTACAACAAATAATAATATTTTAGTTCTGACTATTAATTCTTGCAGAGATTCATTCTGAAACTAATAATATTTCAATATAAAGATTTGAATCACTTATACATATAGCTATTGCAATAGTGGAAATAGTTATATACTGCAACATACATCTTTGTGAGCTAGTATTACTGAATATTGGTATACGGAGAAAAATACATAATCCAGTCGGCATGTAAATGCTGTTTTTACCAGGTTACGCGCGTCACCACATTAAGTAATGTTGTTTCAACAGTAGTACGATCTACACCACCGTACATCGAAAATTTTGTATTGTGGCACCACCATTTCAAATCTAGAATTAACGCCATACCCATTCCGAAGGTGGTAACTTAGGTATACAATGTTGTTACTACCTTCCTACGAGTGTCCCCTCTTGGTTCTTTCTAAATCTGTGACTCCCTACCTTACGAGAGTAATAGTTTTTAACACGAAATCAATCATGTGAATAAAATTATCCAATCACAGCGAGTCTAGTTCGACGCCGAACTCCAGACTTGGCATGGTGTTCCCACCTGCTGTACTTTTATACATGAAATTACATTACTTAAGGAGCGCATTCGCGTAAATACGATGTATCCACAGGGAAATCCTAATCCTTTTTTTCTCAGTGTATGGTATGGCTGATTCCTGTTAGTGCTTCTTTGGGTGGTAATAAGTAGTACTTAAGGGGGTAGTACGGATTCATGAGTGAAATAGACCAGACCTTAACCAGGGAACAGGATAGCCAAGCCGATGTACAGTAGCTCATCCCTCTCCAACATTGTGATTGAGACACATGGCCAATGCACTTAGGCCTCTTTATTTGCATCCTCTTCTGCCTCCGTCTGCCTTGAATTGGCTATCTTGCAGCTGATCGATGTGCGGCGGGCCTAATGATGCAAAATATGGTATCTTTATTTTACAAGGAGGGTAAGTTATGGGTACGTGGACAGTTGGATAAAGTGTACGCAAGACTGCCAGTATATTAGGGGGTGTCGAGAGAATCATTATCCGAACTGGTGAAGACATACAGAACTCGAGACAAACCGTCATCGGATAAGAACAAAACTGAATGGAAACCAAGATTGGATGAAAGGAACCAGCAAACAATGAATAAGATTGTCACAAAATCCGTAGAGTTAATCCAGCACAACTAACTGCAGAACTTAAGCAGCATTTCCTACCTACTCTTTCTACAATCGTAATTCGACAAGAGCAACTTAACTTTAACGTATGATATTGCGATTTAGACATCTCTGATCACCGCCGCCAACGAGGTGGCGCGAAACAGGTGGTACTGAGAAACATAAAACATAGACCATCAATGATAGGAAGAGAGTAATATTGTCCGATGAGACATACTTTCTTTCTAGTTTCCAACAACAAGGTAAGGTTACGAATGAAACAATGAAATGAAATCTTTGAGTTTTACGTCTCACGATTATGCCGGTTAGGCTAAAGGAGACGGTGAAGATGAGAAATGAATAAAATGGTGGAATGAAGAAAGTGGGAGGAAACGGGAGAACCCCGAGAAAACCCACGCACACGTGTTTGTCCACCACAAAATTCACTTGGCGAGGTTATGAATAGCGAACACCAAAATAGTCGTATGCTCCCAAATGCCTACATCCTACTGTTAAACATGTTGATGGTTTTGTGGTTGTATTTGCCTCAATTTCATGTTATATTGTTTGTCATATTATTATTCGTAAAGAATAAACTGATGTCAGTGATAATGTGGATATTTTATATGACTAGGTGGATCCTATGGTACAAGTGTTATTTCCTGATAACAACACAACATTCCAAGATGACAATGTGCCAATGCATGTAGCCAGAAGTGTTTAGGCAGGCTTGAGAACATCAGAATAAACTTCAACAACTCCCCTGGCTCGCTCAATTGCCAGACTTCAACATTATCACACACACATTGCCAGCTTTAGAGCAACCAATCTAATACAGATTTCCTCCTCCATTGTCGCTGATGCAATTAAATGTTTTTTTGTTTTTTTTTTTTTTTTTTTTTTTTGCATGAAGAAGAATCCACTTTTGCGCTGAAACTAACTTAAAGGTATTTATCTAAATTTTGCGACGAATAAAAGCTGCTCTACATGCCGAAGCAGTGCAATGCCGTGTTCATAAGATAAGTTGCATTTTGTTAAAGGCTTCCATTGTATTATTAACTATTCGTATAAAACTTTTCCGATGTATACTGCGTTTATTTTTAACAGGCTAGCAAGTCAATAGATGTTTTGTGATGTAATAATATTTCGAGTGTGCGAAGTTATAACGATTATTATTCACTGTGATTCAGTAATCGTAAAAATTGCTTTTCCTTCTTTCTTCCTTCCGTCAATGCTTTCAAATTTCTAGCACTGTTTGAGCATCTGTTTCGGTTTGTTTTCGTTTGTCAAAAATGTCACTCTCATCTCCAGGAAACGATGGGATCATTGTTCCAGTTATGTTCTAAACAACAGGCAAGAACGATTTATTTATGTGACCATTGATCACTATTTTAAATTGAATAATAGCCCTAATAAAAATAAAACATCTATTCAATATTGTATATTTTTTTGAATAAATAATACATTCGTTAATGAAAATGAATTCTACATAGGATAGCTCAACACTAGAACTGTTCCTGCCATATCGGACTGGAAATTCTATAATTTCAGTATGCGCAAATGTTAAATATCTTCAGTAACTCATTACTGCTACTATTTTCTTTCTCCTTTTCAGTGTTCGCGTCGCGTACCAAGAACTCCATTAGTTTGCCCGCAAAAGGCTTTATGCAAGGAGATACTCCAGTATTTGTAATAAGATCAAAATGCTATTAACACAGTTTGGTTCTATGTTACATAAGAAAAAAAAATGATAGAGCAATGCAGGAACTACAAACCGCAACTGATATTTCGTGGAGTATTGAAGTACTCTTCCAAAACTTCTGAGGCATAAAATTGTGACATCCACTTACGATATAAAAGATTTAAGAGATGCATTACAAATTCCGACATCATTTATATTTCTTGCGTGCGTACACAGCGGGATCAAAAAGAAATAATTCAGACAAAATCCAAATTAACCTTTCTTCATTTAAATGACTTTTTGAATAAATTCAGGTGTGTATGTGTTTAATATTTGTTCCAGTTGTTAGCTGCATTGCAGTGTTCATTGCATAGGCATAATCTTCCTATAGCTGCAACTTTCTAAACTGAGGCCTGATTAAAATCTTTGATTTTGTTTACAATTCCTTTATTTACCATTGTTGTCCGTATATAACCCCTAAAATTCAATAGACTTATTCACTATGTCCTACGGTTTTCTCGCTACGCACATATGAAATTTATGTGTGTGAGAGTGAAGTGTTGGTTTCATTTTCATTGTATTCTTTATTACATTTCTTTCCTTTGAACACAATAAGATAGCTTTTCACTTTGGTTACACTCAAGTAATTATTTTCTTAAAAGAAGATTAAAAGCAAATTGTACCACACTGCTCTACCGGAAGTTAATTAGAACTGTACTTTTTATTTGGAATTACTAACTTGTTGCACTTATTTATCAAAGAAAAGAACAGAACACTTGCACCTATTATAGCAATTCCTAAAATTAGCTCCCACAGTCACTGGCGGCGATTGGGCGTTAAAAGTGTGGGGAGGGCAAGAGATGATTTGTTATTTGTATATCAAAAATGAAAATCTTTGAGTTTTACGTCCCACGGTTATGCCGGTTAGGCTAAAGGAGACGGCGATGATGAGTAATGAATGAAATGGTGGAATGAAGAAAGTGGGAGGAAACGGCAGAACCCCGAGAAAACCCACGCACACGGTGTTTGTCCACCACAGAGTTCACTTGGCGGGCGCTGGGATCGAACCTGGGACCCTAAGCCCCAGAGGTGAACGCTCTACCACTGAGCCACCGCGGCCCCTATTTGTATATCAATGTTAGGTTTCCTGGTTGTTTCTAACACTTTGTTTGTAACTATTTTTTTCAGTTAAAATACCATATTTCGTATTTCATATTTTATGAAGTGACAAGAGCAATGCAAGTAGGTACTAGCTCGTTGTACTCTTAAACAATGAAAGTGTAACAAGATATTTGATTCCTTGCTCATGAACATCTTAAAATTCTGTCTGCAAAATTGTGTGGTCAGATTATTTAATAACAAATTTGCAAAACAAATAAATGGGAAGAATAACATTAATCATAGTAATGAATAATGAAGCTTGTTTTGTAGAAGTTATATTGAAATTGGGGATTAATGAAAACTTACATTTTTAGTTCCACACATGCTATTAAAGGTACATTATTACTCTTAGAAAACGAAAGACAGTAAATACTACAAGCATATGCTACGACATTTAAAGAAACACGCAATTGCAATATTAATTGCTTTGAACTGCAATTAAAACGCAATCTATGAAGCTTTCTTAACTCCACGGCAAGGCAAATAACTAATACGTACTCACGCAATGGCAGACATTATGTGGCACCATTTTTTTTTTTCTATGAACAGGTGATACATACAAAAACTTTACATTTCCAAATGAATCCATTTACATTAAGGGATACATCTAGGGGACAACTTCATCCTCTTGCTTCCCTTAATCGAAGCTCCTACCCACAGTATCACAATAAGAAATTTCTTGTAAGTGAATAGTAGATAAATATAAAAGTATGTCCGCGTAAAGGTCTTACTCTATGTTAAGGTTATGATAAAGAAATACCAGAAGAGAGAAGTACCAGCAAAAATGAACTCTTCTTACATAAAAGAAGTTTTACATTCATGTAACAGAAAACGAGCTTGAAACTTAAACAATAAGGCTTCTGCATATTCTATGGCTTCTGAAAATATGCAAAGCTCGGAACTTTCATTTTTCTGTGTTCTATGTGAGAAGATTTTTTTTTTACCTGTGTATATATGTATGTTTCGTTTTATTTTACAGAAGAAAAATAGGATTACTGTTGGTTACTACGTATTTATAGTGTGTAGTACCACTTATTTCGATTGATCGTTTGTGAATGTAAATATTGTGGGGCTTTATAATCAGATCTTTCATATAAAATATTAACTTCTTACGGAAAAATATTATAAGATACTTTTCCTTCCGTATATGTATAGAATGACACACTCATTGAATTTATTTTGTAATTTAAAAATGGATAACTGTTATTGTGTTCAGTGATCATTTCTCTGGGGGATTTCTTCAACCATGCTCAATCTGAAAAGCGAAATCTTTAAGTTTTACGTTCCATGGTTATGCCAGCTAGGCTAAAGGAGACGGTGATGATAAAAAAGAATGAAATGGTGGAATGAAGAAAGTGGGAGGAAACGGGAAAACCCCACACACGGTGTTTGTCCACCACAGAGTTAACTTCGTTCGAGCTCGGATCTAACCAGGGACCCCATGCACCAGAGGTGAACGCTCTAGCACTGACCCAGCGCGGCACCCCATGTTCAATCTCAGTTCATAGTATTTTCGCATTATTTATTATCTTCACCTTCTGTTTATTCAGTTTCCCCGCTCCGGGGAAAATCTTCTGAAATCCTCTTCAATTCTGTTATACATTGTTATTAGTTTTCCTGATGTATATGGGGAATGGCGGAAACTTCATAACGAGGAACTACATAATTTATATTTTTTACCCAACATTGTTAGGGTCGTCAAGTCTAGGATGCTTAGATGGGCGGGTCATGTAGCTAGAATGGAAGAAAGTAGAAACGCTTTCAAAGTCTTGACTGGAAGACCAATCGGAAAACGACCATTAGGAAGACCTAGGCGCAGATGAGAGGACAATATTAAGATGGATCTCGCAGAGATTGGAATACAAAGTAGAAACTGGATGCAGTTAACTAAGGATAGAAGTCAGTGGAGAGCTTTTGTGAACGCGTCATTGAACCTCCGGGTTCCATAGGCCATAGAGTTTTATATATATATAGTGGCGGATCCAGAAATTGTTCTTGAGGAGGGCTGGAAGAAAATAATTTAGAAAAACAATGGAACTCATTTTGATACTTAAATTTGATAGTAATATATAACACACTTGCATATATTTAAAAACAGATTAGCTCATGGAGCCAAAGAAGTGGTGTTACCTGATATTCTATCTCATCTATTTAAAAGAATTAGTATATTAATATTGCTACATTGTTCAATGTACCTCATTGTAACATTTTTTCCGTATTCTTAATGAGCTAGGATTTAAAAAAAAAATCTTCGGGAGATACATGCAACATTTTGTAACAAAGAATACGTATCGCAAACTTCTGGATAACACAGAACAAAACCAGTTGAGAATACTCCAAGAACATTGCCAGAACGATATTAAAATGAAATAATCTTTTTGAAATTTATATAAAATTGTACATTAAATTTATTTGATTAAATTCAATAGATAATACATTTACATATTTGAAACCTGCGTATATACTGAATACTGAATTAGCTCTATTGAGCTCTCTCTTTTTATCACCGTATATACTGAAAATAGATATATAACCAGTGGCCATTGGCTACTATTTAGTACCAAATTGTTCATCATCTTCTTAGATATTAATCAACAGCGATGTTATCTCTCTATGGTTTACCGTTCCCGAGATATTAGCCAAAGAAATTTGAAATGTAATGAAATTTTTGAGTTTTACGTCCCACGTTATGCCGGTTAGGCTAAAGGAGACGGTGATTATGAGAAATGAATGAAGTGGTGGAATGAAGAAAGTGGGAGGAAACGGGAGAACCCCGAGGAAACCCACGCACACGGTGTTTGTCCACCACAAAGTTCACTTGGCGAGAGCAGATTGAACCCGTGACCCCATGCACCAGAGGTGAACGCTCTATCACTGAGCCACCGCGGCCCTATATTAGCCAAAGAAGTTCCGATTTCGGGAGATTTAAGGAGCCATATCTCGGGAACCATAAGTAATAGAGAGATGATATTGGTGTTGATCAATACCTAAGAAGGTGTTAAAAACTCTTTTGGTACCAAATAGTAACCGATGGCCTCTGGCCAAACCATTCTTCAAATGTCTTTTGCATGAGAATTTCGGATATTGGGATATGGCCATTCCTAATACAGAACGAAAGTTCGCAGAATCACCCGATGTACTTCGAGACATTAGTACAAAATTTCTTCAGTTAGCATCACCGGACAAAAGTTCTTCAGTGCTAATCTGTGGGTGTCTGTTTACAATTTAGTTTGCGATTTGGCTGTTAAGGCACCAGTAGTTAATATCCAAAGCCAGACACAAAAGGAAGCTTTGATTGTCCACTTCCATAATTATGATGAAAATTTATTTATCGCTTCAGTACAATGCTCAGCATGTTTAGTGTGAAAGACCCCAAATTCCTCTTGCTCTCTGATATTTGGGAGGCTTCAGCCCCAAAGCCCTTCTTTAAATCCGATACTATATATATATATATACCTTAACTTTTTATTTCTATATTAGGGAATTAATATAACAGAGTGAGAGAGAGAATGAAAGAGAGAAAGGAAGAAATAAAGATGGAAAGAAAGGAAGGAAGAAAGAAAAAAAGAAAGAACAATTCGTGCCTGTTGAAGGGAGACGTTTTAATGGGTTTATAATCTGCTAAGTGTAGCAATCTTCTCTTTCTATACATATTGATTACCTAATTTAGAAAAAAAAATAAATGCAATTGAATTTAAGAGATTCAACTGATATGACCTTTGGGCTAAAAATGAATGAAAATGAATGATAATCAAAGAATTATTGGAATTAAGATGTGGGAGGAAAATGAAGAACTTCAAGAAAATCCACGATCACGATCTTGTCCACCACGAGCTCGTATAACCGGGAATAGAACCACGGGAGCCTAGTAACCTAAGTGAATGCTCTGTCACTAAGTCACTGAGCTATCGTGCTTACTTAGTTCAGGATGGAATCGATTTAGTGTTCCATTAATAGGTTCTGTTTCCTCCATTAATTCTTTATTCAAACTCAAAATGTTAGAAATCAACAATTTCTAGTTTCAACGTTGATCACTATACAACAAAATAGGTTTCCTGAAATTTATTCAATGTCTGAAGGAAATATAACTTCTCTGCCTACATCTCTCTTCTTAAACCGGACGTTTTAGAAAGTTCCTATTACTTCCGGTTTCAATATTGATCTCCATAGACTAAAAACGGTAAGATATAGCGACATGCTTTAAAAAATCGTTTCAGCATCCCAAGGGTAAGTTTCATCTCCTCTATTCAAACCGAAAGTAGAAGAAATTAACAATTTCCAGTTTCAACTTTGATTCTCAATACATTGGGAATCTTTCAATTTAAAAGATAATCGCGAGTGCACTATATATGCTCTGAAAGTTGCAAATGAGAAAACAATAAATTATGAAAACATAGATATGTACAGTAAGTGTGTTTACCACGTGGTTGATATTTAAGATACATGAAGAAAAGTGAAGATCAGATTTTGAGAGAGGCGCTGAGAATAAGTCACCTAGGGGTAATTTACGATCTGTGGAAGTAAAGCAATCTCTTGTATTATATGTAAACAAAATATGTGCAATCACAAAATTTGCTACATAAGAAAGTGCAAAAAATAAAGAAATAATAGGATAAGAATATTGGTTTGAGTTGAAATTATATCAACAAAAATAATTGTATATAACAGCAGGTATTTTGGTCTGTGTCTGTGTACCAAATATATATCGGTAGTAACGTTTTTATGTTTAAGTGGTCCTATCACGGCCAGGTGTCTGTCAACTTCTTGAGAGAACACTGAATATCTATTTAGTTTCTTGCTCATTGGATAGCTAGGTTGCTCCATATATAATACAAAAATATATTTATGTGGAGGTAAAGCAAATAATGCTCTCCCGTAAACTAGGTAGCGGTAAGTCTCCACATTCACTAGACATCTTCACAAATAGGAACTGACGTAGTCAACACTTACTCCCAAGTACCTACTAGCTGGGTGAGCCCCTGAGCGACATTTGAACGAGGAAGGTAGAAAGAAATATACAATCATTCTCTTCCAGAGGCTAAAGACTGGCCGCTAGTTCGTATATCCATAATAACTAGATAACTACGGGTTCGTGGAGAAGGCGGTAAAATTATTCAAGAACTTTTAATGTTGTATATAGTGTATCTCCCTCTTGACTTCCAAACTATGCTATGCATAAGTATCGGGATCTTATAGAACATTGCAGTTTCAGTGTCAGAACAAAAGCTGCAGGAGATAGCGACAAGCAATTTTTTGGGACCAATTCAGCGTCTGAAGGAAAAACAATGTATCCACTCGCATCTGTATACTAAAACCGGAAGTGTAGAAATTTACAACTACTTCCAGTTTCAATATTGATCTACATAGAGCAATAACAGTAAGAGATAGAAAAAAGCGTTTTCTTTCTTTTTTTAATTAATTAAGCGGTACAACAATAGGTTACATTTATTCCGTTAACCCTCCAGTAAAACCCTAGAAATTACTCATGTGCTGTTTCAATGTTTAACATAGAAATCGGTACGATGTGGAAAGAATCGATTATTTGGAATCGATTTAGTGTTCCATTAATAGGTTCTGTTTCCTCCATTAATTCTTTATTCAAACTGAAAATGTTAGAAATTAACAATTTCTTGTTTCAACGTTGATCTCTATACAACAAAAAAAAAGTTTCCTGAAATTTATTCAATGTCTGAAGGAAATATAACTTCTCTGCCTACATCTCTCTTCTTAAACCGGAAGTTTTAGAAAGTTCCTATTACTTCCGGTTTCAATATTGATCTCCATAGACTAAAAACGGTAAGATATAGCGATATGCTTAAAAAATCGTTTCAGCATCCCAAGAGTAAGTTTCATCTCTATTCAAACCGAAAGTAGAAGAAATTAACAATTTCCAGTTTCAATTTTGATCGTCATAGAACAAAAGCATTCAGAGATAGCGAGAAGCAGTTTTATGTAGTGTATTAAGCGTCCAAAGAATACGATTCATTTCCAATTTTATTCTTCTAATGCAACCAGAAGTTGTGGAAATCGATTAGGGCTTTCAGTTTGAATACTAATTTTCATATTGCAAAAAGGGTAAAAGATAACAAGTGACTTTTTTATGGCTTCAACGTCCCAGCAATAAGTTTCGTCTCTGACCTTATTTGTGTATTACAATTGGAAGTTATAAATCTGTTATATCTGTACGACTAATTTCAGTATTAAATTTACTTATATAGCATGAAAGTCTACCGTAGTTTCACAGTGTGAAACGAAACTCACTTGTAATTATAGAAGTTACTAGAAAGTATGAAAAAGTAAAATTTGATATTAGTAAAAACTTGTTGTTCTCCTCAAGACGTCGGCTCGTCTGCAAATTATATGTACACTAGCGACATATATTGGCGCCAAATACGGGGCAGTACAGTTAGTGACAACTATTAGCCTGACTGTGAACTGCTAGGAATAAGCGTGACTGAAAGACTGAGGCGCGTTGTTTATAAGAAGGATTAAGAATACCTAATTATTTTCGCTTTTATGCTTACACAACCCATAAATCTTAAATGTTTTGAGGTTCACACATTAGCGTTACTCACAGACTGAGATGTTTTTGCTTTATATATATATATATATATATATATATATATATATATATATATATATATATATATATATATATGATATCCAAATTTTGAGTTCAAGTTTACCAGAGATATAATACAAGCGATTTGATTGTTGGAAGGAATCAATAGTTGTGCAAAATATGATTGAAATTTCAAGATTAACGAGGAAAGGATCCCGGTGGGAACTCATATTTTGTGTTATTGTAGTTTGGCATTTTTTAAAAAGTAAAAAAAAAAAATCATTTGCTACTGTAACAAACGATATTTTTGTTGAGTTTTATAAATAGTACATGAACATCCATTAGAATACGTAAAACCATTAGCATTTTCGTATAGTAAGTACCAGGGGAACAGCAGAATTAGCAACATTGAAAGCACTGTCAATTATCTGTATATAGTATTATCTAAGTGTGAATATTTTGAAGTATGGGCCAAGGCTGGTTTCTGAGAAAGACACTCAGCTTTTAGTTTACTCTTCCTGTTTAGATGGTATTTCAGTTGACCTCTTTTTTTCTTCTTTTGTAACGCAGCCTAAGATGTAATTGTCGGCATCCTTCACATTTTTTCCTGCAAGACGGTACCTGCGTTAAAACTGGTATTTTTTTTTAAGTCGACCGCTCTTTTTGTTAGCTTATCAGTGTTATTCACAAGTTGCAAGTGAACAACAAATAAGAAACAGTGAGAGATAATCAGTGCAATTAAATTATGATGAGTTTTGTTAATTTCTAGCGGTGATGACAGCTAAAGAAGTGTGGGTGTTAAAGCATTGATCTCTGGTTGACTCTGATTGACTGATTTAGACTTTTTACAATTATTCTCTTTCTAACTCTTCATTTTACAAATAAACTATAGTGATCGCAATGAGTCGTGAATCTTGCCCTGATTTATCAATTTCACCACCCAATAGAAGGCAAGCGTGTTTCCGTGTCGTCAATCCTCACCTATAAAATTTTGCCAGTGTCGTCTCTCGCCTATACGGAGAACATCTCCTGAGGGTCGAGTGTTGTCGGGTTACCGCTAAGTTTCGTTTTGTTGTTATTGTTGTTGTCTTTGTTTCATCGTTTTGCTGTTATTGTTGTTACTTTTTAAGTCGAATTATTGTTAGTGTTAATGTTATAGTTCTTTAAGTGCATTTTTTTTGCGCTCGTTTGCCATGTTCTCTAAGTTTGGCAATGTTGTTGGTACACTTCTGCCGTTTCACTTTTTCTTAAGTGTCCGTTCGAAAGGCAGTTCTACGAATCGTACCGAATTTTCCGATATACCACACGTGAGGCAAAGCAGCTTAATAATTCGTGTAGAGTTCAGACTTCACGAGTTGTCACGGTCACTATAGTTATAACGAACGCTTTGAAATAAGTTCGAGTCAAATCAAAGCAAAGACTTAGTTTTCCTTTCTTTCTATAGAGGAAACACAGCGGACAGACAGGTCGCGAACTTAATTCCTTCGTCCTTAATTTGTCCGCCAACCGAAAATACTTTTCTCCTAGAAATTAATGTAAATACAATTTATCTATTCTAGCCACAGAAACATGGTATTTATTTTATTGTACATTTTCACATGTTTATTTGTGAAGAATAATATAGGATGAAAATTAAATTATGATTAATTAGAGACGAACATAGTGGGGAAAACAATGGAAAAAAATAAGGAATTAAAATTAAACAAAAACAATGTACGATTAAATTAAGAAACTAATGGAAGAAATATAATGATTTGAATTTTAACTTGAAAGTTATACAATTAAAATAAGAAATTTTACTATTTTGAGTGAAAATTGCTTTGGGTTGTAAAGTTAATTAAAATTCAATGGGTAAGTTATGGGCACAGAAATTTTATTGAGTATTATAAAAAATTACTGTTTTCAAAAAAGCCAATAATTAATAAACATAAAATAGTCATAAAATTTAGTAAAATAATGAAATTAGGTTTTATTAACTATGTTTTTTTTGTGTGTGTGTATATGTTAGTTCTGGAAGGAACACAATTTTAAAATCTATTATGTAGAAGTGAGTGCTAGTTTCTGTCTTCTAGTGTTACGAAATAACTACTGAGCCAATGGAAATTATACTTGGAATGATTGTCAACCTTGTCTCCTCTTTTCCTTTGAGGATTATATGATATTAAATTGATTAAAATACATGTCATAAGATGGAACTGGGGCCATGGTATATAAATTATAAAACATTGGGTATCTCACGAGTCGGTCAAGTTGAGAGAATGAAACTTAGCATATAAATGCCTCATTAGAAGTAAATGGACTAAAGTTTTTAAAAATGTCTGTTTTCAGGAGAGAAGGGGGCATCGATCTATATAAAAATGCACGCATGAATGTATGTATATTATAAAATAATTCTGGAATATCTGGACAAATTTCAACCTAACTTAGTACATATATAGCCTAACTTGCAGTTTCAAAAGCAACTGTGAGAATAACACTTGCCTATTATTCGTAGGGGGTTTGAAGATGGGGTGCATGTAAATACAATCAAAAAGAACGAACACTAGTGACGAATTCATAGTTTTCGGGATTGCTGAGAGGATTGGTAACACTTTCTGTAACATTAAATCCCAAATTTAGGCAGAACACCCTTAGCAGGTAATGGGAGTGGGAAAGGGATACGCGTAATAGTCCATATTAGTTTGGATTCATAGTTTTTGGGCCTCTAAGATAATTGGTGACACTGCCGATGATATTTAAGTTTAGGCAAGAAGGAGCATGTGAGATGGCCTGGGAATCGACAGAGGCAACGCCAAAGGCGTTGCTCATCGTTATTTATTTCACTATTTTTTATTTTCAAAGGAGCAATGCAAAAGGAGTGGCGTGTCTCTTACTTATTCATTTCACTCGGCATTGCCTGCAAGTTGACAGAGGCAACGCCAAATACAGTTTCGTAGGAAAAAAGAAAAAAGAAAATGTGAGGAACGAATGGGGATATGGGGACTCCTTCCTTCGAAAATTACATAAAGAAATATATATGTAAACTCATTTTTCTTCCCACTTATTTTCTTCCAATAGAAGAAGAAGAATTCTATTGTTCTTTAATCTCTTCCTCTCTTTCTTGTTACTACCGTTTTAAGAAGGGAGATGGTGCTATTAAAAATGGAAGAAAGGAAGACAAAAAAGGAGGAGGAGGAGAAAGAAAGGAAAGAAAGGACTACTTTATTTTCTTCTTCCTGTTCTTTTTACATTTTTTTATATAACGAGAAAGATGAGCAAAGAGAAGATAAATCTAGCCTTTTCTCCCCTTACGATATACTTCCTTCCTTTCTTTACGTAATGGGGACTATTCTCTCTCTTTTTTATTTTCTTACTTTTGTTGATGTCGAAAAGAGAGAGAGAGAGAGATCCCGATAAGTGTCTGTGCACCTCAGGCGCTTCAAATATGCGAGCGACAATCTCAATCTCCCTAATTCTAGAGTCTATATTTTATTATACTTGTTGGTCGTGATCTGTAAGCTATTTTGAAGTTGACTGTTGTGTAGCTTTCTGAATTTCCCAAGTGTTCATACCTTTTTGTGCACAATATATATATATATATATATATATATATATATATATATATATATATATATATATATATATATATATATATATATATATATATATATATATATATATTTTCAGTCTCTGTTACCAACTAGCTTTCACATCCATACAATACGATGCGACGTGTGGAATTATGATTTTATTCATTTTTACTTTTAATTTCTTCAATATTTGTTGCATTGAGAAAATCTTTTGTACATGGTAGTAACATCTATTTCTCTTTCTCCTTGACTTTGATCTTATTGCCTACACCACATATACATATTTAATTTTACTTATCCTGTCAAGTCTATATTGCCCGCATACACAAGAAACTATTTCAGTCTATTCAATATCTTACTGTCTTTGATCTTCTCAATCGTATATTTAAATCGAAGCAAAAAAGTATAGAGATAAGATGTGTCCTTTTTATAAAACGTTTATTAATTATACTAATCATCACAGATTTTCTCCATTACTTAGGAATGTCCTCTTGGGAGTCTCTTGGATATTTATACTAGCTATAAATTGATTCGCCTCTTTCACAAAATTCTCATATTTAATTAATGGTAAAATGCACAGAATTCTTGTATTTTGAAGACATGATAAACAGCAGACAATATTCGTATTTTAACCCAAGTCCTATCACTTCCTAGTGCTTGATGAGTAACCTTGAGCTGTATTAAACCTTGTGACTATCTTTCTGGGTAACTGTTTCTACTTCCACTCATACATATTACTTCCTATATAATTTCATGACATACAACTAAGCACAGGAAAGATTCAATATTATTAAATGTAATTAGCGTGCAATTAGAATCCAAAAGTGTGTTAATTACTGTAATTCAACACCAGGATGACTTTATGTTGCAATATGAAATAAGAGGCTTGACTCAGCGAATAACATATATAATGGTTAAGTAACTATTACACACACCTTTTTAACGGATAGTTTGTTTGTTTCTTTTTAAACTTCATATGCACAGTTTTTCATATCCTTTACATCTGCAACGTAAATGCTTCCGTTTGACATTTATCTAACATATTTAATTTTGTTAACAATATTGTAGCTAATTGCAACCTCTGTTCTGAATGTGCAGTGATGGATTGTCATGAGCAAATATATTACGAAGTACTATATTATTAACATGGAAATAGAACGATAGAGAATTTTAAAATGTGAGTAAGGAAAAGAATGAAGAAAGTTAACGAGTCTAACGGGATACCAAAGAAGAACTACTGGAAATAATAAGGGAGAAAAGAGTAATATTTGGAGTAAGTAGAGGCAAAAATAAATAGCCCACACAGTATTTGTCCACATACCTTCTCGTGACATTCATACCCGTAGTAGAATCTTTAAAGATAATTGAAATATTCACGGGATTTTCCTTTGATTTGAATGGAATATCCCTGTCTCAGGACATTTGGATGTGCAAAAGTGCTCCTGTGATTATCCCACGATGAACCCAGAAAGATCTTGCATCGTTTGGCCTAATCCTCGTTTCGCCTAACCAATTATCTGACACTTTTATGACAGATAAAAGATAAGCTTTATGTCCGCCATTTTAGGCGAAGTAAGGATACTCGTTTGGCCTAATCCTCGTTTTGCCTAAAATGGTGGACTATAAAAAAAATCGTGGAGATAAAGCTGGAGGGAAATATTTCGAAAAAAAATCCCTACTATGTGAAGAACTGAGAAATACAGATACTAAACCAGTTAAATCCTTCTTCCATATTCAGTTTCATAAACTGTTAAATCCCAAACCTGCAAATAACCTAATGAGAAAAGCAGAATCAAACCCGGTTAATTCCATATTTCAAACAATTTGAGGTTTCGTACTATGTACGATTAGTTTAGTAATCTGAATATTTATTGCAACTCTTCGTAAATCATTCGAAATTTTATTTGGCAAAATTTGAAGTGTGTGCTTTCATTATTATTTTTTTTTTTATTTTTGGACTGAAAATTGAAAAAAAAAATGAAAATGAAATCTTTAGTTTTACGTCCAACGGTTATGCCGGTTAGGGTAAAGGAGACGGTGATTATGAGAAATGAATGAAATGGTGGAATGAAGAAAGTGGGAGGAAACGGGAGAATCCCGAGAAAACCCACAAGCACGGTGTTTGTCCACCACAAAGTCCACATGGTGCGAGCTGGGATCGAACCAGGGACCCCGAACACCGGAGGTGAACGCTCTACTACTGAGCCGCAGCGCACCCTGGATTGAAAATGGAGACACTATACGTCTTAACCTAACTGTTCGTGAAACTTTTCTGTGCTTATTTGCTTTTCTTTAATAATTACTAGATAAATGCACTCAAAATCAAAAGAAAACGATACTCTAAGCAGCGATGATCATAATTTTGTTATCAGACAACACCAAAATTGTCTAGAAAACGTACAAGACACATGAAAAACTGGAAACGAAATGTAGCCAAAAAGACGAGGTGAGTGGATTATCTATGGTTAAAAGTCGTTTGTTTTGTATTTCAGGGTAACTATTTACTCTGAACAAAACATTGTTGGATTAGGTTCTTCTCTAAACGCTCTCTTCAGCTTCAGCAGAACATCTTTCTTAAAATGTCTCGTGTCAATTATCATTCAAAATTATAACATGCTTCTGGTACATGTTAAAAAATTTTGCCACTTGTTTACCAAATTTGATTCTATTCCTGCTACTGTTTTGCTCAAACTCAACATTTGCACATTTTGTTTTGCTATATTTCAAATTCATATATTGGGATAATTGGCAAATTAACATTCACCCTATGTTAGTCCATAAAAGGTTACAAACTCTTCCAAAATATAGTCATTCAGTTTAGAAATGTATACGGATAGGTATAATTAACTTCGCTTGTAGTTACGAAGGGTTTGACGATTGAAAGCAGCTCAAAGCTCACGTTTTACAAAGAGGTTTTCGAGGAATAGAAAACCGAGAAAGTGGTGATGCACCAGAGGACGACGACGATATGGATTTCCATTTAGTAGATGATGATGGAGAGGAGGTTAAATAATTCAATTTTTTGCACATTTGGATCTATTGTTTTCAATTTAGAACAAAATTAATGTAGCATTTATGTATCCATATTCATTTGTGCCAATCTTGTGCAATGTATAGTTGATAATAGATCCCCCCCCCAATATTTTAGTAGGCATAATACTGATTTCCGACACCCTTTATTTCTGATAGGTTTTGTATCTTCAGCCGGCCGCTCGTCCAGATGCAAAAGCTGTTATTTCCATTTACATACGCAAAACCTGTTAAATCCAAACTATTTTCTTCAATAACGCAATTCACAGACTAGTGTGATTATACAGCTTTCGACAGACCAGCACTCAAATTATTCTTATTTTTTAGTGTTCTCTAGTTTCTAAAGTTATTTTACAATTATGACGTGTTTAAACAGTTTTTCTTGATTTGTCACAAATTTTAAAATTTGAATTTAACGGGTTTTGCTATTCACCTACTCATATATATTCCTATATATCCATGGTCATAGTAAATACATAAATGAGTTTTGGTAATCCTAACTCCTCGAAAATAGTTAATATAATATTAATCTATATATTTTCCATTTCTTAATTCTTTATATACTAGGGAATTTTCGATTATATAATTTCCCTCTAGTTGAATTTCCACGATTTTTTCTTATTGTCCGCCATTTTAGGCGTAACGAGGATTAGGCCAAACGAGGATCCTTTTTTCGCCTAAAATGGCGGACACAAATCTTATCATTTATCTGTCATAAAAGTGTCAGATAATTGGTTAGGCGAAACGAGGATTAGGCCAAACGTGGCAACACGACCCAGAAATGTTCTGGGACATAAACGGGGATATATATTTCCACATGGCGTCCATTGGAAAAAAATGGGGCGTCCGATTGATATCCCTATATTCCGAGATTGATGTCCATTGCACGTCCATTGGATGTCTCAGTGGATTAGGAACATACAAAGCTAAGTCATAAGTCTTGCAGTATTTCTATAACTCAAATACCAGGCACGTTCATTCACTGTGATCGACTGTAGATACAAGGATAACTCTCCCAAGATGGAGTGTGCCAAGCGGACTATTTAACATGGAGGCCGCCACTCCGTCACTATCTTTTAGTTGGAACTGACTCAACAACATCTGATATGGGAACTGTTACTCTATTAATTCGAATTACGCTATAATGCTGCAGCAGCAAACCAGAACATTTGTCATGAGAAAGGGGAAAATACAGTGAAACACAGCACAGCAACTCGTTAGCTCCAGAAATTTCGTGCAGGATGTAAACATGTGGAAGATAGCCAAGGCTTGGCCACCCGAGGGTAGCATATTCTGAGATCGTACGATACACTATTGGGGAAAATCCACCCACAATCACACGTAGATTGCCAAACCAACTCGGCATGTCCCAGTCCATTGTCGTGCATCACCTTCACGAATTCGGGAAAACCATCAGGAGCTGCCGAATTGTGTCTACTCAGCTCAGTTTAAGAGGAGAGTAGATATGTGCTGACAACTGCTATAAAATCCGTGGTATGTGATTTTCCTGAAACTTGCTGTTACATGCAATGAAAAATGGGAGTTTTTTTATTTTATTTTTTTTCGAAATCCGTATGTGCAAAAACAGTGGTTGAGTAAGAGCCAATTCCCAGAACAATTTCTCAAAACGGATCATTTTGAGCACAAAGTCATACTCTGTGTGTGGTGGAACTATGAGGGAGTATTTTATTTCGGGTTCGTTCCTAATGGTGGTATCATCAATTCCAACCTTTATTTTGAACACTTGGAGCGTATATATGATGCACTACGCCAAAAATATTCTGCATTAGTGAATCGAAAGCGTCCCCTACTGCAGCATGATAACGCGCAGCCACATTCAGCTTAGAAAACCAAATAAAAGTGCAGGGTCTTAATGGCACCAAACTAACTTCACACCCGACAAATAGTCCCGACTTTGCCCCTTCAGATTACTAAAGAATAAATTAATGGAAACTATTAAAATTGGTATGGGTGACCGTTCATACTTAGCGGATGGTGTTGGTATAAAGGCGTTTAGCGTCGTGAGGACAATTGGGAAGCAATTGAAAGCACGCAGTAGCAAAGTTCGGTCTAGAAAGCCAAAATTAATAGCGAGAAAAGCTGACCACACATTACCCGAAAAGCATGAGAGCTACAAGCTAGCTGGTAGGCCATTGCTCCTTAAGGGCTGTCGCACTATGTCAAGCCGAAGCAAAGCAGATGATAGCCGTGACTCATGATAGTTACTAAATTTGCAGCAAGTGAAGGGGCATTAGCTATTTATCAGCGACTAATAATCATCAGCATGAATATTCTGTGTTACTGGCAGGTCACTTAACAAATACGAAACATTTCCATGCGCTAAGGTGCTCGTCTAATATAATCGTTTTGGCGTAAGAATTAATGCGTTTATGTCATCCATAATTGTAATCTCATTTTAGAAATTGTTTCTTCTACTGCAAATAGCTGTTCCCTGAATCCCCAAACATTGGATGACGCAGACATTACCTGGTTGATATCCTGAGAACAACTGTCCGCATCACGGCACCAGGACAACTTCAGCTACTATTTCTTCTCTTGCTATTCTCTCCCTAATTTTCAGTATTGTTTTTTTTTTTTTTTTGCTCCAAGCTGATCTTTCATTTTTCATTTCTTCTTCTCATCCACATTTAGTACGCTTCCATTTGCTTTTAATCACTCTTTCAAAGATAAATTGGCTTAAAATAATAAACAGGTTTTCGTTTTTTCAAAGTTGATTATGCTTTTGCAATTATTAGGATCACGGAAGGGGAAACTTGCATAAGATTGTAACATTAGTATATACGTCCGTTACGCCACACAACTCTTGAACGAAAGCGATATTTTATATTTTGCAATAGGTAACGAAAGTTATATTTTGCAATAGGTAACTAGAGCAATTACCCAGACAAATACACATTGAATAGTTATGAAATTCAGAAAAAAATAGTTGAAAATAATATACATATATAATATTATTACTTTTTATCCTGCAAGTACATATTGGGATCTGTACGACCTAGGTTACATTTTTAATTTGCACCTACTGTGAATTAATTATACCAGATTGATAAAGAACGAGGCCTAATGTAAATTTATTAGCCTATCTCGTAATTTATGTATGTGCTAAATCTTTTCAAATTTATGAGGTAATTTTGTAAGTCGAACACCAATGATAGACCTACATTGCAATCCTCCACATTAGAAATTCACGTGAATGTTTTATCAGTCTTACAATTTTCTTACGTATTTTCAAAATTTTAAGTTAAATTGTCAAAGTGCTCCAGGGACTTTCAGTCTCCAATGTGTAATTTATGAACAAAAAGGTGTATATTTGAGAGGTTACTTCAGTAATACCGATTGATATATGGTATATTAAATTTATTGAGGAGAAAACAATAAAACATATTTTATAGGCATAACTGTATCACTAAGAAACATACCAAATAAAACTTTATTAATGCATAATGCATTTACTTGTTTACGTGGATATATTTCCATGTATAACGATTTTATGTTATCTACATTAACGTTTAGTGAAATCCAATTGGTTAATGTTTAGTCAAGAACACGAGTATTGATTGTAGGATTACATGGGCAATTCTTAATGAATTTGGCTGGCAGTTGGTTACTTTTTATATTGAGTTTAGTATACCATTTCAGCATCAAAGCAACGTGAGATCCGAACCACATAAGCTTCTTTTGGCAATTGAATTCCGATCCATTACACTAAAACTACAATTACTATCAATTCAGCCTAATCAAATCTAAGTAAAATAAGGTTGCGTGGAAATGAGTCCAAGGGAAAGGGCTATGTTTTCTGTGTTAGTTGATGCAATTATCACTGCTTGTTTATTAAATAAAGTATTTCAATCAACTACTTATTGCCACCGTCACAGGTATTCTGCTATCAGGAGCAGACAAGTCTTAAACTATGGCTATGGCTTTCTTTACGTCAAACTATGGCTATGCGCTAGCACTAGCCATAAATGAATCAAAATTCATTTCAGTGCAGTTTGAGTTCTATGTGGAAGTTCTCGTATACATCCAACATAGTATCTTCATGGAAATATAAGCTTCAGCTTCATTGTATAACACATTTATATGAAAGAAGGACGTAAAATATTTGATAATAGATTCACATATCTTTCTGGTTGTGGCATATATGTGGATTGCTTGTTTGTTCCAAGAAATAACTCTGGCGCCACAGTAGTTAACGCTTGCCCGAAGCTACATACTCAGAATTCTCATTTTCTTCCGGTGTTTTTGCTTTAGGAGAATTTAAGTTGGGCCTTACAACGGCCGCTTTATAACAAGAAGACTAACATAATAATACACCACATAACAGGTATCTAGATGATATTTGTAACTAAAAAAAAAAAAAAAAAAAAAAAAAAAAAAAAAAAAAAAATCAGAGTATATAGATTTAACAAAACGGAATTTAAACGTAATTATACTATTATTAACTTTTGTTCATAATTTTAGTATTCTACCGTTAAATATGTCTTGTGTAAATTAAAGTGAGGCAATATATAATCTCATGACGATGAAAAGTAAATAATTATTTTATTAAAAATTAAACTCCTCAAACAAATATGTGGATCAAAATTAATTTTGTGCATTCTGACCAAGGGAACATTCCGATTTGGTGAATTTAATTGCTGAAAATGATTGCTAGCACTGGATTCAGCAAAAAAAAAAAAAAAAAAAAAAAAAAAAGAGGGTGTTTAGTGGCAGACCGTATACAGGGTGGGAGATAAGTGAGGGCAAATTGTCAAGATAGAACATAGAAAATGTCTAGAAATGCAATGTTAATTATGAATCACATGACCCCTTTCCCGTATATTCTTCTTGCGCTAATTCCAACGTGGCGGCTTTTCAGATGTCCACCATGATTCACATTACATCTATTCAGTGGAGCTCTACATGCATTCCTCATATCCAAAATTTGACCTCAATCCCTCTATTCGTTTCAAATTAACATGGCATTTCTAGACATTTTCTATGTTCTATCTTGACAATTTGCCCTCACTTATCTCCCACCCTGTATACGGTCTGCAACTAAACACCCTCTTTTCCTCTGCTTGTTTTGGTGCTGAATCCAGTGCTTGTAATCATTTTTAGCAATTGAATTCACCAAATCGGAATGGTCCCTTGTGAGCTCAATGTGCGAAACTAATTTTTATTTAACTATCAACGAATGTATTTAGACAATGTATTAACAACATGAAGTAAAAGTCTCGTGTTGCTTCTACGCTATTTTCATAATGATTCATTCCCGGTTAACCTATTCCCGTTTCGCTTACGGACCTCCCAGCGATATATATTATCATCTCAATCTCATCTTAGACGTAGGTCAAACGGTTATTCCTGTTTGGCCTATTCCCGTTTTGCCTACACTTACTCGACGAAGGATATTTAGTGTCTGAGGGATTTTATTTTACAAATATTTATGAACAAGTTTATTTCTCAACGTCAGAAACAGCTCTGACGTGATTGACTGAGATTCTAGCAAAGTACGTGCTGTGTCATTAGTAGTTCCAAAGGTCACCATTTCAAAAATGATCTTATTAATGTAACTCTCCTTCAAAATGTTAAATTTACTTTTAGATCTATTTTTACTAGGTTAAATCTGTCACCGAAAAAAGATTCATTGATTGGCTAGACTATAAGTACATTCTACGATCAGTTAATCAAAGGGGATACGATTTCTTAGTTCTACACAAGTGGGAAAATGAACCAGGACTCTTTCGACTCGGTGTCAATAATGAACGAATTTTGATACGTGATTGGTGAAATTGACTGCAGTTAGTCAATAACAAGTAAGGCATGCATCTTTAGCTGTCCTTTTATATTAGACTAGCCTTTGGCTAGCTGGGGGCTCCGCCCCCAGACCCCCGAGTATGCTCGGCCTCAGGCCTCGCATTTCTTATCTATCGTCCTTTGTAACAACAGTGAATTTCGTGAACTTGCTCTTTATATTTCCTAAATTTGCCCATCCAAACCCACACGCCCTTACACACTCTCTTTCCTCGGCCTACGGCCTCGCACCTCTTGAACCCATAATTCTATCTCTTCTTTTCCTATTTCAACTATCTAAAAGTAATATTTAGTATTCCAAGAAAACGTCTATTTAAATAGCACGGAATTTCTTCATCCCCCTTTAGACACCTAAAAATTTTAAAAATATATTCACTTTTGGCAATTTTCCTGTTGGCTAGTCCTGGAGGGCTATAATCATGCCAAATTTCGTGATTCTAATCCTGCCGGAGGTGCCTAAACATTTTGGGGTGTAGAAGACGTCCCATATAAATAACATGGGGAAGATTTTTCAGTTCCCCATAAAACCACTCTATGTTTGGCAATTTACCACTCTATGTCTGTGATGATTCACTCAGGTAACGCTAAGGAAAACGTACAAGCATACCGAATTTCAAGTTTTCATTCCAATTCTAAGTACCTAAAACATGAGATTACAGGTTCAGAAAAAGGCCCATTTAAATAACATGAGGAAATTCTTCATCCCCTCTTTAGACCCTCTAAAAATTAAAAATATTGACTTTTGGGAATTTTCCTGTGGGTTTGTCCCTAAAACCTACAATCATGTCAAATTTAATTGCCGCACACGATCCAGAAAGTACGCAGCCACAACCAAAGAAGAACACTAACGCTGAAGAACTCAAACATACGCAGTTGCCTCTCACACACAACACTGACGCAACCAAGTCAAATAAAGCACAGCAACCTCAGCAATCCACAAAGAAGAACACTGCTTTACACTCAACACGTAGGCCTACCAGTCAAGCACATTAGAAACAGATCACATACACCTGCACCATTAAAGGAATAGTTCCCAAGATTCCACTGCAGCAAATCAAGACCGAACTCAATAACTTTCAAATACACTTTGTCAATACCATCCGGATTTAAGGACAAAATGGTCCTGTACAGCTCATCAACCTCTTCTAGACAAACACCCAACAAATACATACCCTCATCCAAAAGAGAATTCAAATGTTCCAGACTCATCTGAAAGTAGAACTCTAAATAGTATCCACACGACCGCAACCTTGCTGGACATGCTATCAGAATGATCATTCTACTGCATGATCATTCTACAGAATGATCATTCAAGATGCCCATCAATCCGAAATTTTGTACCACATGTAAAATTATTGATCACTGAACCGGCCATAGCAGTTGTCCTTGCCGACCCACACAGATCGATTATCATTTTTACAAACGACTACCCAATATTATCAGTTCCAAGACAAAACACGTCAATACTGCAACATCCAGCTCTTATTAGGACCAAAACCAGTATTCCATCGTTCCAAATGAAACGCAACCAGAAGATACCCATCAAACAGTCAGAGAAGAGAAAGCAAAAAAAAAAAAAAAAAAAAAAAAAGTCAATTGAAGTCTTCATCCAAGAAGCTACACAGAAAGCAACTCAGAAGGTCATGGAGTGGGTAACCTCCATCCTCACAATTACAACCACTCCAGCCCATTGTCCATTGCTAACCAAAGCCATACGGAAAGCATCGCAGCAAATTCTAAAAGAAAAGTTAAACATCATTATTTCTACGCATGGAGACATATACATTGCGGACACACAACCAGAACATAGCCCTCAACAAAGAAGACGAACACTCAACACCACCCATCAACCACACAGTTAGCGCACATAAAAAAAAAGAAAAAAACTCAACCATTAATCATCCCTCACACCATCACTCACACAATGTTTTTGAATTAAATCATCGAGCTTCTGACTTTTGCACTTGCCATGGATGTTACAAATGCATTTCCACGAGAAAACGAACCTCAAGACCAGCAGCTACCATGGTAGCCACGGACATCTCAACTAGCAGCAGAGCCAAGAGACATCGGCATTACACGACTTCGGCACTACACACAACCATAAATACTTCACAATTGCCCTGACTTATTTCCTCCACTACACTCTCCCTAAAACCTATAAATGCTTGCCATGGACGAAATAAAATATTATGCTATGCTAGACGTCCTTCTCTGTACAAGCAGAGTAAAATTTTTGTTTTGTTGTTGTTATTGCTAAAACTGTTACAAATTGTTTTTTTAAATAAATAATTGCTTTAGTCAGTTAATTGATTGTAATTTTAGAAATCTCTGGGAGCTTCGTAACGTGTAAGTTTTTTTAAATTTTTTTTTCTACGAGCTCACAGATCAATTTAAAAAGGTGAGTGACTAGCTATTCAAGATCGGTTTCTCGAACTTTACAAGGCTGTTCGGTACTCCCTGGTTCTGCGAGGTAAACCACAACCATTATACCCTCCAGCTACCCTGCTAGGAAAATTTCATAATGTAACTAAGTTTTCAGCCTTAGTGGTGGGTGGAAGTAACATTGTAGTTTTTCTGCCTAAATGCAGAAATACTTGTAATATTGCTAGTAAAATTAAGGCCAGGAGAGAAGGCTCAGGATAGCATGAAAGCTAGCTATAAGTTTAATTTTGAATAAATGATTCATGCCCAGATTGGTAGTTGAGTATCGAACCAAAGGTAGCAGAGGTAAAGTGAACGGAATCAGTTCTCTCTCTCCCCCTCGTTCTTTCTGTTTGAATAAATTGAGTACGACTTTCTCTCAATGAAAAGATATAGAAGCTATTTTGCTTTGATAGTATTTAACGAGTCTCTGGAGTAAATGGCGGAATAACTCGAATGGGAGCTAATTACCTTCCAAATCTGAATTTCTTTAAACTTATCTTTGCTAAACTATTAATTTTATACCAAATTTCTCCTAATGAAAGAATTAGTCTTATAGGGTTGGTAGGCCGGGATAAACCTTGAGTCAAGGCATAATGTTTAAAGTGAATATGGTGATTACTAGACAACAACGGGATTTGAACTTTTCTGAATCACAGCTAAAAGATTATGGTAACACACTCAATTTACCTTAATCGTAACCTATACAATACGCAATTTTAGACAATAAAGGTATTACTATGCATATTAATTTTGGAATTTTCATAATTGTAATATTCAAGTTAATTGGTTTAATTTAATATTCCCTAGACTGTTAAATTTCCATAGATTTAACTTGATTGAAAATGGCATGACCCCATTTAGTCGGTAGATTAGTATTATCTTTATATTGCGTCCAAACCTCAAATACTCAAAAATTCCCTCAAACACTAAATATCCTCGTCGAGTGAGCGTAGGCGAAACGGGAATAGGCAAAACGGAAATACCCGCTTTACTTACAGATAAAACGAGATTGAAATAATCATATAAATTGCTGGAAGGTTTGTAGGCAAAACGGAAGTAGGCCAAACGGGAAGGCACCTTCATAATAATTAAAATTTATTTATGTTAAGGAGAGTAATTTTGCTTGTGAGGGGATTAACTGGTATAAAGCTAATAGAAATTAATGAAGATAATCTGTCTGATGAAGGCAAATATAATTTGCTGAAACTGTAACGCTATTATTTATTAGTTAATATATGCTTTGAACAGAATTTATCTTTTATTGTATACAAATTAATCATTGAAATTTCCCCTGTGCGGTTGGGAAATTCGATAATAGTCTACTATACTTAGAATTCTAGCTTTGGGAAGTGAACGTGGGAGCTCATTCGTGGCTAAGCGGTAACGTACGCGCCTTTGGCGTGGGAGATCCGGGTTCGATTCCCGACGAGATTTCATGTGGTTCAAATTCCACGTTAATCAGTACGTCCACGTCTCATATAGCCTCTCGCTGCTGAACGGGACGTTAAACTCAAAATCAACTCAAGTGAATGTGGCTCTTATGATGACGTAAGCAGTCTATTGTTTTTCTTCGTTAATTTTTAATCTTTCAGAGTCTGATTTGCCCACTGGAATTGGAAGAAACAAGCTTCCTTCTATGGTTAGACCGAGTCAATATCGTATTTTTTCTTTGTTGAAATTTGGTGTCCCTTTTCAGCCTCGAAGCTATATGAGACGTAAATCTATAGTTTAAGGTGGAATCCAAACCACTGTAATGTGTTCAAATTATAATTATGTCTCACCGTTAGTCGATTTCGAAATCATGTATATTAAAGGCGCATGCACAAGCCACTAGACCAGCGGAGAGGGTTGAGATGAGTCTTGTAATTTATGTAATGACTTAAGCTTGGATCATCTTTCTGTGAAAGATATCTCCTACATTTTATGTTGTTGACACAATTTTACTTGTTGCTGATCTTCGTTTATCAGAAGGCAATACAAATTTAAAAATATGTTGATCTCTAAAATATTGTAGTATACAAAATTATCTCAAATGATTATATTTTTTATTCAAATCACGGATTATTCCAAAACGTACAGTCATTTGATTTGGATCGCTTACAAACACTACAATATCTGAGTTTCAAGGTTTAAGAAAGTTTGATGTGCAGGTTATATAAGCAGGGTGTTCGGAAATAACACTAGCAAACTTTGGCAAATATACCTAATTCCACGCCTGTAAACGTTACAGAAATTAGTAGTAGAGTAGCATGGGAGCATACGTTTGCCGTTTCGGAGTAAAACCCTCCAAAAAATTGTCGTAACGAAACAAAAATAGAGCCGTAACTCAACAACTAAATGTCGGATGAAGGTACGGCAAAAAAGAATTAGTAATTATTTTAAACCTTAGATTAGATTAATGTAACAGTGTTATTTCCGAATATGGTATTACAGTTTCTGTGTTATCACTGTTTCTTTATACACAACCTCACAAATATCGTGAGGATAATCCTTGGGTATCCCTGTTCCATTTTGTATACTACGCCTGAAACAAATCATACAGATTTTTATCGTACATTTTATCCAGTTATGCCCCAGTTTTTTTATGGTTTTGACAAGTTTTTTTTAAGGTGTAGGTCTGAAATTACGGATTTGTACACCCACGTTGGTTTATAATCTATTTATATTTTTGTGCGTGCAATCGTTTCTAATGTTTGTTGGTGTCTTTGATAATTCTGTGCATATTCAATTGAATAAGTCAAAAGTTTGATCCAAATACATATAGACGACCACGGGACACGTTTTGCAAAAGTACTTACAATGTAATACAAGTGCTGAACTGATAAAAAGTAAGTTTTTTTTAATTGTTTAAATCGAATTATTATACTTGCAATATATGTATCACTAGTCTTTACAAATTACTTTTACGAATATTCTAGTCTTTCCTCCATATAGTATTTGGTAAAACTCATAAGTTCGGTAAAATTGTTCCCAGGAAGATTTTGAAATGAACTGTAATTGTAAAATGAACCCTAGAAAGGTTAAAAGATATGGATACGTAAAATATACCTTCCCTGTATGTTGTTGTGTTCAATAATACGAGCATGCTAGTTTGATCTTGCGTTTTGGAGACACGATTCGCGACAACAAGAGTAGAACGAATCCCATTATGGTTCTGAGCTCATGATAGCGGAACCGGAACAACATAATAGCCCAACGCTTGGGCAAGCCGTAATGTAGTTCCAAGCGAGGAAGAGACAAAAGGAAAATAGCGAGGAAGAGCTTACAAGAGGTTATTCATTGAAATAATTGCTGATAAGAGACTCATGACCTCCGTTTAAAAGGGCAATACCTTTCTATCTCAGATTCAAACTACAATCACAATAGTGTTCCATCAAAGAACTGGATTTGCATTTCAAAATGTCACGGTTAAAATCAAAACGGTGAGCGTAATCACGTCTCTCTATCCTGGCATTCCTACATTTGGAACTAAATTTAATTGTCGTAACTTTTGAAGTAAAACGTGTTATTTGCGCCTTTGTCTTTGATTATTCGTTGCAACTACATAAGTATAATCTAAATACTTATATATATATATATATATATATATATATATATATATATATATATATATATATATATATATATATATATATATATATATATATATATATATATATATGCAACATTTTTATCCCCAAACGTACTTCGTTACGGCTTTATTTAATTGAGTACAAAGAATTTAAAAGAAAACATTGGCCTATAATTTTCCAGTTAATGATTGTTATACGCATATTTGCTCATGTTTTCTTAGATACAGAAGGGCTACTTGCGGGTCTTAGTTTCTCTGCAAGTATCATATTGATCTGCTGATTACGTGTTGTTTGCCACGGTGTAGTTTGCCACGACTCGATTTTGGTGTTGTTTGCCACGGTATTATTCTCTCTGGTTTATCTTACATCATAATCGTAATGATTTATACAAAATCGACTCATAAATTGGGGGTTGCCAGATAACTATATTATAACAATCAAATCTATTATATTTATAAACAGGGGGAACGGACAGAATGGCAGGAGGACAAAATGGCAGGGGACATAACGGCAGGAAATAATGGCAGGAGGACGAATGGCATGTGGACGAAATGGCAGGCAGACTAAATGGCAGTACATAAAGGCAGAACGTATAATTTGAATTCTCGGGTTTTAAACTATTTTGTTTGTTACTTGGTAAATGAAGATTTCAATATAAATTTTCGATTTATTCATGTTCCAAAATTCGAGCTGCTAATAATATTTCAATTCTGAGAATTCTGATGTCGTGAGAATTAAAAGAGTGCCACCAAGATTTCCGCCGGAAGTTTGGAATGCTCATGAGGCAAGTCTGTCTAACAATCCTGGCATAAATAACTTATGTGAGGGGTGGAAGTTTTTCCATTTGGTTGGAAAGAACCACCCAACAGTAATGGAACTCATACAAAGCCTACAGAAAGAGAATTCTGCCGTTCATTCTACCATTTCCTAGTGCGAAAGAGGACAATACCCCGTCAAGAAAACTAAAAAGGTTTATGTTGATCTGCAGCATAGATTGAGGAACCTATGTGTGGATTACACAAAAGATCTCTTGAGGAATTCTTGCGGAGAATTGCTCACAACTTGAAATTAACGACAATGTAAGTAGCTAGCCATTCTTATGACTGCAAATTGTTTATGTAGTCTATTTTACGGTATATTTTATTATGTAAAATTAACGACGTTGTAAATAATTACACTGAGAAAAAAAATTGTAGGTGGCGTACTTAAAAAGATAGGTTACATGCGTAATTCCTGTAGTTTTTGGACTTAACGTACAACAGACGTATAACTGAAAACGCATGTTTTATAATACTTTCTGTATAAGTGTTCCATCTCTACGTACTTTCCGTATGAAACAATGTAAGCGGTCAGGATCTCACATACAAATGGACGTATATAGCATATAGCTGACGAAGGTAACATAAGTATATGCATGTGATATAAGGAAAACTGTTAGATGTCAGACATCCTACAACGGTATGATGTAATATCTAAGGGCAGTGCCTATGTAGCATACGGATAACGTATGATCCGTACTGATTTCTATACTAAGCAAGAGGATACAGTATATTTGTACAATATACCGCTGTCCGGAGAACGGATTTTTCTCTGTGTAGCCATTCTTATCTTAAGACTACAGAATGTTTTTATAGCATATTCTAGGATATGTGTTATAGGATGTTCACGACACTGTAAGTGAATAGTCATTCTTGCGACTACAAAGTGTGTTTATAATCTATATTACGATATATTTTGTTATATAAAATTAACGCCGATGTAATTATTAGTCATTCGTACAACTGCAGAAAGTTTTCATATTGTGTTCTAGTATATGTGTTATAAGATGTTAACGACCTGGTATTAGGCCGTTAGCCAGCCCAAAAATGTAAAGGAGATCCGGCTGAAGTTACGGGGGGCCTGATCCAACCATATTATAGTTCATTTGCAAGCATACCGTGAACATTTTAGGGGGGAGCAAAAATGTAGGGGGGCCCCCTAGACCCCCCTGGATACGAGCCTGCTTGATATGTAATTAGTCATTCTTACGACTGCAAAGTGTGTTTATAGTCTATATTATGATATATTTTGTTATATAAAATTAAGGACTATGTTTTAGTCATTCTTACGAGCGCAGAGGGTTTTTTACTAGTGCTGTCGAAATCGGTTTTTTGAAAAAAACGAAAACCGCTTTTGCGGTTTCGGTTTCAAAAACCGCGCTTGAGGTTTTCGGTTTTCAGAAAAACCGGTTTTCTCAAAAACAGAAAACCGCAAATGTCACAAAAATTCGACAGCATTAGTTTTTACAGTGTATTCTAGGATATGTGTTATAGGATGTTCATTCTTACGACTACAAAGTGTGTTTATGGTCTATATTACGATATATCCTAATCCTATCCTAACTATATATAAAACTACATAAGCTGACAAATTATTGAGCACTTCCTCTTGGGCTACAATGATCAAATTTGGCATGATTGTAGGTTTCCGGAACTAACCCACAGGAAAATTGCCAAAAGTGAATATTTTTAATTTTTAGGGGGTCTAAAGAGGGGATGAAGAATTTCCCCATGTTTTTTAAATGGGCCTTTTTTGGACGTATAATCTCATGCTTTAGGTATTTAGAATTGAAATAAAAACTTGAAATTCGGTATGCTTGTACGTTTTCGTTAGCGTTACCTAAGTGAATTATCAGAAATAAAAATTTCCAGCGTTGAGTGGTTTTATGGGGAACTGAAATCTTTCCCATGTTATTTATATGGGACGTCTTCTACACCCCAAAATGTTTAGGCACTTCCGGCAGGATTAGAATGACGGAATTTGGCATAATTGTAGCTTTCCAGAACTAACCGACAGGACAATTGCCAAAAGTGAATATTTTTTTTAGGGGTCTAAAGGGGGATGAAGAGATTCCCATGTTATTTAAACGGACGGTTTCTTGAGATGCAAAATCTTATCTTTTAGATAGTTGAAATAGGAAAAGAAACGATAGAATTATGGATTTAAGAGATGCGAGGCCGTAGGCCGAGCAAAGACAGTGTCCGGATGGGCAGATTCAGAAAATATGAATAGCAAGTTCACGAAATTCATTGTTGATGCAAAGGCCGATAGATAAGGAATGCTAGGCCGTAGGCCGAACAGACTTGGGGGTCTGGGGGCTCCTAGCCAAGGCTAGTTTTGTTATATAAAATTAGTGACGATGTAAGTAATTTGTCATTCTGACAACTACAGAGTGTTCCTTATAGTCTGTTATACGATATCCTTTATTATTGAGAATTAAGAAAGATGTACGTAGTAAGTCATTCTTACAACTACAAGGTGTTTTTATAATTTAAAGGATAGTTATAGGGAATCAAAAAAAAATATGACATTCCTGTAACTGTAAAGGAATTTTATAGGTCTGTACTATGATATGTATTAGTATTGAAGAATAAATAGTAACCATTCTTTCAGTTTTGTATTTACCTTGTTTGCTTTCAATCTACATTATCTTGTAGATAGAATTGTTATAAGACCAAGATATCAATTGGAAGATGGTTACAAAGAAATGAATTTAAGGAAAAAGTTAAGATTTGGATAACTGATATTTACCATCTTTTACGCTCTTGGTTCAATTTAGCTGTATTTATATGCTTTGGACATTCGAGGCAGAAATGACTAAATCGAGAACCGTTACCTACTAACAAACACAATAGGTGAAACCTAAAAATACTAGCCCTAGGAGTTATAATTTTTGCCAAATTAACTTTATGCCATTCTGTCCTTCTGCCATTTCATCCGCTGCCATTTCGTCTTCCTGCCATTTCATCCGCTGCCATTTTATCCTCCTGCCATTCCATCCGCTGCCATTTTGTCCTCCTGCCCTTCCGTCCATTGCAATTTGTCCTCCTACCATTATGTTCCTTGCCATTTTGCCCTTCTGCCATTCTGTCCTAAATTCATAAGCAGAATACATACATTACGAACGGTCCCAAACACGTTATTGGCTTACTAGTTCTATTCCGTAACCATAGTTCTAAGTATTCATTAAACATAGTTCTCCAAACTGATTCTAGAAGTGTTTTAGTTTATTCTCAAAATTTAAATTATATCTGAATTTTCCATTTCTGACTTTGACTGTAAGCCATTTAGTGGATTTATATTTTTGGTCGTTTAAGATTAGACAGCACTTGATTGCTTATTATTTTATGCTTTAAACCTTTTTAGGATTTCCAATTTTTGAGATAAATTTTAGACTTTCACTCAAACAGCTACAGCTCCCTTACCAATTATTGTAGGATCATGGGTCATACCTCGTTGTTTTTTGTCTTTTTCTTTTCTTTTTCTTTCTTTCTTTATCTTTTTTTTTTTTTTTTAGAAAAGAGCATCTTTCCAACGGTACCACCCACTTGTCCATATCATACACCAGAAATGGGAAAATCGGGGTAAATCGTGAGGTTTTTCAAAACAGAATCAAGATTTTAGCGCCTCTCTGGCCTGGGCCTGGATTCACGTAGAAATCTGATTTTTTTTTTTTTTTTTTTTTTTTTTTGAAAATGACATAGTTATGTGCATAATACAAGTGCAAAATTTCAATCTCTTATCTTGAAAACTAAGGGCGGAAAAAACTGTTTAAAGTCTGAAGTTGGCCCTTTTTTATGCATACATTTTAAACATACATACATTTATGCGCACAATCCATATCCAAAGTTTCAATCTGATATCTTGACAACTAAAGGCGTGAAAAATTTTTGAAATTTGCCTTAAGGAAAAAGAGCCACGCCCCTCCGCCTCCCTTGGCACCAAGTTGACCATCCAGTTCTAAAATGTATCTGAGGTGTTCTTTGTTCCATCCTTGACTTGACGAATAAAAAAGCCGGCTTAACATGTATTCTTAACAAGCAGAACATTATGTAACAAGATATGAAATTATGAAATCCGTTAAAAGAGAAAATGCAATTATAGGGCAATCAATTTTCTAAGGTATTGTGATATTAATGATGTTTTGTGTTCATTTATTTGGAGCTTAATGTTCTCTTTCAGCAGCGAGTCTAATGAAACCTCTCTTGTTCCAAAGGCAAGAACACTTACCATTTGTCCCAGGGAATCAAAAACAAAAGTGCCTGGCAAGCCTTCCTTTCACTCCAAGTCTGTGTGTATCTTCACGGTAATCAGACCTGATAAGATCTGAATGCAAAGACTGTGGCAAAATCGTGGCCAAAAACACAAAAATCGAGTCCTGGCAAACAACACCGTGGCAAACAAGACGCCACCATCGCCGATCTGTTTCATGTGATACTGCTTTGTGAAGTGTGAGTTTATTGAGTAACAATTTTCTTCAGAATGTCTTATCTATCTATCTATCTATCTATCTATCTATCTATCTATCTATCTATCTATCTATCTACCTAATGGTATTATAGTATATGTATATTAGAGGTTAGATGTAAAGAGGATACCCAATGAGTTGAGTTGATTTTGAGTTTAATGTTCCTTTCAGCAACGAAGCTATGAGACGGGACCTACTAATTAACGTGGAACACGAACCACATGAGCTCCCGCTGGCAATCGAACCCGTATCTTCCGGCGCCAAAGGCGCGTACGCTAACCACTTAGTCATGAAGGAGCTCTAGGATACTCAAGGATCCAGCTTGTGCGGAGTAAGTCTTAAAAGCAATATTATTGGAAGTTCCCGGAAAAAAGAAAATAATAATAATAATGATAATAATAATAATAATAATAATAATAATAATAATAATAATAATAATAATAATAATAATAATAATAATAATAAAAATAAAAATAAGGGGCTAACGGAAAATTTGGATTTATCCATTGTTGTTTATGATTTTTGCGCTAGTGTCAGAACAAAACAATATCCCTATAATATTCAATGGAACATCGATAGAATACTCAGCACTAGCCACTGATCAAAATTATACTCCGATAGATTAATTAATTTATAAGATATGCTGTAAATATTAAAAGGGAAAATATTTTGTGGGAGTGCTCCTTAAGGGACCAATTGCCTCAGTTTGAGAGTAGTCCTACTTTGGTATCATAAAATAGTACATTTTTAATATCCGGATTTATGTTTCCTTTAATGCAGACTGCTAAAAGAAGAAAGAAAAAAAATAGAAAGAGAGCATTAGCAATATTTGGGTGATAATTTTGCAAACAAAACTCAACTGTGCAAAGTGGGACGAATAAAATGGCATTCTTAAATATTAGCAATTTAGTGGCTGATAGGGCCGTCCACCTCTTCTACTTCATCAAGTGCCACGTTTTTGGTAATATTTTTGTCCATACTTAAAATAAGTATTGTTGACACGATGGTAGTGGTGGAGTGCTTAACTTTTGTACTAGGAATCTCCAGTTTGATCGTGGGCAACACCATATCCCTGGATTTTCTGAGGGCTTTTCTATTTTGTCCTACACTCTCATTCCACCATTTTTCGTAATTGTTCACTATCATTAGTCATTCGTCTCCTTCATAGCAAACATGGCCTAATCATGCGACTTAAAATGAAATATTTCAATTTAACGTCCCACGACTATGCCTTTAGGCTAAGGGAGACGATAATAAAGGCAGGTAAATTATGGTGAAATAATTGATGGAATGAGAAAGTGGGAGTACGCCGAATAAACCCACGAACACGATATTGTCCACCGCAAACTTACTTGGACGGGGATTGATTAGGATTAGAAATTAGATTTGTGGGCTTTCGGCATCTATGGTCATGTTAACCCGTCACATATGAGGGATGACGTCCCTCGACGATCACACTATCTGAGGAAAGGGAAGGAGAAAAAGGTTGGGGAAGGAAGGAAGCGGCCTGGGACTTGTATGCTAGGTACCATCCCGGCAGGCACGTAGCCAGGATTTCGTAATAGGGGGGGGGGAGTCCGCGACATGAAATACTGTGGCTATCAACCAGGCTCTTGATCATTCTGAACTATTTTACTGACAACATATATTGGTTTGTTTAGCCAGGATTTCGAATGGAGGGAGGACGTGACATGAAATACTGTAGTTATCACACCAGGGGCTCGATCAATCTAAACTATTTTACTGGCAACACATATTGGTTTGTTAGGACAATAAAATGAGGATATGTTAGTAAATATTTTAATAACAAACTATGAAGAAATCTGGAGTAAACGAATGTAAAAGAGGTATTGAAAAAGATTTTACAATATTTACGTCCCTTCCTCTGTTCATTCAAATATAACAATTTTCCTTTCATTATGACCTACACTATTACAAAAAAGTATATATCCACTATTATAAAAATCACATTTATTCAATAATGTCTTGTAAAATATTTAACAAAATTTGCGTTCCATTCTCTGTTGAATCAAATGTTAACATAACTTTCTTTCCACATAACTTGCTTGTTTTTATTATTCCGTCAACTACTGTTGGTTCCAAATGACAAATTAAAGAAGCAGTACAAAACTGTTTCTGAAATAACATGTTTGATACTGCAGAGAAGCGATGACGGAAAATATTATAAAAAATCTCCACACTATTACAGAACGACACTATGATTTCGAAAGTTTGAAATTTCCCTGAATAGTAGCAGAAAATCCGATCGTTATTTTTTTTATTTCGGATTTCAAAGTGGGGGGTTTGGACCCCCTGGACCCACCCTTTGGATACGTGCCTGCGTCCCGGCATAGTGTGAGAGAGGAGAATCCAGGAAAACCTCGCTCAGGATGGCTGACCTGAAAAAGCTCTTGCACTTTTCCGACCGAGTGTCCCCGCTGGGATGGCTGGGTATCGAATCAGGGACCCTACGCACCAGACGTAAGCGCTCTAGCACTGGACCACCGTGCATGGAAGGTAAAACTAGATATTTAATTTCATTTCATAAAATATCTAATTGGACTCTTTTCATGATTTACTCGTCATTTGGCCTAATTTCCATTTTGCCTAACATTTTATCAGCTGTCAATCACAGATAAAATTCACATCCGCCATTTTAGGTGAAATGCCAATTCTCATTTGGCCTAATTCCCATTACGAATAACGATCTTATCAGGAATGTAATACCCCCTATATAGAAGATTTGACAGTGTTTTCATACTTATGCATAAATAAACGACAGAAACCTATATATAAAGCCACATTTATTTCAAATAACTATAACAAAAGGTATTTGAAATATACAATATTGTAACAGAGTGTGAATACACACACAATCGTCCAGCAGCAGACATAACAGTAGTTAGCCTTTGCGAAAAAACACATCACAAATTTGCAGTTTATTACATTCACTTCTACGCGATGAACACTTCTGAATCACACATCACACACATGCACATAATAGAATACCTAGGTATAACTCTGTGTAAGGAAATAAAGTAATTTCTTCGTTTCGTAATCTGTCTTTCAATTCTTTGATTCAATTTCTTCGTTTTTGCCCAGCCTCCAACAACTGCATCGTCTTTTCATTTTCCATCGGCTCCGACTGCATTTGCTGAATAAACGTGAATATATTCGGATGGTGTCTGGAAAAGCACTTATTCCATTTGGAATACCAGCCTTTTACTTTATTTGTTGTTCTTTCTGTGTTACTTTCCGCGGAATAGCCAGCAAATTGTTCTAGTAATTTCGTAATAATGTCTTCTAGTGATTGTAGTAATTTATTTGATGTAAGTTATTTTTTGTATGAAATAGATGTGTACGTGTGTAAGTATGGAAACTTTGTCAGCTCTTTTATATAGGGTTATTTTCTTTCTGATAAAATTGTTAGGCGTAATAGGAATTAGGTCAAATGGTAATTGGTATTTCACCTAAAATGGTGGATATGATTTTTATCTTGATTGACAGCTGATAGAGTGTTAGGCAAAATGGGTATTAGGCTAAGTGAAAAGACACCCTTTTCATATCAGTGAAATCATTGAAGTCCAGCAAGGAGTAGTATAGACAGCAAAAAACATTGTGCTTGTTTGTTTGTTTTCAAGTGGCTTAACGTCTTTTCACTGCTACTGCTCGTATAAAACTTACAACTCATTGTCAGATCAGAATCAAATGAGCACTACTGGGAATCAAACCCGAATTTCTTGCATGAGAGGTAAGCACAATAACCATTTTCTCAGAAAAGTCCTCTATAAATTCGTAAAGTACGTTTAAGTACTCTTAGAAAGTGATCAACAACAGCTCAATTTGCACTAGGAAGTTATTTACGTAGAACATCGATAACTATGTTTACTTTCTTATTTAAATCAATTTCTAATTAGACACAGTTCTCTCTTACACTTTCAGATTTTTGATATTGTAAAAGTACAATTTACACAAATTCAGGAAATGCTTTTCTATTTTATAAATCATGTTACTGTGCATACACTTCCTATATGATTCGAGTAATTAATTTTAATGGAGGATTTACATTTCAAATCGGAAAAGGGTAATTTTATTATATGTAATAAAACTTTTGAACATCATAGTAGTATGAATTGATTCTGTGTATCCACTTTCGAAAGTTGCTTTTGAAGGAAACTGTTTGCGAATATAGTATAGTAGTTTATATGTGTGGAATAAAATAAATATTTCTGAAACGTGGAAGTAAACTTTCAAAGCAGGTGAGGCATTAAGAGTATTTATGGCACTGTTAAATGCAATTACTGTTTGTTACGTAATATTACGAGTGCCTTGCATTAATTTTTAAAAGTAATTTTTAATTGTAGTAGGACTAATGCTATATAATATAATCACGAGTTTATTAATTTCATATTATAGTGTAGGCATGATATAATATCTCTAAATATTTGAAATTTTGTTGTGGTTGCATTAAAAAGTTTCCTATCCTATCTTTATGACATTGTTTTCCTGTAAATTCAAAATTGACATGTAGCAAAGAAATCATTAGTTACCCATATCTGTAAGAAGGGAATCAGATCTACTGGCTACTTTATGTCAAAGTAACCATTAAAAAAAAGCCTTTGAATATATTTTTCATGTAATGAGAACACACAAGTCATAAGAAAACATTCGTCATTTTTCTAAAACTTGCTTCTAGAATGCGTTTGACATAACTATCTTTTAGTTTATTCGTCACTAAAATACCTGTTGTTAGCCCTACAACCAACAATTTTGAAATAAAATTAACATATTGTATTCCATTATTTAATCCCTTTAATATGGAGGCACGCTCTGAAGACGACACTAAATTTGGGAGAGTGTGTACAGATGCACTTAAAAAAAAACTGCCGTCTTCGGAAAGTGCGTCCAGAGACGCAGTCTTCTGGATTTTTGCTTAATATGGTCTTGCCATCCTCCTTCAAAGTGCATACTTTTAAATATATAGGATCAATATTAACATACCAAAACCTATTCAAAAAATAAATTAAATGTCGACTAAATGCACGGAATTTGTGTTATTGTTCAGTTTGAAATCTTTTGTCTTCGCGAATTCGATCGAGGAATTTGAAGCTTAAAATATAAAAACAACAATCATACCTGTTTTCCTGCATTGTTGCGAAACATGGTCGCTTACTCTGAGGGAAGAACGTAGACTGAAAGTATCTGAGAACAAGATCCTGAGATGAATATTCGTACCCAATAGGAACGAGAATGGGAAATGGCGGAAACTTCATAACTGAGAACTGCATAGTTTGTATCGTTTACCAAACATTTTTAGGGTCATCAAATCTAGGAGGCTTAGGTGGGTAGATCATGCAATCAGAATGGAAGAAATTAGGAACGCTTTCAAAGTTTTAACTAGAAATCCAATCGGAAAACGACCATTACGAAACTCTAGGCGCAGATGGGAAGAAAATATTAAGAGTCTTCATCCCGTCGAAATTAAAATACCGCTAATTTTACAGTAATTGTGTGATATCTTCAAATAGATAAAAGATAATTCAAACATGGAAAAAGAGCGCCCTAGACAATATTATTTTACGTGAGGTACCGTTATCACAAGTCACCTAGTGGCTTTCCGTTTTCAGCTGTTTAGAAACGCGAAAATAAATGCCGATTTTCAAAATGGATCGAAATCGAAAGCAGATAAGTGAGTCGTGATAACGGTATCTCATGTAAAATAATATTGTCTAGGGCGCTCTTGTTCCACATTTCGATTATATTTTATCTATTTGAAGATATCACATAATTACTGTAAAATTAACGGTATTTTAATTTCGCCGGGATGAAGACTCTTAAGATGGATCTCGCAGAAATAGGAATACAAAGTGAAAACTTAATCCAGTTGGCTAAGGATAGAAGTCAATGGAGAGTTTTTGTGAACGCGGCATTGAACCTCCTTGTTCCCTAGGTCATACAGTTTAGGTAGTCTTGCCATCCTCCATATTGAAAGAAAAAAAAATAATTATTAAAAACAAGTTCTTCATTGAAGGAGTTAACGTACACTGTATTTAAAAACTGATATTTGATGCATGTTTTAGAAGGAAATATCATTAAATTCTACAACGGTATTATGAATAAAACATGTCTGAAGATGAGACATGTACCAATACACATATCTCATTAAGGTGAACAAAATGTTATGCGCAAGAATAAATCTTTATGAATACTTTAAAAAAAAAATAGAAAAATAACGAGTTTTTGGGCGCTAAAATATATATCAACATACACAAGAACTCGCTACTTATTTTAAGACTAAACTGATTGAAAAAAATGCCGCATGAAGCTTTTCATTGACACTAACAAGACTAAAGGATATATTACGGTTAATGAGATATAATAACCCAAAATTATCATCAAGTCTTAAACTTTAATTTTAAATTTATTTTAGTTAATATTTTCAGAGTTCATGCACGCCATGTTAAGAGTGTTGTATTTTTATGACCTTAACTTTCCTGAAACACAAATAATAAGACATGGGCGTTGCAGGGTAGCCTTTTCCACGTCTACAAAAAAAAATGTGGCAACGACGTGACTCACTTCTGTTTTGTACCCAAGGTAAAAGAAAGAAGAGTTACAAAATGGCGTATTTACTAACACGTGTAGGTAATTACGCCAGTCTAGACACTATTAGAGAATGCAATAAATCTTGCAACTGCTTATATCATCTGTATTATAGGAACTCAGATATTACTACACAACATAACTGAAGCAACAAAATAGAATATCCAAAGTGGAAGATGAAGATAAATAGATAAAATGTAAAAGTGGTAATCTCCCAAGTTGAAATCAAGTTCTAAAGTGAAAAGTTTTAGTCCATAAGAAGATAAACAAACGGTGTCACTATACTGTGACTTAAATAAACTACACCGATATTACGTGGAACATGTGGAACAAATTAAGACATCTTTGACTTCTGCACTTAGTTCAGCATAAGCTCTGGCGTATTTCGCTGCACCATGCTTGGTATTGATTTAGTAGCCATGGAATCACAAATTCTGATATTACACTTGCAAAACAAAGTGTTCCTAAACGGACACAAAATAAAGCGTACATTGTTGTAAACAATCGACAATGTTTTAAGTTAGCACGGCACTAATAACGGATTCTTACCTGTATTGAAATAATAACAGCCTTCCACGGAATCTTCCCGAAGCAAACAACACTGCACGGCGTGGCGGTCTCAGCGCTGTCTTCCGGAGTATTCATCAAATCGGACTTGTCCACGACTGTTTCACATACTGGAGGAGCACTTTAGCGGATTTCACTGGAAACGTCCCAGCACTGAACACTTGGCGTATTTAGCTGCACTGGCGTATATACCTGCAGTTATCTTACTTATTTCTTGTAAAGCTAAGGAAGTATATACATTAAAAATATTGTGCAGATAAGGAATTAATTTTGTTCGTAGTTGATCTATATCTAATCTTTTTCACTAACGATAATATTTGGAAAATTTTCGACAAATCTAAGTTCTTCAAAAAAGACTTCAGTTAGAACAAAATTTCTTTGTAGCAGTGTTATTAAGCTTAAATAGTACATGATATATTTTCTACTACCTGCTAATGCTACTTCATGTAATTGATTAATTATTGCCATACCGGTACTTCATTCAGCGTGTTTTTTTTTTTCATGTGATGTCGCGGAAAATTTGAATTATATTCCCAGTGGGAATATATGGGATTCGAGTGCATCATTAAGCTTGAAATTTATATCATAGGTGATCTGATTGTTGAAAAGCGATAGCAAAACTGAAAACAAACATCTCAATGTCATCCTTATCTGTCCTAAGACTGAGGTAAGAACTAAGAGATCGTTTCCTATACGGAATACCCCCCCCCCAAAAAATGCAATGAGTAGTGTATGATTTACTGTACTTTCATCACCTTTATCTAACAAATGGATACTAAGGGTGATCTGTTCAATAGTTTATAGCATTTTTGAAAGGCCAGCAACGATAGTTGTGGTTCGTTCATGAGATCATTTTTCCAAATAAAACTAATAATTTCGAAATTGGGAGTTATGCTGACCAAGTGCGCACCCACTCAGCGGTTTCATATCTACCAGGTCTACCCCTAAAAACTTCGTAACTGGACATGTATTTGTACACTTTCTTAGTGAAACTATACTTGTCTAATAGAGAAGTGACTGATGAAGCCTAAATATCGTATCTTACATTTCATCTTACGTTTTCTTTTCTTATAAATCCCATCTAGTTCTATCATTTTTCCTGATAATATACGTGGCAGTACTTAACAATTACTTATTGCCTTCTAGGGTATAGAATAACCCACTTTCATACTATATAGATGTAGTGTGTTGTAGTATTAAACCTCCAAACTTTGAACCTTTCCCCCCAAAGAAAAATTCGGATGAGCGAATGATGTTCAGTGATATCTGACGTTGAAAGACACACAAATGAATACAGAAAATAATAAAAACATATCGTTTATTCAAGATATAAAATTTTTGAAGCAAATATACGAAACACTGGTAATAAATGAGGAATTTCCGGAAATTCGCGTGCTTGCTTGTTGATACGGTCACTGCTATTCAGATTGTAGGAAGAACGTAGTTACTTACGTCACGTGTATGTTATTCAAACTTCTGATGACTTTGAATAATTTGTCCACTCATGGTCGACCAAGAAAGAAAAATTATTACAATAGCTCTGCAATACAATAGCTGTTAAGTCGCTGACAATTACAAAGTCGTTAACGATCCTTTACCGCTTCATTCTTATTCTAATATACTCCTCTCGTTGCAACGTTTTACGCATAACATCTCTTAATCTTCTCTTACTGTATAGCACTGAAACACATATTTCCTTTGACTATTGTATTTTAATTTCAAGAATGTTACAATACATGTATAAATGGTTAAAAATGCACAACATTGCGTTAGTAGGTATTTTAACCTAACTTTCGTCTTTACTACTGAAATACGTATTTACTCAGAGACAAAAACTTTAATTCTTTTGTTTGGGTAGTCACGTTGACCTACAACTTGATTGGAATATGCACCAAGCTGCTTTGTCCTTAAAGGCTATGAAGTTAAGCGCAAACGCAATTAAGAAAAAATCGTTCTTATATTTTTATTTTGTAGATTAATGGAGACACTGTTGAAATCGCCTATTAGAAAACGAAACCAGTTTCCCATATACAATAGCGAACATTCTCACCGCCAGAGATGGTGTAAAAAATTAACCATGATCAAATGACTCACTTCAACTGACGACTCACTTTTATTATACCTTTCGTAATCCCTGTGACCCATCAGTGGTTTTCATATTTACGGAAAAGAGTAAAAAAATCAAGAGGAGCACATCATATGTTGAGAAATACAATTTTTAAGTGTTACGTTCGACAGTTATGTCGGCTTGGCTAATGGAGACGGAAGTGATGAGAAATGAATGAAATGGTGGAATGAAAGAAGTGGGAGGAATTAGGAGAACTCCAAGAAAACCCCGCACATGGTGTTTGTCCACCACAAAGCTCACTTGGCGCGATCTAGAATCGATCCAAGGACCCCATGCACCAGAGGTGAACGCTCTACCACTAAGCCACCTAGTCCCCATGTCGTTGAGATGAAATGTCAATATTATCGTGACAGTAGAGACGAAAAAAAGCTTTCGCATGTTTTAAATCGTTGATTGTATAGAATGTTGAATATGAATATGTGTGGAATGTCAGCTTCTACCTTTCTCTTCCAACGAAGTAGTTGTTATTGGATATTAATAACATATTTGACCACCTCATGCGCTGAATCCATGACCCTCTTCATCTCTGGCTACTATTGTGCTATCAAAGAGTCAAATAATAGTATACTATTTCCATCTGGTATTTGTTAGTCTCTCTCTCAATTCAGGTTTCAATACAATACTTTTGGAACTCTCTTGCTGCTATATGATTAGCGTACACGTTTTCAGCACGGGAGACCCGCATTGGATTCCCGGTGGGAGTTTATCTGGTTCGGATACCACGTTAAGCTGTAGGTACACTCTAATATAAGCCCAGTACTGAACAGAACGCTAAATTCTTAATTAAGCAATCAACCAGCAACATTTTCCCTTCTTCAGTGCAATTCTGTTTCCAATCATTCATACATACCTCCTCTTAAATGGATAATTTCGGAATACCTGAGATAGGCCAGCTGAATTTCTAAAAGCAAGCTTCTAAAATTTTCTTGAGTACCTACTAATATTGTGTAGAAAGTTTGATATTATTTCTCTCTTCCTGTTAACGGAATTATAACCAAAGTAAACAAATGAGTTTCGTTTCCCAGTGTGAAACTATGTTAGACTTCCAAACTATGTGAATTCAATGCTGAAAATGAAAGTAGTATATTTATAACTTGTAATTCCGTAGTATATTTATAACTTCTAATTCCAACAGAGGAATAAAACCAAAGATAGAAACTATTCCTCCGAGACTGAATCCATATCGAAAAGCTATTATTCACAATTTCTCACTGTTTTTGCTCTATCTAGATCAATACTGAATCCGGAAGTAATAATACTTGTAAATTTCTACCCTTTCCGATGTTAGTAGACATATGTGAGTGTATATGGTATCTTTTCTTCAGACGCTGAATCGATTTTTTTTTAAGAATGTCGCTATATTTTACCGTTCATGCTCTATGGCGATCAACTCTGAAACCAAAAATGGTTAATTCTACGAATAGAGAGTTAATGGAGTAAGATAACATATATTGTTGAAACTCTGAATCGATTCTAAAAGACCACTGCTCGCTACCTCTGACTGCTTTTGCTCTATGGCGATCAACATTGAATCCGGAAATTGTTAATTTCTTCCACTTCAGGTTTGACTTAGATGGTTAACGAAGGAACGTAACCTACTCTTGGGACGCCGATCGATTAAAAGAAAAGAAAAACGCTTTCCGCTATCTCTGACTGGTTTTGTTCTAGTGAAATCAATTGAAACTGGAAGTAGCAGTAAATATCTACCACTTCTGTTTTTAGTTGAGTAATGTAGGTGAAGATAGTATGTTTTCATCACACGCTGAATCAATTCCGAAAAGAAAACGATAGTCATTATCTTTTACCACTTTTGTTCTTTGGCAATCAACGGTGAAACTGGAAACGGTTTAATTTCTACCACTTCCGGCTTTAATATTGGGTTAACAGATAGGATGGAACTTATTCTCGGGACGCTGATTCAATGCAAAATAATAATACTAATAATAAAGGAAAGAAAAATAACGAAAACGAAATGAAATCTTTCAGTTTAATGTCCCACGATTATGCCCTTAATATACGGGAGACAATAAATAAAGCAATTGAATGATGATTGTAGAATTGGCAGATTGAGCAACTGGAAGGAAACGAGAATATTCTGAGAAGACCCAAGAACATGATGTTGTGCACCACAAACTTAATTGGCTTGGAATCGAACCAGGGACGCCACGCACCAGAGGTAAGCGCTCTACCACTGAGCCATTGCGCCCCCCCCCTTCCAAGAAAGAAAAAGATAAGGAAATCTAGCGCTTCTCGATATTTCTTAACATTTTTGCACTTGTATAGCGAATAGCCGTTTTGTCCTACTTTCGGTACTTCGGAAGTCTAAAAAATATAGTAAATCACATAGAATTTTGATATTAAGCTACAAACCAAGTGTATCATTAGCGCAAGGGTTAACGGTAGGCGAATTTTAGGAAAACGAGAATAACAGTGCTAGTTGAAATATAACCCGTAGCCATAAGGATGCGTGCTGCCATCTCGTAGGCAGCACATGAAGCGTGTCAGCGTGAAGAAAACAGCGATATTTAATTTGTGCGACATTCGACTAAGATATGCACTTAATTGACATAAAATATAGGACATAAGCATGTTTTAATAAATACTTAGGTGCTTTTATTCTAATTTAAAATGGACATTAGTTTGAAAAATGTGGTAAGCATTGACGTAACTAGGATATTTTCCTAAGGCGGGGGGGGGGAGGCATGGCCCCTTAGTCCTGAAAATTGGAATAATCTTTTAGAAGACCTTGTTATGATTAGTGATGGGTAAATTCTCGGGAAGATATTTTTCGGGAATATTCCCTGGGAATATTCCCGGGAAGATTCCCAAAAATGGGAATTTTCCGGGAATTTATGTACAATCACAAAGAAAATATAATTCTATTACTATATTATGATTTCAAAGTTAAATTCGTTTTCATATCACAGTATATTATTACTGTTGTCCCCAGGGGAGTCTTTAGAATGTATATTCTGAACGATGTTATGCTATTTTATTAATATTTTATTATATTTAGAGAGTACGCAAAATGGATATTGATTTACAATATGTTCTTTGAAGGTAAATATGTTTCAAAAATGATATAGTAAATCCATATACTTTCAAACCCCTAAACAATTTAAATTTACATGTTATTGGATTTTCTAAACTTCTACTACTGATATTATAAACATATTATTTTTTTTAAAAAAAAATTATAAACAAATTAGGTTGGGTAACTGCCAGAACTCACATGTCCAACCATTTTGCCAACATTTGCGCATAAATATGTATGTTCACAATATTTGCAAGATACTTTCCTGTCTTTATAATTTTGCATGTAACACACACGACTTTTCTTCCTGCCCATTTCTCGAAATTCCATGCGTTAATTCACATGTAAAAGAATTTCGAGTACCTCTTCAGAAATTCGAGTCAGAGAGAGGAGACAGACGGACGTCTATTACTAACGGTGGTTCAGGGTTTATTAATAGTACTTCATTTCTATTTCTACATAATTCTACATTGATTTACAAAATGGTTTCTTTCCATCATTTGTAAATTAGTACTTTGCTGCTTTTTGCGATTGTTTAGCTTTGGCGGGTCAGATTTTACACCTACTTTTTTTTTGCGATATTCTATTCCGATGTTGTTTTATGGTTTCATACGTTAAATTACGTTACCAACATTCAAATTAGACAGCATTGCCGAGCTAGCGTTAGCGAGTGAAGGCGGGTTAGAGCCGCGAAGGGCACGTTGTTTTCTATCTTCGTTACAAACAATTCACTTTCTTTTCTTACATAAATCACTTCGACTTACCTTTCCGGTTTGTACAAATCCCCTACTGCCCCCCCCCTAAAATGTGTTCGATACTTTCTTGACTACTTGAACACTACTATCAACTCATTTCTTCCGTAAATCATCCTCTTTTCGCTTGTTTCCCCCCCATATTAAACAATTACTCTTTTTAGTGCAAATTTAAATGGAACTTTAAAAAAAAACATATTAGTAGTTATATAAATACTGTCAAATAATTTTAGATTTTTTAACCTCCAAATTCTTTAAAACCTAGAATTAAATCATCATATATTAAAATAAAGTAATTAGTCATATGGTTCTTATAATTTGGAAGATAAAGTAAAGAAATGGAAATAAATTCCTTCCCGGGAATTTATAGGCCAGGGAAAAAACCGGGAATATTCCCATTTTTAAAATTCCTTCCCACCGGGAATATTCCCACTGCCCATCACTAGTTATGATGTTTATATATATCCGTGTCTGGACATATATCCTTCTGAGCCCCGCACACTCATTATCAACTCTTCAAGTTATTTAGTTCTCCTAACATGACACTGTCATGTAACACAGTACAGTGAAAATCTATTATATCATAAATTTGCTTAAAATTGTATATTCCCTATATTTTGTTGCTACTAAATAACTACCTAAAATCTACTCTAATTATGAAAACTCATTATTTTCTATTACTGTTTTACTCATGCAATTCTGAGTGAAAATACATTATTCGTAAACGTTAACTGTCATGCTCTCAGTTTACTCTCACACAGGGATAAAAGTGGATCTGGAAAGGTAGGGTGCGGATGACGTCATGCCGTCCCCCGTGCGTATCTTTGCCCGTTGTATTTTTTAGGAAGTGGAGGGATGCCGTAGATAGTTTTGGAAGTGGGAGAACGGTGTCCTCCCGCGTTCCCCTTTACTTTTTCCCCTGCTATTACATATAGTAGAAACACAAATAAATATATAAGCAATGTCATAATTTAAAAGAATAATTATTTAAAAATCAGTCATGGGTTAATATCTATTTATTGATTTTTGTATTTAAAATAAAGTGTAAAATCTTTCATTTTAAGTTTTACAATAAACCATAGTCGTTTACTAGTGTTGCAGCTTAATTGGACACACCTTTGCGAACAAAGAAATACAATCATTTTTTATGCACAAAACATTTTTAACTAAAAAAAACTAAACAACAAAACAAAACAACAACAACAACAACAACAACAACAAAACAACAACTAAACAACAAAACTGCAGAATCGGAGAAATATAGTTAGCTAACTTGTCGTACAACTTAAATATATATATATATATAATTAGAGAGAAGCAGGTCAACAATACGGGAGAAGACGACTTGTAGACGGACTTGAGGGACTCGTTTTCCTATAAAAGATGTTTCCCATTATCTTTTCAATGAATGGGAATTTACACACCTTACAATTTAAAATTTTCGGGAGGACGTATGATAAGTGGCCCCGATGGACAATCAGAAGTGATTGTTAAATTTAAAACAACAAGCATTTAATGAAACAAGGATTCAACCAGCAGAATTGATTGATAATAATGTTGATTACAATATTTTAACAGAGAGACAAGAAGAGAGAGAGAATATAATGTCAACTCTTGTAATATTTCTCAATTACATATGAGCTTCTTAGCGTATTGTTGTACACCGGTGTAGTTACATCGTTAGCGTCAACCGTCGGGAAACATTCCAGCCTGAGGACATCCACGAAGGGATCCACCGGACCCGGACCCGCAAAATATCTTATTTTAAAAAAAATGATTGTATTTTTCCTGTACCAGGGAGCACTCATGGAAAGTACATCTCACCGCATGAAATATTAGTAACTTGACAGACATATGTACCGTGTCCTGCGAAAACGAACTAAGCGCCACTTTCATACTTTTAAGAAAATTACGTTTAAAGGTTGATGTCCAGCATTAATGTAGCCGTAATCAAAAGTGAAATAATGTTTCTTTTTTTTAGAAAGGTGTTGTTTTTCCTCTCTTTTCGATTGTGCTATACGTTCTAATGCTTATCAGGAACCAATCGTCGCATTTACGTGGATTTTCAAAATTTGACGCTTAGTTCACTTTTGCATAACACGGTACATATGTGCACTTCCTTAATAAAGCTATACTTGATTTAACAGTAAAATTGTTATTGTTTTATTTCTGACGAACAAGGAAAAAAATAAGAATTTATATTGGCCAATCAGTAAGAGTGAAAATTTCCCTGGATTTTCATGTTATATCGAAAAATCCTCTTTTTCTCTTTCTGCTAAATTTACCTACGAAATTTCTCTAGATTAGGGAAATTCCCTCAAACTACGAACACCGCTTGTTATTGCTGCGATAAACATGTAACTTTTACAGCATGAAACTAAAATATCAGGTTATCAGGAACATATATTTTTTTTTTTTTTTTTTTTTTTTGCATAGCACAAATATGCTCCCTTTTCGAAAGCAAAATATAAAAAAGTGTTCCTGAGGTGCACAACTTCCGCTACTTGGAAATTATTTATCGTTTACTCGCATGCAGAAAACGTCGTGTCTGTCTTGCAATATTGTATTACTCTTAACTTTCGACACCCTGGAGGAGCAAAAGTAACAAACTATATTGAATAGTGACTTTTGAATGTTTATTATATGTAGAAGGTAATTGCTTGAGTTTAACAGTTCAAGAGTTCGGTTTCTTTTTTTCTTTCCTTTCTGTTTTTCTAGTGTACCTTAATAATTAGCTCTGAGAGTCTTAACTATTCAAACATTACTATGCTGTCAATAAAATAATAACAATAAGACTGTACACTGGTTTATCATACATATGTAAACAAGAAAAATCTTTCTACGTCAATACAAAGATAATTTGCATAATAAAGTTATCAAATTTGGAACGTATATAGTGCAAATTGAGAGGTTGCTATATTGCCCGCTATCACATTGGTCCAGGGATTTTATTACGTCCAGGCATCAGACCATATTTTTTTAAAAAAATGGATGGGTTGACAAGTGTAGACACTACTAAACATGTCGAATGCAAGCATCACTAAAATTGTTATGTGTAAATTGAGATAAATTAATAACATTGTTTTCGTCCAATAGGAAAATTTTGGGGAGGGCCAGCTTTGCTTCTGGGGGGCCGGCACTCCCTGCCCCCTCTAGTTCCACCTATGGCGGTAAGATATATTTGAGAACAGTGAGGAATGAGATATTCCAGCAGTTAATTCTCCGTGGATAAACGGTTAGCGTACCTGCATTTGGCGTAGAAGACTCGTATTCAATTCCCGGCGGGAGCTCAGGTAGTTCGAATTCGAATAATAATAATAATAATAGTATCAGTTGAACAGTTATTTAGAGTCGGCTCCATAGGATTTTTCCGTAATCATAAGAATCTCGGGTAATCAAGTGTAAAGAGAGGTTTGTGGATCGTAGAATAAAAGTGGGGTGGAGGATCAGGAGTAGCTCGCACTAACAGAGAACTTCAGTAATTACTCAACGATGAACATTAGATTCGCCAGAAAGTTGAGAATGAAAATTTTAGGGAGAGAAGTCTGAAGTATCCATCCTACTAACAAGTGTAAGATGCTTTAAAAATTACTACCGCAAACGCTCTCTTTAGCGTTTAATAATTATGAAAATTTTATTCCGACAAGGCAAGCACTTCGGAAGATACAATATAAAATTGAATATATATAGCCTTAGATTTCTAAATGTAATGACCAAGAAGGGAAAAGTGTCTCATATTTCGTGATGTTTAGATACTATATAAGTACATCGCAAATAATAGTCGGTGAAGAAGTTCTCTTCCACACTCAAAGTGAATTCTACGATCTACAAGGTTCAAATGAAGCGAGCAACCTATATATCGTAGGATTAAAAGGAGTGTGGGGTTATCTGGGGATCCCGTTCAATCATGAAGGCCCTGTTCTTATTGGTCAAAAGATGCAGTGTTATTTGTAAAGCTACTACACTCATTCTTGAAAATAATAAATTTATTAATTATAACTTGAAACTCATAGTTTGCAAGATTTCATCATAATATTAAAAATGCAACGCAAAACATGGAAATTACTCAAACCAAATTTAAGTGTCCAAACATTTAAGTTTTGAGTGTTCCTTCATCCTCCTCGTCCCCTCCTACGCATGTCCGACTGTGGCTTTTAAGTTGTTCCCTGGATAGCAATTTACGTTAGTTATATCCTATCAAAAAAAGTATAAGGGACAGCGATTAGGCCGGAAATTAAGTTTTGCTCGCCTTTGGACTTCCCCTAAACTTGCGCTCAATGTTGAAACCTGTATGAGCTTTGCATAAACAAAACAAAATAATAATAATAATAATAATAATAATAATAATAATAATAATAATAATAATAATAATAATAATAATAATAATAATAATAATAATAGTAATATAATAATAATAATAATAATAATAATAATAATAATAATAATAATAATAATAATAATAATAATAATAATAATAATAATAATAATAATAATAATAATAATAGTTTCGTTTCACAATGGTAGATTTTCAAATCATGGACATTCAGTACTAAAATATGCTTATCATATCTTGCTGCAACAGAGATCTAATAAGAGGCAAAACCTCTTGTAGTAAATTTTGACCACTTTAGGTTTCAGTACATAGATATAGAAAAATGTGGGATATTTTCTTAACACGTTTAAAATAATTAATTCCAGAAAGCCACTTGTCGTATTTTATAGTTTTTGAGCTTTGCCTATTGAAATTGAAACCAGAAAGGTTGATTTGTACTAGTTTCGTGCTTATCTTAAAAGTTAACTGAAGAGATGGAAGCTGTTCTTGGGACGGATCAATAAATTCCAAAGATCCACTTCTCCATATTTTTACAGTTTTCTTTTGTTCTGTGTAAATCAATGGTGAAACTGGAAGTACTAGTAAATTTCTACCAGTTCCGGTTTTAGTAAAGTGCTACGGATGCATAAGGTATGTTTTCCTGAGATGATAAATCGATTGACAATACATGAGCTGACATAAATTATTGATCACTTCCTGTAGGGCTACAATGATTGAATTTGGCATGATTGTAGCTTTCCGGAACTAATCGACAGGAATATTACCAAAAGTTAATAATTTTAATTTTTAAAAGGTCTAAAGAGGGGATGAAGAATTTCCCCATGTTATTTAAATGGGCTTCTTTGGACTTATAATCTCATGTTTCAGGTACTTAGAATTGGAATAAAAACTTGAAATTCGGTATGCTTGTACGTTTCCGTTAGTACTACCTAAGTAGATCAGTAAAAATAAAAGGTTCTAACTTTAGATTGGTTTTATAGGGAACTGAAAAATCTTTCCTATGTTATTTATAAGGGACACCTTTTACACTCCCAAATTATTGAGCACTTCCTGTAGGGTTACAATGATTAAATTTGACATGATTGGAGCTTTTCAGGACAAACCCACAGGAAAATTCCCAAAAGTCAATATTTTTATTTTTCAGGGGTCTAAAGAGGGGATGAAGAATTTCCCGATGTTATTTAAATGGGACTTTTTTGGACCTATAATCTCATGTTTAGGTACTCAGAATTGGAATAAAAATTTGAAATTCGGTATGCTTATACGTTTTCGTTAGCGTTACGTAAGTGAATCATCAGAAATAAAAAATTCCAATCGTAGAGTTGTTTTATGGGGAACTGAAAAATCTTTACCATGTTATTTATATGGGATGTCTTCTGTACCCCAAAAGGTTTAGATACTTCCGGCAGGATTAGAATGATTAAATTCTGTATGATTGTAGCCTTCCGGACTAACCCACAGGAAAATTTCCAAAAGTGAATATTTTTAATTTTTTAGGGGTCTAATGGGGAGGAAAATATTCCCATACTATTTAAATGGGCCTTTTCTTGGGATGCAAAATCTTATCTTTTAGATAGTTGAAAATAAGAAAAGAAACCATAGAATTGTGGGTTCAAGAGGTAGGAGGCCGTAGGCCGAGCAAAGACAGTGTGTAGGGGCGAAGCCCCCGGATAAATTCAGGAAATATGAGGAGCTAGTTCATGAAATTCAATGAGATGCAAAGGCCGATAGACAAGAAATGCGAGGCCGTAGGCCGAGCAAATTTGGGGGTCTGGGGGCGTACTCCCAGCTAGCCAAAAGCTAGTGTATGTCTAAAATGAAAGTGACAATGAAAGTGACGTAATAACTCTTGAACCACCTAACCGATCTCGATCAAATTTTCAACATAGATGAGGTTTGGACCTGGCATGGTTTTTGTCGTTTGACTTTGACGGTACAACTTAGGGGAGGGGGAGGTATATATATAAAAATGATCGAAAATGGCCGATATTAGTGTAGAATCCATAGTTTTTGGGGTCGCTGAGATGTACAACGACACTTCCGATGGCTTTTACATTCAAATTCAGCCTCATTAGTACTCCGGGAGGATGATGGCATGTAAGAATAATTGAGAATGACCGATATTAGTGTTGAATTCGTAGTTTTTGTGGTACCAAAGTTGATTGGTGACAGTTTTGGTGCCCTTTATGTCCAAAACGAAACGTATTATCGCCGTGCGAGAGCGGGTATTCTGCTAGTATAATATAAAATGCTAAATTATTGAAACAAATTTAAAATCTGGCAACATTGTTCACCTTATATCAACGAATATGATAATTTTGAAAGTCCTTCTCGTTGATTTAGTAGCCAGTATGCATAGCTGAATGGTTTGTGGTGTTCAGCTTTAAATTAGGACATACAGTCTAGCCTATATTTCAATTCCACTAAAAGGCATGCATATAGGGTTGTCAACCGTCCCGTATTTTACCGGACAGTTCGGGTTTTGACCTCCTTGCCCGGTGTCCAGTACGACCTCAAAACCCGACGTTGAATGTCCGGTATTTTTTCTCTTACTAGTCGTTATATATATTACTGTTTCTGTTTTTGAAGATGAATCTTAAAACCAGAGACGGTTAATTTTTACCACTTTCGGTTTGAATAGACGGTTAATGGAGAAGATAGAACCTATTGTAGAGAGGCTGAATTGATTTCATTAAACAATCTCTCAGTCCCTATTACCGTTTTTGCTCTATAAAGATCAATATTGAAACCGGAAGTACTAGTAAATTTCAACCACTTCCGCTTTTGGAGAACGGGCTGCTGTCCGAGAATTGAGTTTTTTTTGTATTTGACAACAATTAAGCAATTCATGTTGAGATTTGTTTGACAATTTGCTTTAGCACTGTTCATGTGAGCTTTAATTAATGCGACCTAAACATGAATTATGAATGTAGTATTCAAATAGAAGATCAGCTCGGTAAATTTAACTACTATCAGCATGAAGTCTGTTTCCAACAAGAAATACTTATTTTGAATAATATAATTATGACACATTTTGCCGCCTCTCGGAATTTGGCGCCCCGTGCAAATGATCGTGTTGCACATATTGTAGAGCCGGCCCTGGCTCGCAGTTTGCCCATTTGAGCAGCACTACTACTTCCCACTACAAGACTTAATCAATGATAGCAGCCATGGAAATGTCAGAGCGAGAGAGCGAGCGAGCGAGAGAGAGAGGGAGGGAGGGAGAGAGAGAGAGAGACAGACAGACAGAGAGACAGAAAGAGACACTGCTAAAAGCTACCAATAAACTAAATCGGTATTCTTCCTTCATAGAAGAATTTGAACCTAAAACACATTATCGGATTGGAGCACAATGCAAAGTGTGTAGCTTGCGGAGAGCAGAAAAAATAATGGAGGGGGAGGGGGCGAAGTATGGCACTGAAGACATATAGAGGGAAAAAAATCGTGAATGTTTGTCCTGTTTGGCTAGGATTCAATACTTGGTAAAGTAGTTGTAATTCTATATGTAACTGTAGCTTTTCCCGTTGGCGGGTTTTCTTGTCCAAGGTAAACTGGTTTCTAGGATAACGGAACAACTCACTTGATGTCAATACTAGAATTATATATCTAAATTGCAATAAGTACTAATTTTTTTTGTTCTTTTCTTTTCTTTTTTTTCTTTATTTATAAATCTCGACTAAGTTTTAGCTAGTTACATGTTGATTTCTAAGAGTCAGTTTTCATGTGTGACTTAATTTTCACATTTTCTCACTCATTCTCTGCTATATAGTCAGTTAGTAATAAGTTCATTCAATTATCAGGCTTGGTTTAAAATAAACGAAAAATCCAAAAATACTTTCTGTGTGGCGTGAACAACTAAAAGGTCGATTTATTTTAGGAAAAACATATCAACGTTAAAAGCTATTAGTCAATGCAAAATTAAATCTTTCAGTATAACGTCCTACGATTATGCCCTTTAGGCTAAGAGAGACGGATGATTCAGATAAGTGAATGATGATGGAAGAATTGGTAGAATAAGAAAATAGGGCGAAACGGGATTACCCCGAGAAAACCCACGGACACGATTGTGTCCACCACAAACTTACTTGACTAGGGATCGAACCAGGGATCCCATGCGCCAGAAATAAGTGCTCTACCACTGAGCCACTGTGCAATTATCAATGCAATATGGCTGTAGTCGCATCATAACATGTTGCTCTGCATTTTGAAACCAAACCGTTGTAAATCATTTCATAAAATGTATGAAAATGCATTAACACGAAATACTTTCCGGAGGTAGTGGCCACCAATGTAATATGCATTCAAGTGGGTGATATGTGGTCAGCGCACGACTTTATATGTCAATATTTCTGGATTTCTGAAGTTTTCTGACATTTAATTTAAGCAACTCCACAGTTATCACACCGTACTGAGTGAAAACTGTTTCAGTGCGTCCATCAAGTATAGATGCCTGGATTACGATTGGAGAGCTAGAATACACTAATATGCATTTCACAATTAGAAGTATGCCGTATAGTGCTCAGGGTTGAGTTTTTACTTTTGCTACTCTGTATTTGACCCTAATCCGCATTCTTCTCCTAGACAATACTATTTCATTTAATTTATTAGGGGTATGGTTTACAGCAGGAATCGGTATGATAATTAAAAATAAACTAATCGTTTAGGGAAAGAAATCATTTTTTAATTATAAAATTAATATTTTGTGACAGTTTCGCCAACTAACCACTTGGCTTCATCAGACACTAAGTGGTAAGTTAGTGAAACTATCACAAGATGTTAATTTTACACAGGACCGGATTAACCCATCTGGAGGTCCGGAGCTATTTAAAATATGTGGCCTCTGCTGACTTCGTCTAATACATTTCTGTGAAAGTACAGTAGGAAAGTTAAGGAAATATGTTTCACATTTTTTGTCATATTTTATCTTATCAGGATGATTGTATCTTGTACGATTCTTTTTTAGGCAGCCAGTTGAGATTTTAATCAGAGTGGATGCCCCGTACACTTTGAGGCCCGGGGCTACAGCTACAGCCCCCCTAAGCCCCTCCCTTAGATCGGCCCTGGTTTTATAATAAAATTGGTTTTATCTGCAGCGATTAGTTTATTTTTAAGATAGTATATAATAGGCAAAACTGGTATAATGGAGAATATTGCAATCAATATTATTATCATAATCTACAGGGTTCGGCACAAAGGCCTTTGTATTTCGAAAGGGTGCTGTGTGAGTTGCAGTGGGGATACGACAGCGGATGAGATATCGATCGATAGCGGATTAGCGGTACATGTGTCATTTTCAGTAGTCAAAATGACGTGACGTGGCGCGGCGAGCGTCGTGCGTTTGTTTTGGAGGAGTATATTCGTAATGGTGGCCTTGTGATTACTACTCAGCGGGTATTTCACATTCAGTTTGGACTTGGCCGACATGATTCTCTGTTCGGGATAGAAAAACTATTCAAGTTTGGGTATCAAACTTTAGAGCAACAGGTTTTGCACTGATAAAAAGATCGCCTGGTCGACCTCGGACCGTAACAATACTTTGGAGATTGCTGGATGGACATTCACACGCGCCACGTTTTTTTGGCGTTGTTACTGTCCGAAATCGGCCAGGCGATATTTCTCAGTGCGAACCTGTTGCTCTGAAGTTTAATTTCCAAACTTGAATCGTTTTTCTTTCCGAAACAGAATCATGTCGGCCTAGTCCCAACCGAATACGAAATGTCCGTTGAGTAGTAATCACAAAACCACTATCAAGAATATACTCCTCCATAATAAACACAGGATGCTCACTGCGCCACACCATTGTGACTACTGAAAATGTCACGTATACAGCTATCAATCGATATCCTATCCGCCGCGTATCCCCACCACAACTCACATAGCACCCTCTCCTAATACGGGAGGTCTCTTCGCTGAACCCTGTACCATAAAATTTGTTACGGAATCAATGTAAATTGCGACGCATTACTTGTTATATACTGTTGCTATTATTTTGTTCTCGAAATATCTAAGTTAGGCGCCTATGATACGTACACTGTAAACTTTCGCCTCTTTCCGATGAAATGAATGTTTATTGAATATCACATAAAGTACCGTGTGTTCAATATTAAACTAAACATGCATACGTTCTTTGGGAATTATTTATAACGAAAGAGATAAACATATACTGCACTTGTCCTTGATATCTTTTTTTTTTTTTTTTTTTTTTTTGTCAGCCCATGACCCTGAAGCTAGTTGTAAAACATTGGGTGGAGGTGTGATATCCGTTGTCCTTAAGAAATACCAAGCTGCAAGTCTAAATATAAATACACAGGTCATGAAAGCCTCTAAGTGTAATTTATTTTTAATTGAAGTTTTAATGAGACACCCCTATTTGTTTGATACTAGACGCTTTAAATTGGACTTTTCACTTAGTACATATTAGGGATGACCAAGAAGTTTAGGAGCAGATTACCCGTTTTGAAAATACTCTGTTATGTATCCATTGAAAATTTAGAATCAAGTGCTTGGTCCCAGAACCGAGAATCGGTACGCATATGCAGAAATGGGAATCGGGGAGCCGATTCCAGAACCGAGAACCGGTAACGGAATCCAGAACCTAACATTGGGTCCACGGCTCAAGAACCAAGAATCAGGTACAACCAGTTGAAAATGCTCCAAGAGCATTGCTAGAACGAACTTAAAAAGAATTATTTTTTTCTTATTCACTTCTACAGGCTTCATACAATTGTTCTATGTACTTTATTGTTATGCTCATCTATCCATTTATAATTTCCTTGGGTAGTATTTTTTTTCGACTTATTTTGTTTAAGAGCTATGTTAAGACGCATGCTAAAATGGAAGGCACAAAATTAAAAAAAAAAAAATCGCAAAATGTACGAGTAATCTCTCTGTAACTTACAGTTCCCGAGATATGGCTTCTTAAATCTCCCGAAATTCGATCTTTTTTTGGCTAATATCTGGGGGACGGTGGTCAGTTGGCCAATTACCATAGGTTACTATTTGATACCAAAATGTTCACCATCTTCTTAGATATTGATCAATACCAATATGATCTCTCTATGACTTACGATTCCTAAGATATGGCTTCTTAAACCTCCCGAAATCGGTACGTTTTTGGCCAGTATCTCGGGAACGGTAAGAGTGACGCGAGAAATGCCATAACTCCTTTCATATAGTTTTTGATGTTCTATCGAATTGAGGGCTCAAAATTGAACAATTCGCAATAACACACACACGCGCGCATAGAGAATTCAGTAACGAACTTTTTAATTTCGTTGAAAAAAAAAAAGAAATAAATGAGGACTAGATAATGCGAAAGTGTCCAAACTGGAAAGAAAAAAGTAAAATTTGAAAATGCATCCGTTTAAGTGATAGAACTTTTCTATCGCTAAAATTGGCATTGGAAAGCAAAGCATGCAGAGTAAAATAGGGCTCAAAAGAATCTAATCATGTGTATTGACCATGACTTTTGTATCATGCTGTTGGAGTAGAGTGCTCTGTCATAATTTCTATGAGGAGAGGAGTAAGGAATGAGGTCGTTTATGATGATATTTTATCACTAATCTCCCAGAAACTTCCTAAATCTTTCTTCCTTTCTTCTACTGCCATTTTTTTCTTTTTTCTTTTTTCTTTTCTTTTTTTTTTTTTTTGTATTGAACTCAGAGGTTTCCCACAGGAGCCCTATTTCATATATTTCCAGCTCAATACTCATGTGTTAGCAGAAATAAATGCTTGTCTTCGGATGAACAGTATAGTTTAGTGCTGTACAAGCAGCAGGAGATCAACGTTGAATTCATGAGACTTTCTTGCAAGGTGTGGCAAGAAAATTTTAGGGGGAATTTGGACGTTGATAAACTCACAGTCGCGATAATTAATGTGAATAAAATTATTATTTTTCTCGAAAGGAAAAAGCGCACGAATCCAAAAAGCTGTTTTTTAAAACATTATTCTTTCTTAGATCGTTCTTACATGAATAATCAACAAATGCTTAATTATATGTTTTTCACTGAAAATTTTGCATGATGTCCTATTCAATTTTGGGTCTAGAATTGCTTATACTAATCAGTTTTACGTAAATTATTTATATAAATATGTATTAGATAAAAATTTATCTGGTCAGAAAAACAATAATACACGGCGATCGGACCCGATTGTTCTTCTCGAATCACCCAATTAAAGTACATTGTGGACGGTCGTAGCCCTTTTAGGTTTAGTACCATGCACATGCTTAAAAAGGACAATCGAATCCTTGATCTACTACCTTTGATCAAGTAATATTTCTTTTGTTCAGTAAATGTATTACAACATTGAATATGTGTCCGTTTTAGTATATTTTATATTTGCGATTTTTTTTTCTACGAATAGTTTCAGAATTAAAATAACCTACACAAGGAAACCTACGTTGGTTCTTTAGTCCAGAAACAACACATGTTTTGCCCTTGGAATCCAGAACCGTTCAATAGATTTCAACGTTTTTAATAGTATTTAATTTCATCAACTAGACTATAAACATATTTTTTCTAGAAATCTAGAGGGACGTGGAGAAATCTAAAAGGGCTTTGCCCCCTCTTGATGGTGCCTGAATTTAACACTACAAGAGATAGAGCAGGAAGCCAGAAATTTTGCATATACGGGAATGTGTATAATATATACAAGTGTATATACATCTAAATATATAAATATGAAGCTGATCTTATGTGTTATTCTGACATCAAGAAGCACATCAGTGCGCCAAGCCAAGTTGTCTGGCTGGAGCACACCGTGTGCACAAAGGAACTCAGGCTTTTTCGATGATCCATAATTTCGCGTTTCATGAAGATTGTGTGGTGAAAATTGGCCAAACCACTAAACTGCACCAGATTATTTCCTACATAAAATTTCGAAATTCAATCTCAACCAGTTTACATGATAGAGGGTCGTAAAAAATACTTTTTTTTTTTTTGAATGACATTCATTCGCTCATGAAACGCTTATAGGTATTTCTTATAGACATGAAAACTTGAAATTTGGCACATAGGAAAATCTAATATAAATAAAGGAAACATTTTAAAAACTGGAAATTTCCCTCTCCAAGGAGGAATTAAGGGACTTGGGCAAAATTTGTATAATTATATTTTATATAGTCACATCACTTAATCCAAAACTTATAAAATACTTTTTGTAGACATATGCACTTGAAATTTGTCACAAAAGTAGGATTTGTCACACATGAAGAAGAAGAAAAAGTCCCGAAACTAGAAATTTTCTCCTTCAGGGAGGAAAACTAGGGATAAGCGCAAAATTACATTTTCTTTTGCCACTTGACTCAGAACTTATAGCGTACTTCCCGTAGGCACATAAACTTGAAATTTGGTACGTATAATTTTAGGACACGTATGATTTTTGCATATGCTAATATAGTAAATGTTTATTTCTCCATAAAATCTCGCTCAAAGAGGGCTGAAATTTCTGAAACCTACGTATGCTCCTCTGGTAGTGGTATTTTAGCCATAGAGTTGGAATATTATTTGCAGTGTCTCACGATAAATCACTTTCATGGATAAGTACGTAAGTGTTTCTTTTCATGTTGAATGTATATGCATTTGCTTTTCTCACTTTTTTAACAATGAAACTGTTAGCGTATTCTGGAAAGGGGTATTAGTTATGTGTTGGAAGTCAAATTGATAAAGGGCGGGAGCTCATGTGGTTCGGATTCCACGTTAATCAGTAGGTCCACGTCTCATATAGCCTCGCTGCTAAAAGGGACGCTAAACTAAAAATCAATCAATCAATCAAATTGATAAAGGAAGAGGCCGATGGATCAGCGGTAGAACGCTCACTTCTGGTGCTAAGTGTGCCTTGTTCAATGCCTGGCGGATGCTAGCTTTTGGTGTACATCGTTAGATTTGTAAGTTTTGTCAGGATACACCAACTTCCTCCCACATTATCATTCCGCCAATTCTTTCATAATTATTCAATTTCACTAATTATCTTTTCTCCTTTAGCTTTGTGGTCATGTACCAAGAAATGAAATGAAATATATTTTAGTTTAAGGTCCCACGATTATGCCCCGTTAGGCTAATGGTCACGGTGATTAAAACAAGTGAATGATGATGAAAGAATTAGTGGAATGATAAAGTGGGAGGAAACGGAAGTATGTCGAGAAAACCCATGGATACGATGTTGTCCACCACGAACATACTTGGCCGGGTTCGAACCATGGACCCTATGCACCAGAGGTAAGTAAGCCTTTACCACTGAATCACCGTGCTCCCACCAAGAAATGAAATTCCGTTTAAAAGAGAGATTTTGTTCAATACGTATTGACCAGACTGTTGATTATAAGGTGATGTAGAAACATTTAGCTTTTCGTGACTATTTAATAAATCTGACATTTTGCTTTTCTTTCTTTATCATTGTGATGCAGCCTTATTTCTAATCGCTCAATTACATGATATTAAATTTGCAATTTTTTGTTTCTAATGTCCTCATATAGCATCCATCTTTCTGTCAGCGACCGTGACAATGGTCAAGTATGACTTAACGTTTCTTTTCTTTCTTGTTAGCAACGAAGAAAATATTCTTCCTTGACATCCTTTTATTTAAAATACTTCTAATAAGTGATGCTAATAATTCACTATGATTTTTCAAGGTTCTGAAGATTCTTTTGAAAAAAAAATGAACTGCAGCTGGTTTCCTTATTTCATGACTATTGTGAGTTAGTTTTAATTTGCTTTAGTTGAAAATAGTCTTATACACTTTCTAATGCAAAGCACGGCAACTGTACTAAACTTTCACATGAGCTCCCTCGTGGCTAAGTGATTAGCATATGATACTTTGGAATGGAAGACCCGGGTTCGATTCTTGGCGACACATGTGGTTCGAATCCCATGTCTCATATAGCATCGCTGCTGAAAATGACATTAAATTCAAATCAAATCAAATCCAATGATATCAAATGAAATCAAATAAAATCAAATTAAATCAAACGAAATCAAATAGAATCAAATGAAAGGGAATCAAATAGAAAATGAAACCAAATTAAGTAAAATGTAGGGATGCGCACGAGACGAGTCGAGACAGGATTTTCCTGACAAAATTTGAGTCGAGACACAGCTCCTCCAATAGAGAAATATACATTTTTCGAGTCGAGGCATTACTTTTACAGCACATTTTCGGGACGAGACAGCCACGAATCTTGTCTCGTGCGCATCCATAGTAAAATGAAATTAAATCATATTTTTTTCGCTTGTATTAAAACATCTAAAAACATTAAAGATAGAAAAAAAAGACATTTGCAAAGGTTTGTCACGAGAGTTATGATTGACAAAAATTTAAATTTTAGTAGTTAACGAGAAAGAAAGTTGTCCAAAGGTTGTTGAACTGAACAAAATATTATGAGTGATTGTAAATTCTTCTACGTAATTTCTGAGAGAATAAAAAAAAGACGAATTTCTTTGTAAATCTAAAACTTGGTGTTGTACGATAATCACGTCGGTTATTAAGATGAACCTGATGCACCCGCATTAAACTTTTTATTATGACATTAACAGAATGACAGTACATAGTATTGCTAAAGAGATATTTTCTTTCAAAAATAATATTAATAATTTTTAAACTTAACTTTTGTTTAACTGTAACATTATGGAAAGAAGGTAAATATGTGAATCGATACGCGACATCAAGCAGAATACAATGAAATGATTGCACTATTTGAGAAAATCGAGAAAGAAACGAATTTTGTCACAAGAAAGTATACCTTTTTTTTGTAAATAACAATATATATACTTTATTGTGCTCTAGTAAGATTACATAGAAAATGCGATTTCCATGTATTAGGAATGTATGTTTATGCATAAATATTGATCAACACGTTCGTTCTTTATCTTTTCAGGCGAGTCTAATAGCGCAGGATACCTCATTGTTTCAACAACTCCTCAAACTCCACGAATCTATCGAAGAATTAAAAAGCCAGTATCAGGATGATGATGAAGAGGAGGAGGAAGAGGTTGATGATGATGAGTCGTCGGCTGTTAGCATGTTGTCTCTCTCGGATCGCGATCTTGGATCTCTGTCTTCCACTTTATCTTCCACGTCAAGCGGAAAGGTGAGTGGATGAAGCTTCAAGTAATGTCTTCAAATGATATTCAAAGAAACGTGTTTCGTTGTTCATTCCTATGTTTAGATGATTGCATATAATCAACCTAAATATTAGGGAAATTTCATAAAACGACAATTTTTGACTGTTTAAATTGTGTAATGTCTATGAAACCATTTCAACCGACTTAAAATAATGTATCGACGATGTGATTCCAAAGAACGTCTGTTCAAGGGAACCTGCTAATAGTACAGTTTCGAGTATTGGATGGGATAATGAATTTGTCTGAATTATTGTATCATAAATTATATTAGAGATTGAGATCCCTTGTGCCTATATGGTTATGGTACACACACCCTCGGCGCGAGAGACCTGGTTTTGATTTCTGGTGGAAGCTCATATGATTTTATCTCAAGTTAATCTGTAAGTCTGCGTCTCACATAGCCTCGCTGATGAAAGAAGCGCTAAACTCAAATTCAAATCCAAACCCAGAAATTAGATATTCTTGTGTGATACGTCAAAGAATATCTAATTTCTGGATTTAGATTTGGATTTGAGTTTTGCAATTGCCAAACGATTCGTCACAGAGTTGTGGGAAAACAGACCTGTGGGTTTTATTAGACAAGATTGGATTTAATTAAATATTGTACTACACTTAAAGCGGTATTCCTACTTAAAATGCTACTTAAAGCATTTATGCTCAACATATTGCACACATTTGGAGTAAAACTATGGAATCCCTAATCGCACAAAGGGAATTCGTGAATACACATACACGCTTCTTGGGACACACTTTGTACTTACAAGATACATTCGCGAAGTGTCCTCTCGGGATTCGTGTAAAATTGATAAAAGTGCAAAGTTCTCCGAACCCCCAATTTGTATTGTACTAATTTTAGCGTCCCATACGGGTAATATGCATATTTATGGGCCTTAACATATCCGGAATTCAATCATACAGTACTATGACGCTCGGACACAAAATTTATTTTAGCTTCTTTAGATATAACTGAACATGAATGTGGACATACGCAAAACAAATTGAATCAAGTACTGCTTCTCTGACACATGTTACTACCCCGGCCGCCATCTTGGATCCATCATATTGGATTCAACTTTCGTTTTTTTTTTTTTTTCAAATGGGAATAGGTGCGCGTGATACATCAAATTCATATACAATTTTCTCGGAAATTCATTGGTGTAGAAAATTTTGCCGTAGCTTGTACCGTTTGGAAGGTATTGCATGTTAAATGTCAGGGACTTCATGAATATTGATTCAAATAGAAAGTTGTGCACCCCGTGTGTATGTGTATTTTTTTACGTGTTTTATCGTTTACGATATATTCTCTGAACGTACATACATACATACACACAGACATCAATACGAAAATCGTAGGTCTTCACCCAAATCTGGTCCTGCCTGTATTTACATTAAGTATTTTGAACCTAATACAATACTTCCTTGTTATGGTATAACACGGAAGTAATAACAATCACTCAAAGAAATATAAAAGATTACGACACCAATGTTGTAAATAGTTTATATCTACATTATTTTTCAGTTAGAAATTGTTTTGATTTGTCAACGTCAAAAACGTAAGCGTAACTGATATTACTTTACAATGTCTATTCGCAAAGTGCCTGGTTGGATTTAACATGCAATACCTTCCAAACGGTTCGAACTATGGTGAAACTGACTACCCAATGAATTTCGGAGAGAATTGTACATACATTTGATGTATCACATGCACCTATTCCCACTTGAAAAAAAAAAAGAAGAAAACGGAAGTGGAATCCAATATGGCAGATCCAAGATGGCTACCAGGGTGAGTAACATGTGTCAGAGAAACAGTACTTGACCCATTTTTTTCCATATGCCCACATTCATGTTCAGTTACATCCAAAGAAACTAAAAGCAATTTTGTCCGAGCGTTATAGTAGTGTATATTGAATTCCATATATATGAAGGCCCACAAATATGCATATTACCCGTATGGGAAGCTAAAATTAGTGATGCGCAGACCTTGTTAGACTTTGCTTATATTTTGACTTCTAGAAAGTAGTGATGCGCACGACACGAGACGAGAGAATTTGTCTGACAAAATTAGATTCGAGACACAGCTTTTCCAATAGAGAAATATACATTTTTCGAGTCGAGACATCACTTTTACAGCACATTTTGAAGACTACAGCCTTGAATCTTGTCTCGTATGCATCCCCACTAGAAACGAGGAAGTAGACAACTTTGTAGAGTAACAAATAAGTGGTTAATTCTTAATAATATAGAATTCTTTATTACACTCAGGATTCAAGGGCTAACCATCCTGACTGATTTTTTTTTTTAATTTCCTTGAAAACATGCCAAGCAAATACTAGGATAGTACCTCAAATCAGGAGCCAACGAAGCTGCTTTATTAACCCTTTTGGCACTAACGCTGCGACACACACACATATAATCAGGGACTTACGCACGAGGTGGGTCCGAGGGTCCGGAACCCTCCCCAAAATTTCGATTTTTCCGTAAATTTAGCCTAATTTTAGGGGCAAGTTTAGAAATTTTTTATATATAATACCCTCCTATTGAGTTTGGACCCCCCGAAATAAATTCCTGCGTACGCTACTGCATATAATGAATTATTGTCTCTCAGAACACATATTAATGCTTCAAAGTTATTTCTTGTCTTATGTCCAAAGGACATAATTTTATAACAAAATGCATTATCTGCTCTTTGAGTTCGACTATATTGGGTGATGATATCCCTCCAAGTTAGGGCTTGAAACAAGATTATATGTTTTAGAGTAGCCTAGAAATATTTCTTTGTTTCGCAAAGATGGAAGGGAAATAATATTTATCAGTATTGTTTGGCGGTACTTTAGGTCCATAATTCACGTGCACATATTAAGAAATGAACATTATAGCATTTTCCCTTCCTCTCTCCCTCTCCCAATTCTCCTTCTAACATACAGAAAATTTTATATGATTTAGTTTTGAGACAAACAAGGGAATTGAGTGCACTTTTGGATGCTTTTTATGTGGGTTTGTTGCACATTTATTAGCGAATGTTAATTAAGTGGTGTAATTTGAGTGCAATATCATACAAGGTATATTACAAGAATAAAAGCGTTGTTGTTAGGTTCGATTCTCCGATAGTGTATCATTTACATTGTCAACAAGATTGAGAAATATTATTCCCTCGTAACTAATGTATATATTGCAACGAAACTTGGCATACACATTACATATAGGCCATAATATTTTCCAATGCAGATTATATTTGGATGCCTGTAGCCGGCACTACTGTAAGAGGCGCCAAATTAAAAAAAATGAATAATATTCTTATTTATCCAAAATTTCCATTCTTCCTACGTTATAAACACATGTATGTGGTACAATATTTGAAAGCTTGTTTCAGTCTGAAAAGAGTAGCGTATTTACTATGATACTCAAATAAATAATACTGTGTTTGAAAACTTTTATTTTGCATATCCTGCTTTTTCCTTAATTGTATGCTTTTGCCATTGGGAAACAGGATTGAGAAATGTTTTCCTAAGTAACTATTCTAAATATTGCAATGCATCTTGCCACACGCATTACGTATAGGGTGTAGTATTTTTCAAGAAATGTTAGGGTGCATGTAGCCGAGACCGCTTCAGAGGGGCACCAAATTAAAAAAAAAAAAAATGGTTGAAAATCTCCCTGTTTTACACTAAATTTCCCTTACCGTACATAATGCACACTTGCACTTAATACCACATGAAAGCTTGTCTCATTCTGAAGAGAATAACGCATCAGTCATACTACTTGAGTGAATAGTGTTGAAGCAGTAGTTACTTAACTGAAACTCTACATTTTCCTTTTAAAAATGCAAGGATCTAAAATGACTAAATGGATTTTACAAAATAAATAAATAAATAATATGTCTGTTTTCTCCTCCTTCTTCTTCTTTTGTAACAACTGAAATTTTAATTTCTTTTCTAAATCTAATTTTCGGCTTCCAATTTGCTTTCTTACAATTTATTTTATGATCAAGAGACCTTTGTAAATGTAATAATAGTACTATACGCCACATGTTCCACCAGATAGCGGAAAAATTCGAAAGTTTATGGATCACTTTTTAATGCAACTATTTTGTGTTTTTTATGTAAGTAACCCAGATGTAGTATTGAGAAAATAGATGCACATTTTTAGCAACTTATTTTAAAACTGAAACTATTGTAGTGTATTTGATTCAAATTATGGGATTACAAAATAATAATAATAATAATAATAATAATAATAATAATAATAATAATAATAATAATAATAATAATAATAATATGTGCGATTTTTGCGTTTGTAATTATCATAAGAGACTATTTTGTTTCCTTCTTAATGCATGTCTTTTCGTTTGCATGTTAATAATTATCCAAATATAGTGTAAATAGTGTTGAAAACATTTTTTTTTAAATGAAACATTTTTCATTTGTAATTAACCGACATATGAAGAAAGACATTTTATTTGTTTGTATACTAATACGCGACTATGTACTAAAAAACAACAACAAAGACAGTTCTATTGCTTTCTTTTTTCAGATAATAGTTGAACACTTACAGCGAATTTGATTAAACGCGAACGAAATTCGTTATGCACGATTCCAAAATTTATCTTTTACAATGATATTCTGTTCCAGTTGGAAATCTCTTGTTGAAAAATATATATTTAAAGCCAAATTTAAAACTAGGCATGCACTGAGAAACACAAACAGAAAAATAATTATGATCACATAAAGGTTATTGTTTCAATCCAAGTCTTAAAGTATATTTTCGGATATGGCCGTTTTTGGGCTTTATTGTATTTTTATGTGAGTTTTACTCAAACCCAAAAATGCCAAGTGTTTTTTTGGGGAAAGGTTAGAGAAAATACTAAGAACCCTGATTTGTCTCACTGTAATGCCAAACCTTCATCCAGATTATGGTGGACAGGGACAGTTGAACTGAGATTTTCATTGCTTGCATTTCTACTATTTAATTCTGCTTGTAAATGTAATGTAGTTTCTTTCCACTTTGCCTTTTGATAAAGAAAACTCACTTAAATGTTTGGAATATCTATTGCAGGGAAAACCTTGCAATTCATAAAACAAAAAAAGAAAAGAAAAGAAAATTGTTTCATACGATATGAAATAATACTAGACCAGAAGACAATGCCAAACTGGAGCTCTGAGTGGCTTCTTTAAACTGACACTCATCATCTTATTCTTTATTTTAATAATCTGTTTCATACATCATTTACTAGTGATATTTTACTATATTAAAATTATAGAACATACTTCTGCGTACATTGCTTTACAATATCGGTTACTGGCATATCATCACTTTTTTATTTTATTTTATGATGTGCCATATAAACCAACAAGTAAGTGTTAGAAGAGAGAAGAAAATAAGAGAGGAGAGTGCAATTGGAACGGGCATTCGACAGGGGTGCTGTTTCTTGCCAATATTATTTAACATCTATCTAGAAGAGATAGTGAAAAAAGAGCCTGTATAATGAAAACGGCATTTCGGTAGGAGAAAGAATGATTAGATGTATACGGTTTGCAGATGATATGGCACTTGCTGTAGAGCGTGGAAAGAAAATCAATAAGATGTTAGAAAACTTTCGGAAAGGATGTGAAGAATATGAGACGAAAATAAATGTTAGAAAGGCAAAAGCCATGGTGATTGGAACGAAGCGGTCAGTGTCAAATATAGATGCAGAAGGGAACAAAGTAGAACAAGTGACTAATTTTCAATACCCGGGTAGCATTATTAGTGGTGATATGAAGTGGATGTGAATGTGAAATAAAAGTAAGGATAGGACTGGCGAAAGAAGCCTTTAGGAGGAAGAAAAATCTATTTGGTGGGACTCTGAATAAAGAGTTGAGTAAAAGACTCATAAAAAAGGCTTCGTGTGTAGTGTTATACTGAATGGGGTTGAAACATAGACATCACCTAAAAATGATGAAAAACGACTGGAAGCTTTCGCAATGTGGGCGTGGTAAAGAATTAAGGGAATTAGCTGGGTCAAGCGGAAAACAAATAAGAGCATGTTGGGGAAAAATAACGATTTTAGATATTATTAAGAAGATGATAAGAAACTGAATGGAGCATTGGTTAAGAAGGAACTGTACAATGAGGGACGTGCTAGAGGTTACGGTGGCAGAGAAGAGAGGGAGAGTGCAAAAGAGGTTACAATTAATGGACGGTATCAAAACAGAAAAATCGTACCTAAAGACGAAGAGATTAGCTGAAGACTGTGGAGCATGGAAGCTTTCAGTGTCAGCAAGTGACCTGTCAATAAAGTCAGAATACCTATGACGATGATTATAGCATCAGTAGGCCTAATATAAACTTTATTTATGTATCTGTTGCTCAAGTGTTCGGTTCTCTCTGTCGATCCATAATTATCTTACAGTTTTCAATAAAATAAATACTACTTTTACTTTTACGATTACATCTAAACACACAATTATGGAACGTATTTAATTAAGATATGATTTAACATGTTCATGAACTTAACTTCCCAATGTAGTAATTTATTTGTAAATTAATTGTCCAAGATTACCAAAAAATAAATAATTCCATTGGGAAACCAGAACAATTTCCTAACTTTAGGCAGCTCGTGACGATGATACTCATTAGCAAAAAAATATATAACCAATACACTACACCTTGGACTCTTGGCTGTCTTCAGATGGGACAAACTTCAAGGCAGATGCTGCATTATTCGCAATACATTCTCTTGTTGCAAACACTAATATATATAAATTATTTGATATTGGAATAAAGAGTTTATTTATTTTAATTATTTTTGAGACTCGTATTGGGAATCGACTTGGGGCCACTTGCATCAAATTCAATTGGCCAACTCGACGAGTCAACAAAATATGTCTATATGTCTTATTACTTTATGGTATGTATTTTTATGTGACATCAAATTTGTCGAGCAAAATCTCTGCTAAATGTGCATGTCTGCAATTATATGTACGGTGTTTGTGAAATCGTGTTTGAACACATTTTTATTCTAAGTTTTTATTCGCCTGTAGTGTTACGTATATGTAAATCTCTTTTAAAAACTTGTTCTAGTTTACTAACTATATAAGTACCACTCATGAATACGTACTTAGCTGGAAATTATCCATAAGCTGTAAGGTCAGATCGTATTCCGTGAGCCGTCCTACTTAATCTTGTAAAGTATTAAATCTCGCTCCTTAAACAGTGCTGGGAGTGTTCAGTCTTTGTTGCTGGCTTCACGTGTTCATGTATTTTTAATTTGTGAGTTATTCGTTGTTTTGCATGTTATTAAAGGTATTCGTTACTATGTTATTATTACATAAGACCATTCTAGTAGTGTGAGGTATTTTTATATGTAAATGTAACCTGTTTATAGGGCATCTTGTTGTGCTCTTTCTTCCCGATTTCGTGTCTGTTTGGTTGTCAGTCAGGAGTAAAATTTTCTTCCTTTCTTTTTTGTTTTCTGACCATCAAATCTGAATTTCATAAATTATTTAAACAATAAAAGAAAAAAAAAAGAGTACTGCAAATATTTATATTGCATAATGACCTCTACCGATACAATTGTTTGTAGCCATAAACAATCAAAATGAAAATGAAATTGAATCTTTGAGTTTAACGTCCTACGATTATGCTTGTTAGGCTAAGGGAGACGATGATTAAAGCAAAGGAACGATGATGGAAGAATTGGTGGAATGGAAAAGTGGAAGGAAACGGAGGTATCTCGAGAAATCCCACGAGTACGATGTTGTCCACCATAGATGTAGGCAATCAAATATCGTGTGGTTGGGTTAAAGTTTAACAACGCTTCCATCATCGTTTCTATTTGAGAGTTGGACCTACAGGTTGACGTGGGATACAAGCCACATGTGCTCCCAACGGGAATCAAACGCTTGTCTTTCGCGCTGAAGCTGCGCACGTTAGCCGTATGACCACAAAATTGTTTTATATTTCTCTGACATTCATATCCTATCTGACTGTCGATTTTCTGTTAACAATAACTTCCGTGCGACTAGTTTCTTTAAAGATCTATTATAATTCCATGTTAATAATTCTAAACTATTTTCCTCTTTTCCTACTAATATATTTTCTAGCTCCAAGAGCTATCTAGTTCAACCGCGCAAGCACAAATTATTTAGTTTTATTATATTCTAATCCAATTTGGCCAAGATTGTAATTAGAAATTTTCTCTCTGAAGTAGATTTATTATTTCGTCTTCTTCTTGGCCTATCCAAAGATTTTCTCGTTACCGAACTTCATGTTTCATTATTAATTCATCATATGTATAAACATAACATTGGGTATTTAAGTAACAGCTGGAGATATTATGTCGTTCGAACCTCATGTTAAGCTGTAGATCAACGTCTCATATAGCCTTCGTGCTGAAATGACTTATAACTCAAGCGCAACCAGTCAATTACTGAAGTGTTGGGAATGCTAGACAGATCACAGAAATAAAAACATATCAAATTACTTAGTCTATTATATGAAGGCTACATTTAATCTAAAACTGTATCTCTCACTGATATCGAAGTGTTATTATTTAAAATGAAAACTTGTGCTACATTGTCTCACTATTCAAGTTCTTTCCTTGCATTATTCGAAGCAGAATAGTATATATCCGCACCCGCAAGTAAGGTTGCCTGACCGGTATTTCACCGGTCTGGTCTGAGCCGATGATCCGTACACACTTCATACCAGCCCTCTTATAACTGGTGTTTCGAAATCTGTATCTAGTTCGAAGTATAAATTTAAAAAGTAATTTTCATTCTGTAAATCTAGAATAGTCACTCTTCACCATCTATCAGCGATTAATATATTTCGTTCATCTCTAGATAGTTTTAAAGAGATGACATGAACTGTCAGGTAAAATTTGAAATTTACTTGTAAGGAATTTTATACATTTATTAAGGGTGAAAAATGGCTTCTTAAAGCGATTTCCCGTAGTTGAAATATCATTTTGAAGAGGAAATTTAATTTTTTAAAATCTAAAATTGTCACGTAAGGATTAGTATACTTTTGTTCATCTGTTACGATAATTTTAAAGAAGTGGCACACACTGGTAAATACAATGACGTGATCTATACTACTTCAGTTTCTAATTTCTACCAGAATGTATCTATTAAGCCTATTAGTGAATGCACTAACAAGGAAAGGACATGAACCTGTCAACGGGACTTCCTAATCAAACCTAATCCATTCGATAGACATAACAAAGATATGCTCATAAAGAAAAAGTTCCATGGACAATGGAGTAAGTCCCTGGGGCCCATTAACCCTGTTAGTATAAATAAAATCGTAGACTTGCAGTGAAATAGCTATTGCATCGACACTGTTCATTGGAAAGTCATGGTTTGTAGTTCATTCTCTTCAGCATGAAACGGGCTTTCCAGAGGTGCTATGTGTTGGGGTCCACAGGGGTGCCCATCCCCCCAAAGCTGATGGCGCACTCCCCCCAAAACTAATAATCTCTTCCCTTCTCAAAACCCAAGTCCTCTAAAAACAATTGCCCGTGTAGCAGTAGTTTTTATAGTACTAGTAATTGTTATTTTTGTTGTTTTTATTTCCTGTAGTAGTATTATAGAATGCTTGTAGTAGTAGTAGGGGCAGTAGTAATTATAAAAATGGCATTACTTTCATTAGTAGTCTTGGTAGTGTACAATACTAAATATGTTCTATAAGGATATTGAAGGGTATAAAAACTTCTACAGACTGTGTATGGCACAGGTATTCTTTTTTTACAATTAGTAGTATTATTTTTTTCTTTACAAAATATTGATATAATTCCCTTGTACATGAAAAGTAAGACGCAAGTTACAAGTTATTGAGTTTGATACCAAAAGAAAATGTTATCCTCGAAATTAACCTACAAAAAGGAGTGATATCCAACAAAAAAACATTCCTGTAAAAGAGCCAAGTACGAGTGGCCTTAAAAAGAATTGAAATCAAAAATAGGCGCCAAGTTCTGGTGGACAACAGTTACAAACACTCACTGGTTCACTTCAATTTTAGATTTGAAACTTGGCTGTTGTCTGTATGGTCACCACTAGCTCACAATTATGTCAAACTACTTTATAATTTTCAACAGACAACATAGGCAAGTTTCAAATCTAAATTTGAAAGTGATTCCTTGAGTGTTTGTAACTGTTGTTCACCAGAACTTGGCGCCACCCTTTCATATAGCAACTTGCGCGGTACTTCATTCATCGAGTATCGAAGCAGGGGGTACGGGGGTTCACCCCGGAAATTTTTTGAAAATCAGCTTCTCAAAATCGTGTTTTAATGCTATTCCGACAGTAAAATTGCTAGTTCGAAAGTAGAGTAAAATCCCCCCCCCCAATTTTTTCTCAATGGCGCAGCTTGCGCCATACATCCCCCCTGTGGGCGGCCCTGGGGGTCCATATCTTAACTGAACAGGGGAAATTGGGAGAATGTCGAGAAAATTCCCCCCATAAATCCCTCCCATCAACTTTGGACCCCTCTGGAGTGGCCCTGGGTAAAAGCACACAATCCAAATGTATCTCGAAAAAAATATTATAGGGGTTAGGAAATGAGTGCACCAAGTTTTGTTTTGATAGACGGAATAGATTTGAGGGAAAACTTGTATAGCAATACACTTTTTCCTTCATATCTATTCCAGAACACAGCTTAAAACTTATTACTATGACATGCTAAAATATTATAAGGGTTATTATTGCATGTTGCTTCTGTTTATATCTAATTTTTTTGTTTTATTTTTTTATTATATGAGAATATATTCGCATCCTATGAACATATCTTTATGAACATATCTTTGTTATGTCTATCGAATGGATTAGGTTTGGTTAGGAAGTCCCGTTGACAGGTTCATGTCCTTTCCTTGTTAGTGCATTCACTAATAAGCTTAATAGATACATTCTGGTAGAAATTAGAAACTGAAGTAGTATAGATCACGTCATTGTATTTACCAGTGTGTGCCACTTCTTTAAAATTATCGTAACAGATGAACAAAAGTATACTAATCCTTACGTGACAATTTTAGATTAAAAAAAAATAAATTTCCTCTTCAAAATGATATTTCAACTACGGGAAATCGCTTTAAGAAGCCATTTTTCACCCTCAATAAATGTATAAAATTCCTTACAAGTAAATTTCAAATTTTCCCTGACAGTTCCTGTCATCTCTTTAAAACTATCTAGAGATGAGCCAAATATATTAATCGCTGATAGATGATGAAGGGTGACTATTCTGGATTTACAGAATGAAAATTACTTTTTAAATTTATACTTCGAACTAGATACAGATTTCGAAACACGAGCTATAAGAGGGCTCGTACACTTTGTTGCTTAGATTGAGCGTAAAAGACTAATAATTTTCTTATTTTCTCTAAATTAACAATAAAGTGCAGTAGAATAAATGTTTGAGTCACTAGGTTACAATACTTGATTTGGAAATATCAAAAGTATCCACTTATATACATATAATATTTTTGTAGTTGCATAGCCTTATTTAGTATTATTTATTACTGTCTTTGATTCTTACTCCGGAGTTTCATATATGATAATTCTTTTGTTCTTTGATACAATTGAATGAGCATTTTAATGTTATGATTTCGCTCATTGTTTCTATCAACATGGTTATTGTAACAGTTCCATGCTTCCTACAAATTAGTCATATTGCATAGGTATATTACGTAAATCATGTGAATATTGTAGGTAATGTACTATATTAAACTAATACACAATATAAACACAGTTTTATTCGTTGGGAACAAGAGACATTTAAGTAACCATATAGAAAAAATAGCAAATCAGAACATTCATCCCAATATAAATTAGTGGACTGAAATTTAAAAATGACGCCAGTTTGTATAATCTAAATATTGTAATATTAACGAATCATTGCCTAATTAACTGATGATTGATTTAATTTCATTTTCTTTTCAGTTTTACACGCTGTCGCCACATACGAGTTTTGTAAGGCAACGTGTATCCTATCCGCCCACAGCCAGGAACCGTGGCCGTCGGCTCAAAGTGCACCATCGCAGCGAAGGGTCTTACGACTCAGGAATCCATAATTCAGATCATGAAATTTTTGTGTAAAAAAATATTCATTTTCGTTTTGTACAGTAGAACTACTTCTGTGAAGTGTTTTGTAATTGTTGCGCTTAAAGAAATGTTATAGTCAATTTTCCTTGATATAAAAGTATTTAGTCTTTATAATTTCTATTCTACACCGATTGGAGGCGAGTTGATTTGTGTTAATGTCTAATGTAACCATATGTGTTAATTCTGTGAAGATAACGAAAATGAAAAATTTAGTTAAAATGCGTTTGTTGTTCTGTTTTATAACTGAAGGCAATATACTTGAATCATTAAATGTGTTATCCAAGTATATCAACAATTTTCTATTTTTTTTTTTTTTGTTATTTGTCATTAGTTATTATTTTTATGGCCTATTAATTCACAACATGGTATTATTAAAATTAATATGTATCAGTTACTGTTTCCGAAAAATCATATCTGCTTACAATTTTCTTACAAATTCCTGGAAAATATTTTTCGAAAAGTTGAAAATGCGTCATTTATGCTTATGAATTATCAATCCTAACAACTAGTACTTTTACAAATTACGTTTTCTTTCTTATTAAATAATATAATCCTGTGAAACTGGAATTGTTTCAGAAAGTATTGTGTTTTTATTCGCGAACAGTTAATCAAATCATTAGTTAGTCACTTCCTTCCCGCTGTCTCTGGCAACTTACCTTCTTACATTGAAAATAATTGTTTAACTACTTCCTGCAGAACAGAGAAAGGAACAATGTGAATACTAATTAATTTATAATAATAACGTTCTTTATTACGTAATTTCACAACAAAAGTTAATATTTGAATAATAAATATTAAAATTAGAAGCTACACTGCAGAAAGTTCCTTTCAGTGTAAAATAACTTCAGTTGAAGGAGTAATGCAAACGCCCAAGTAATGTGTGCACTTCCAAACGCACATAAACGAGTTATAATAATGCCACTGAGTAGTATATTGTATAGCATATTCCTGAACTTCTTAACTAATAGTTTCTCTGAGCGCTATCCGCTAGTCTTGTGGACCTTTGCTGCGCGTGGTTCCATATTCCATTCCTGGTGGGAGAACTCATAAAATTTAATTCCTTCTTCATTTATAATTCATCTCCTTTAGCCTAAAAATCATATCCATGGGACGTTAAACTAAATTTTATGTCAATAATTTCTCTGAGCCTTCATAAATATACATGATTTTTAAATGTCTTTTTTAAATTGGAAAACATATTTGAGTTTTTAGTGAAGATATGATTAGAACATAGTTATATCACAACTATTGTCATTCATTTTCTGATATAATGGTTATTCGGATATTATTGAGTTTCTCTTTTGAAATCATGTTTAATGTTTCATTGTTCTGATCAGCACATTTTAACCTTTGGAATGTACGGTTAGTACAAATATATGCTTATTTTACTTTAGCTCACAAAAACCTACGAAATCACTGTAGTCATGTTTCTTCCCTTGGCTACGTAGTCTTTTTCTTCTTTATTTGAATAAAGACAACCAACAAGCTGGCGTGACTAATTAATTTTGTTTGTTATTTACTAAGTGTCGTTGAGAAGTCAGCCAGAATCGAGTCCTGTTCAAGTTCCCCATTTCGACTGAGATATCTTCGTTCTCCTTTCTCATTGCTTTGAGCGTCACTCCAAGGGCTTCGGCTTCTCTATTCCTGCTTAATGAAAGTTGCTTAAGGCCCAAAATGATTGCTGGCCACTTTTCTAAGAGCTAATTAGCTCGTAGCACGTTTTTCAGACTAGTCACGATAATGCACTATTTCTACAATTTCTAATGATTTGATTAATGTTATGAACATAAAAGTTACAGATGAAGTTCTTGTAATATATATACATATATATAAAAGTATGTAATTATTTTCTGCTACAAGTTCACCTCAATCGAAGGAAACAATTATAGTAGCTGGGAAGGAATCAGTTCATAAACTTCGAATGTAAAAGCTTCGGTTAGAAAACGTAAAATGAACTGTCTTTGTATGTGTTAGTATTCGTTTTCAAGACATTTCTATAGTTAGCATGTATTCATTTCTATTTGATGTTTATATGGCAGTGTATTTGTATCAGGCATAAAACCCATTACTTCTGATCATTATGGAAATAGAGTAATTTATTTGTGGTAACCTGGTGCTAACAGAAACGTCAAATAAAATACCGTAAGAAGAAATGTACCTGACTCACCACAAATGAGAGTATTATCTTAGAAATTGAAGAAAAAATAACTTTGTAATATAGTGACTTTTAGAGTAAGAGATGTATACGAAGAGGAACAAGTTTCTTATTAATCTAACATAAGAGAGAATATTTTACCAAAGATCAATAAATTCTCTGAAATATATTTTCAGTCTCTTCGTGGAACTGAACAGATATTTAGTTGGTTACCAAACATTAATGCTGGTACTGGATATTAAATGCAATTGACACGTTTCCTGTTTAAATCTATTGTTATTACGATTGGAGAAAAAAAGCAAACGTGCCATTCTTGCCATATTAAAGCAATATCTTTTCCATATATTCTTTTCTAAATTTTCTAAAGCTTCAAGAACAGTATATTATTTCTATAATATTATGTACAGAAAAAATTGACACACATATCTGACAATGTTCCTAGCCACTTGTATTATACATTAAAATTGGTATACGTATGAAACTCTTTTAGATAAGTATGAAAATACTCAACACAGATACGTTAAATATATCAAAATTCAATATGTGTATACACACAATCATTCGTCATAGGAAATTTCGTTATGTTATTGGAACGTCAACAGAGAACCTTGAACAGGGGTTTCAATGTAACGTCTTCTACAGATATAAGCGTATATTATTATGTGCTAATAGCTTTGTGAGTGTGTGACATTCCCACATACTATGATGTGTATGAAATATGTAATGCTTGGAAAATATTTTCGCAAGTGTGTGAATTAGAAAATAACAAAACGTATACATATTTAATGCTTAATAGAGAATAATTTTCGAAACAATTCTTCGTTAAAGAAGATGTTTGTTGCATATGCAATTCACAATAATTTTTTTGCCATTTTAAATGTAAATGTTTGATCGATTGCAATATTATTTGCATATCCGAATTAAATAAAAGTGCTGTGATCCTTGAATTTATCTGAAAATAGAATATAATTGTAATTTACATTGATTAATGTAAATATTCATGTACAATTTTGGCATAGTTAAAATACACAATAAAAAAAGTTTGCTCTTTTATTTTAAAACCTTTGTATCATGTAATTTTTAGGGCAATATCCAAACTTTTAAAATTGGTGTAGGAATATTATACTTCGATATTACCATTAAAAATGCTAATTGTTATACCTGATCCTTCGGCCCACTGTTCACCATAGGTTAAAATTGTATTTAATTAAGAACTCTAATTGTTTACATTTTTTTAAACTTTGCCCATCAACCAACACGATGTTACACAAATATTAACATCTAAAAATAGTTACGACTCTTGTGTTATGATCAATAATTAAATTTAGACAATGTAGTACTTCAGTAGTAATTAAATCGTACAATAGTTTTAAATCAGCAAATGCTTGCACACTAGCGACATCTATTGACATCATGCAGCATGGAGGGTAGCGGCACCTATTAGCGTGACGCACAGAATGAAGGACTGAGAAATTTCTTTTATTTTACGAGGTCTGTTCAGAAGAACCGAAGTTTTCAAAAATACGATCAACAAAACTCTCTTTGACTTTCTACTTGCTATTGCCGCATAGTGAGATTCTTTCCACGTATTTTAACAGTAGGCCTAATTGCATCATCCTGCCTTGTGTCATTGTGAGACAGCTTAAGTTGTGTTCCGTATTTATGTAAATTTTGTGGTCAGTGGCGGATCTAGAAGGTGAAAACTGAGGGAGCTAGCCAGAACCCAGACTACGATATGTACATCATGAATTTACTCTAAACTGTCAAAAATATATACATAGTAAATGCAATTATTTTTTTCACTTAAACAACTGGGGGCTAGACCCCCTGGCCTCGGATCCGCCACTGCTTATAGCATTATGAAAATTAATAAATTGGGAGAGCAGCATTTGTGCCACAAATTTTGTTCCAAATTGGGCAAGATTTTTACATAAACTTTGAAAATGTTGCGGAACGTGTACGGGTAAGAATATATGAAGCGAACTCAGTATTAGAAGTGGCTTCAGTGTTTCAAAGGAGGAACAACATCCATCAAAGACGAGGATAAACGTGGAAGCCCATTAACATCATGTGATGACGTTCAAGATCAGAAAGTGAGGAAAACTCGTAGTTTGATTATCCACGAAATAGCTGAGGAAGTAGGAATGATGGAATCGTCCTGTCAAGTGATATTAGTTGAGAAAATCAAGATACATCGTGCTTGGTGCAAAATTAGTTCGACGGTAGCTTACAAATGGACGAAAATGAACATATGTGGAAATCTGTGAATATCTTTTGAATCGTACAAACAATGATACTTGTTTGAAAAAAAAATCATAACAGGTGACAAAGCTTGGATCTTTGGATATGACGTTGAAACAAAGGCACAACCACACAAATGGGAATATAACCTTCGCCAAGACCCAAGAAAGAACGTCTATGTCGTTCAAATGTTAAAATGATCCTTATTGTCTTTCTTTGATTTTTGTGGTATTGTTCATTATGAATGCGTACTATGTAACCAAACCATCAACGAAGAGTATTATTTACAAGTGGTGAGGAAGTGATGAAGCGTCTGAGGGAGTATGTGAGAAAGAAGAGACTGGGAGCTTAGTAAATGGAACATGGGCCATGATAATGCTCCTAACCATTTACTAGTCCTCATTACGGAGTTTTTGGTAAATAACTATACGACTGTTGTACTCCAAGCATCTACTCCCTTGTTTTGGTACCTGCAGACTGATTTCTCTTCCCCTCCAAAAGTGCGTTACAGCAGTGGAAGACACGCTGTGAACGATGCATTAATTGAGAAGGACACTATTTTGAAGGTGATAAGTCTGGATACCAAAGAAGGACTACAAGAGATGATTGACAAAAGAGTTGACATTAAAAAACTTAATGGAATGGAAATTAACATAAAATCAAAGTCATGCGAATATCCCGTGGAAATACTTCCTTACAGTTCAGGATAGAACAAAGAACTCTTGAAGAGTTCGATAATTTTAAGTATTTGGAAAATATTTTGACGAAAGACGCTTACTGCACAAAACAGATCCGGTCAAGAATTTCCATAGCGAAAGAAGCATTCAACACGAAAAGATTAGCAGCCTTAATATTGAACTAAGGAAAAAGTTCGTCAAGTGATATAGGTCTATTTATAGTATTGGATTGTATGGTTTAGAGACTCGGACAGTACGGAAGATAGAGAACAAATAGTTAGAGAGTTTCGGAGTGTGATGTTGGAGGAAGATGGAGAAGGTAAAGTGGGCAGAAAGAGTAACAAAAGATGATGTTTTAAAACGTACAGGAGAGAATAGGGATCTTTTAGCCAGCATTCTTCATAATAAGGCCAATTGGATTGGACACACCTTGCGAAGAAATTGTCATCTTCATACCTGCCATAGAAGGAAAGATGTAAGGAAAGCAATGAATAGGAAAAAGAACACAACTGATTGATGATTTGAATAATGTGAAAAATATTGGGAATTAAAAGAGGAAGCTGGAGATCGAAAAACGCGGAAGCACTATTTCCAGGCCCAAAACTTAAGAAAAAAGACCCTGGACCTGCTAAACGGCAGAATACTTAATAATATAGTAATAATAAGTATCTGAATAACTTCCATAAACGGTATCATCCTACTTAGAAAGTTCGGATTCTTTCTGGACAGATTTCGTACAATTAGGAATGACAATAACCCTTACGTACCGTCGGTCAGTCTTAAGTAGGTCAGAAAGTCCTTTAAAGTGAGCCGCTTCCTTTCTCTTACCTAGGATTTCCTACGAGACTGGAGTGGAATCAGTCTCGTATCGTCTTGTACACAACTTTTGTGTTACCCACAAACAGTTGTCACTTTTATACGTTCGGAGGGATTGCTAAAACACGCTAATCCAATGATTAGATTTCAGCAAAGTAATGAAGCTAAATGGTCTTTTCTCTGTCACATGAAGGAGAGCAAAATGGAAATTATAATATAGAGAAACGAAGCGGCTGACTCTTAGATACATCGGAGGATTGAAATTCTTTGATAGCAATTTTATCATTTAAAAATAGATTTTAATATAACACAGATTATAATATAACTCATTCTCACAGGTTTATTTTAATAATAATTTATTTATTTTCAGTATTTTCCTGTCAATTCGGGGAACAAGACATAATTATTAACTTGGTCTGTATGTGACATTAGAGTCTTCACATGCAACACAACACTATTTCGATACGTATAACTTTAAAATGAATACTTTTAGAAAATTAATACTTTTTTTCTTTTTTCTACTGTTATACTGCAGAAAACTGTCATTGACTTAGTTGTTAGGTACAAAGCAAGTTCTAAGTTGCTAAGCTCGTTTTCATACTCCTGTCTATATTTATAAGTAAAAGGAAAAAAAGACAAAATCATACCAGACTGCTTGTGGGCAAGCCAGCAGGCTAATACGTAATACTTCTGTAGTAAGTATAGGTATTCTTAGTACGGTGTAGTACTTGCGACAGGGTAAGTAATAATTAAGATAACCTTATTTTGTATCACAATGAACAGAATCAATTTTATTTTTATTTACGTTGAGCACCACAACTAAACCTGCAACCAAGTCAAGGCAAACTGGATGCAGCAAAGATTTTTTCTTCTTTTAAATTTCTTGAACATAATTGAAAAGGCACAGGATATGACACACGTGTATAAAAGAACGCGAAAAAAGTCGTCTATACTCTTTCATTTATTCTATTTTCTCTTCTTAGATTGTGAGTTTCGAAGGAGAACTTGCCAACACCGAAATCTAATATGTGGTTGGCTCTTTTTATTTCCGGCTGTGAAGGTCACGTTTTTCACTTGCCACTGTTCACGCCCAAGGTAACTAACTTATCTATTCCCTAGTTACTGATGGATTTTTTTTTTAATTTTTTATTTTAAGAAAGCTGATCTTGAACGTAAGCTTGTATTGTTTTTTATGTATTAGTACGAGGAGGTATGTTTTGACTTGACATCCAACAAGGAAGAACCCGAATGCAAAACTGTCTCTGACTATTACGGAGCCACATTTTATTCCACTTTCTGTTTGTAAGGACACGTCACACTAACAAAAGTAACTTGATAGGCTAATGTCATAACAAGTTATTCGTATTGCATAAATTTATTCTATATTTGTGGTTAATATGATCTTATTATGAAAAATATAAATCCGTGGAAGATAGGTTGTGTGACGCACTCTTCATTTTAAAATATGAATTAACAATCATATTTTAAAAAAAATCACGGAGTCTTCTGCACATTTTCTTAAGTAATATTTATTTTATTAATAATCTAGTGTAGCATTACACTCAATTATCTATATATTAAAATGCTAGGTTTATATGGCAGGTGGGTGTGCAAAGTGTGTTAAGTGAAAAGTTAGTGGTTTAGAGGAGTCGCATTTGAAAGTTCAAATATAAATCCAAAAATACGGTTTTGGGTTACAGACATAAATCCAAAAAAAACAGTCTTATTAACATGAAGAGCCACAATAGCTAATCATTTTCCCAAAACCGGATTTTGGATTTATGTCTGAACTTTCAAATGCGATTTTTCTAAAACAGTAATTTTTGTCATAACGCACTTTGCACACCCATCCTCCATATGTTTGTCTCCAAAGAAAAGTTTATATGTTTGTCTCCAATCCTTTCGACAATGAGATCTCGAAAACAACAAGTGCTATAAATTTGCCGTTTTCACTATTATATTCCAAATTTTGTATACATTGTCCAGTTCTAATTGAATATTAAGAAATAAACAACATGACAGCTATTTCTTTATTACATTTTTTATGGATACACGGGAAGTGTTGAAATTTTTAAAAAATAAAGCATCATATCCTACGAGTTATACATTCCAACACCACATAGTTATATACAGGTGTTGTATATCTCTCAAGTGATTATTTCATGATAATAAAAAACGAAGGATAATCATTTCTCCAGTCTAATCTCCAGGATGAATCTTTATTGTTTAGAATGTTTTGCCCAAAGAACACCATATATCTTTGACAGACATTATAATTAATTGTGTATGCATTGTATTTGCATATAATGCACGCAAGAATAAAGGAAACACTGATCATACAAGAATTAGAAACTCCAACCGGAAGTAGGCTTACATCTTGCAAACGGTGGGAGATATTGAGAAAAATAACCGAAATAAATCTCCCCTTTATGGTACCCCTTGCCAATTCTTATCAAGATGTCTTTCACTTGTGTCTATAAAGAGGCATGTACAGATGTTGTGAGGAATGACAAGGGGATGCATGGTCATATATGAATGATGCGCTGTGTAGAGAGCGCAGGTTCAGCTAGTATCCAGTAAAATTTTCGACATTCACTGATTTTTCTTCAAGCATTTTACAGCTTCCTTGATTATGTGAAGCATTCCGGGTAGTAAGAGCAAACTCAACAAAGGCTTGTTTCTTGAAAATACACTCTAGGCACTCACCCAGAAATTTTTGTTGGGTGGGGTTGAAGCATTGGGGCGGAGTGTCCAATACTACAAGCAACAAACGTCTATATAGTATTGAACTGGTATTACTTTGCACCCGAAAACCAATAAGTAATTCTAAAATACTTGCACCTACATTTTCAGGACGAAACGACAGAGCTAATGTTTTTTCTAAAGAGAATTGATGAAGTATAAGATCAAATTTTCATGCTACATCAATCATTTCTCTGTGGATGCAACCCTGATGCAGTCTGAAAGCAGGCCCGTAGCCAGAACTCGAAAGCAGGGGGGGCCGAGAGCACTTCTGGGGGGGCCCAACCTGACTCCACGTTTTCATATCTATTGTTGCTATTTAACCTTTATACACTTGGCAAGAATTTGAACGAAATCGTAGGCTCTCACGCTGGGGACCTAGGGGACCCCCTAATTACAAATTCCCCCTTATGTATAGCTCGTTGGAAAGCTTACGGAACACTGATTCCAACGAGGTATCACTTGTGGAATTCCCACCCTAATCGTACAAGAAAGGTAGGTCATAAAACTTTTTTAAAATACGAAAAAATTAGAACTTGGGGGGCCCTTGCAACCCATTCAGACACCCAATGCTGACAAAACGATGATAATGTATATGCAATAAACTTGTTATAATAGTACTTTAAAAGATGGTAGCAATTGCTGCAATGCAAAGTGAGAGAAAAATTCAGAAAAAAATCTATAAAGCGCCCTGTATACAATTTTCGAAGGGCTGTTACAGAAATTCACGTTGGCGGCCCTGGTGACCCCTCTAATCATGATTGAAACACCGTTGGATATGTTATGGAACACAGATTGCAACGAGGCAACAAGAGTTATGCTTCTAGACCAATTCAGTGAAAAAATATCTCGTCTTATATGGAAGCCCAGAAAATAAATGTAATTTACGTTAAAAAAAAAAAAAAAGATACTTAAAAACTTGGCCAACCTTGTCCCTTTTCTACTTCCCTCATATAAGTAACAAGTACTTTTGCAGGGTATTAGCGTGCAATTTTATGACTGTACAGTCCAATGGAGAATGCCCCCCAAAAAATTAACGAAAAAAAAAAAAACACGAAATTTACCTTTTTCGTCTCCGCCGTGGTACTCCCCACATACATAAAATGCATATCGGTGACAAGCTTCATCTTTCACGAAGACTTTGATACCAAAATTATCTTCCTAGCTTAATTAGGGGCTGAGTTATTAAGGTTTAAAGTCCAACGCAGCAGATGCGTCCTTTGGCGTTTAAAGGTTAACTTACGATCATTGTATTCCCAAACAAGAATTCAGAGTAGAAATAATCGAAAACTATACAGAAAATAATTAAAGGTCAGTAATGTGAAACATACTGTATAATGCATTATGTACTGTATATCAGATGACCAGCTTGCTATTTAAAAATATCCCCATACTCCCATCTATTTTACATTTATAGATCCGTATTTCCAATGTGTGAAACTAAGAACATTTTACAAGAGGAATAAACTGAACATTTGAAAATTATCATGGGGAAATTCAAAATTTATATAAGACATCCAGCTTAACAGAGAGGAATTTCTCCATCATTCCCCTAGTAATTTGCACACTGCGTATTTCAGAATCTTTTCACTACATATTAAATTCATTTTTTTTTTTCAAAGACAAATTTGGAGAAAAAGTAACTCTAAGAGTTTGTATAAATTGAATTACATTGTAAACTGAATAAACAATGATATGTAATTGTTTGAAGTAAGATATAAAGCATTCATATGAAGGAATTAATACAGAAATAAAATAGATGAATAAGCTATACTATAGTTACAATTTGGACAATCTGTACTCCTCTATAATTCTGTACTGTGTGTGTAAAAGTTTAAAATTTTAGTTAAATGATCAAAGCCAATAACAAATAATGAATGTATAGCTGATTCATCAATTTATTTTTCTTGTGAATAAAACAATAGGGAGGGAGACAACAGTGGCTCAGTGTTAGAGCGTTCACGCTGGTTCGATCCCAGCTCACGCCCAGGGGCGTTATTTGGGGAGGGCAGGGAGGGGCAATTGCCCTCCCCCTAAGTTTGAGATTTATATAGATTTTATCAATGGACTAGTAGTAATCAGTGAAAAACGTGAAATTTTACATATATCAAGAGGTCTTGCCCCCCCCCAAGCAAAATCTGAAATGATGGTACTGTTCACGCCAAGTGAAGTTTGTGGTGGACAAACACCGTGTGCGTGGTTTTCTCGGGTTCTCCAGTTTCCTTCCACTTTCTTCATTCCACTAGCTCATTCATTTATTCTCATCATCACCGTCCCCTTTAGCCTATTCAGCATAACCGTGGCCCGTAAAACTCAAAGATTCAAAAAAAAAAAAAAAAAAAAAAGAAAGAAAGAAAGAAAGAAAAGAAAAGAAAAGAAAATGCGTCTACTTACTTGACTTAAAAAAGCTGCAATCGCCTATTCTTCATTGCGTTGAACTTCTGCAGAACTTTCATGATGTCTATGTTTTCAGTTCGTTTCTTTTCAAACGCAAGAAACACCAGGTTGGCCAATCGTTTCTGACTCATGGAAAGTCTTTCTGGGCTATTTATGCGGGTCAACACAGAAAACGAAGATTCACATAACGCGGTACTGCATGCAAATGTTCGGATAGAAGCAAGTAGAGCATAAGTATCTTCATAAGCCATTTTAACCTTATAGATTTCACTGAAGTTGTCAGAAGAATTACATTTGCTAACATACGCCTTTGCAACAGCAAGTTCTTCTTTAGACGGTATGGTAATTCCTAATGAAGATAAGTAGTCTGTTTTCGGAAGCTCGAGATTTTCTGCTGAAGTAACTGCGTCCAACAAAGCATTGTTACTGTAGAATCGTCTGTTAATTTCTATAAGAACTAAATCAATCGACTCGTAGAACACCTGTCGCAAACACTCAACTTCTGTATTCCCTACACCAGTTGTTTCTGCTACAACAAAATCCTGTAGTGACGTACTTATTTTTCTTTTCCTTGAAGGGCGTTGACAAGCTTCTTCAATGTGGGTATCTTCTATCATGCGATTTGCTTCACCTACAATATCTCGAAATGTTTCATCATTTCGAATATTGTTCAATGTTTCCACAGCAGCATCAACCAGATTTCGTGCGGTACTTAAACTTGCTTCATGCGACTGGAGAATTTTATCAACAGGATGAAGAATTTCAAGTATTTTTTTCATCAATAATAAACAAAATCGGAACTGCAATTTCCCAACAGTCAGAATAAGTCCAGTACTTTCTACTAATTCATCCCCATTAAAATTCCCGTTCTTAACCAACTTTAGCACTTCCAATATTTCCATATAATTGTCGCGAATTATTTGTATTACCCGTAAATGTCCTGACCAACGGTGTTCTAAAAGACGAGCAAGATTCCGACCTTCATACAAAGTAGCAATTTTACTTCTTTTAAGGAAAGTATAAAGCATGACACACTGATCAAAATGTTGTTTGACAAGAGGAATATCGTTCACACATTTAATTACTACTAAATGCAATCTGTGATTGAAACAATGTATGTAAGGAATATCACGTCCTAGTCGTTGCTGTATTATTGCTTGCACTCCACCCTTCTTCCCGCTCATCACAGAAGCCCCATCGTAACACTGGCTCAACAGTCTTGTGCAATCTAAACCATAGTCCCGAAGAACATTAAGTGTGAGATCGGCAAAGGAATCGGCACTAAGAGATGGCAGAGTTTCTATGCTTAAAATAGACTCACGAACTTTTCCGTCCTTCACATATCGAATACCGATAGCCACATTTTCTCGATTGTTTTTGTCACGTGTTCCATCCTCCAATAGAGTGAACCATGGCACATCTGCACTGTTAATGTCATCAACAATATTTTCTCGAACAGTATCTGTCATCACTTGAATTATATCATTCTGGATTTCCGGAGATAAATAGGAAGCATTTTGAGGAATTTGTTTGTAACAATCGGCCAGTTTCTCGTCCTTTCTTAATGTATATTCAAACATATTTCGGAAAAGGCTCTGTTCCTCGTGTTCTTCAACATTATAAGTCCCTCTCATTGGTAATTCATTCACAGCTAGGAACTGAATAATTTCCGCGATGCTCTTTACATAATACTGATTTTTTTCAAGTACACTTTGATTTACTAAAAGTGACACTGGTTTCCCTACAGCTGTGCGCTTTTGTTTCTCTGCCCACATAGTCATTGCAACGATATGTGTGGTTGTTGCGGCATGTTTTATTAAACCTGCTTTTGATTTGTCAAGAGCGGCCTTCCAGTTACTAAAACCTTTAGATGTAAAAGCTACTTCTTTACATCCATAAGGTTGAAACTGTCTGCATGCGTAACAAAACGCAGCATCCCGGGATTGCGAATATTCCAACCACGTAAATCTCTGAAACCATTCCGTTTGAAAGCATCGTCCGTCTTTATTCCGAGGATAAGATTCCAGTTTTATTTGTTTAATATTTTCCCCCGGTTTTGAAATATCTTGTGGTATAGTACTGATATTCTTGTTTTTGTCATTCGCTGATGATGGAACGGAAACAACGGGGTCACTAGTGACTTTCGTACGTATTATAAATTTATCCATTTTTACACTGAAATCTTAATTAAAAAAAAAAAAAAAAAAAAAAAAAAAAACCTCACTGTGCTTGCAGAAAGAACGCAAAACACATCACGATGCGCACGCAATCAGTTAAAACAGACGCTTAATTACTATAAAAGTCATTAGTCATTAATGCACTGAAAACTCAAACAGCTTCCACCAAGACACAAAATTGTGCGTATCTCCGTGCGGCACTAAAGCACAAACACCCACCACTGCGGAACATTGACTTCTCTAACGCACGCACACGAACTACGCGTATGAACAAATGTTATCTATTGATGTCGAAGAAAATCTGATGGCTACCGACTGGCACCAAGAGAGGCAGTAGAAGGGGCAATAAAACAGCCACTCCGCCTACTATACTGACCCTACATACGAAAGTACTTGTGGATCGTAGAAGATTTACTGTACTGCCATGAAAAATCTATATTTTCAAACCTCTGTTGTACGCCGATGAAAATTGGCGAGGTGGGGAAAAAGACAAAACACTTCCTCTCATTCTCTTTTCGTTTGGTGGCTTCCCCCCCAACTCATTTTACAACAGCAACTCTCCGTCCCTAACCTTCCTCCTTGAATTTGAAGATGACTTATTTATGGCACAAGCCACCAGGCCTGACAACGGCGTTCTTTGTATACCAACTGCAATCGGGTTGAAACAGAATAAGAAGACAAAACCTTCTGGTTTATTTTTATAAAAATACTGAAGGAGTGTAGTTAGCAAAATAAATGAAATGTTGCTTCCGACAAAGTATTTCTCATAACTTTAGTTTGTGGCCAAAGTCTGAATACGATAAAACAAAAACAATGTTTCCATGCATTGCTCGTTTCTTTATATTGAAGCATTTAAAACACTGGTGAAAGCTTCAGGGGGAGCTGAAGGTAGCCACAGGGGGGGCTCAGCCCCCCCCTCGCCCCCTCCTAGCTACGGGCCTGTCTGAAAGGTCAAAATAATCATATTTTTGAAACTGTATTTTCTAAGTGAAAGAGGAACAATTGTCACCATAGATACAAGAACTGGCTGACATACAGCAGTTTATATTACTACTTGATCACCTCAAATGTAATTTCTGATCGTTGAAATTCCATGTAACTTTTTCGCGCTCAGTCTTGCTACCCGGAAGGCCTGAAATTAGCACGTGGATGTACTTAAGAAAACTAATTTTAGGAGCTACTTTGGTCTTATAGAGAGTCTTTCATTTTCCCTGATTACCAAATGTTTCAGCCACCTCTGTCTAAGTACTGAAATACGGGAATCCAAGTCCTCCAACTCTACCACCTCTTCAGTTTACCTGCGCCAACAACGAACCTAGATATCTCGGAAAAACTGATTTTCATGAAAAACGATATAGCTTATAAGTAGCAAACCCAGAAAAAAAAAAAAAAAAACATCACTCATCATTATATCTGCAACGGCCGATATTAAGAAATAGTAGAATTAGAGAAAATATTATTAGTCATCTGAAAAAATCAAGTTGAGAAAGCATCTTTCAAAAACGATTGTCAATTGAGAATTTATATGTGATAACAATAATTAAACAACCAGAAGTGTTACTGGAAATATCACATAAAAAGGAAATTAATCTGTACATCAACTTGTACCGAAAGTTTGACGGAAAATAGTACGGGCAGTTTTGTAATAACAGCAGGTCGGTAGCCAGAACACTAAAATTTTATACAAACTTTAGATTGAAATATATAAATATATATATATATATATATATATATATATATACAGGGTGGGCCATTTTAATCAATCCACAGAAATATCTGAAAAATGATAAAACATAGAAGAAATGTATGAAGTACACGTTATATACTGCTAAGGGGGAAAACAAATTCCGCCAAAAGTACTCCTCTCCGCCCCCCGTAAGTGGGGGTAACGGGGGGCAACTTTGAAATGTTAAATGTGAACATGGGTCGAGCAATACCTCACTCGAAAGGTCTCGGAAAACTAAGTAACGCTGTACCAAAAGATGTTTCATATTTAGAACCAGTTTCAAAATGGCCGCCATGATATGGTTCGGAAACTCCAGTACCCGTAGTATGAAAACCATGTAAGGTAAATCAATGGAACAAAATTGAAATACGTAAATATCATAGGGCATATCGAATGGTGTGGTCCCTGTGATCCCAGTGGCCTCCCTGCAGGGTCTTGGGGGCTAACTTCAAGATTTCAAATAGTAACATGAGTCGAGTGGAAAATCGTTCGATAAATCTTGCAAAATCAAACATCTTGCAGGAGAAAACGATTGAGGTGAAATGGCAGTGTTCTCAAAAGGCCACCGAAACATATTATCCGTGTCAGAGGAAAGGTTTAGTACCCGTAGTATGAAAGCGATTGGAGATAAATCAACAGAAAAAAAAACTGGAATAGGTAACTGACGTAAGGCACATCGAGAGGTTTTGTCGGGGTGACTCCACTGAAAGGTATCCGGGGCCAACTTGAAAATTTCAAATAGCAACTTGAAGCGAGTAACATCACGTTACATAGACAAATGAATATCAAGCAGCTTCTGTAAGAATATTTTCGACATGAGACACCGTTTGCAAAATGATCGCCAAGACATGGTGAATGTGTCTAAGAAAACGTCTAGTGCCCATAGTATGAATACGGTTAGAGATAAATGAAAATAACAAAAAATAAATAGGAAAACCACGGAGGCGTTCCAAGGCTCGAGAATGATACAACAGAGATAAAAATGTTAGAGTAAAATTGCCATAATGTATAGAGATAAATCCAAGTCCTGCAAAATAATCTCTTCCTGCGCTCTGTATGTGAGTGGGGTGGAAAGTAACTGTGAAAGTTCAAATGAGAACTCTACTTTAATTCACAAATTAAGGCTACGCTACAAATAGGTATGGTGTGGTTGAAACATTTGTTTGTAAGGGTGACGCTGTAGTGACTAAAAAAAGTGAAATTTTATTTGAATGGTAACGCATATCTGTATGGCTGACAAGGGACATCACCCAATTTTCCGGCTCCGATTTCAATGAAACTTTATCTTCTGATAGAGGACATATATGCATTATTTGTGATGACAGAAATTTTTGCCATGGTGTATGTTTTCTATTTTTTTATAAGTTTTAAGATTTGTGATGTGCTTATTAGAGATTACTGCAGAAGTCCCTTACTACCCTTTGTAAACGTAGTGTTAATGAAATAACAACCATGTAGATACATATAAGGCCTAGGGGAAAGTCGTATGGTAGGTATGACCTCGACGGCAGCCATCTTGAAATCCGCCATTTTGAATTAACATCATTTTTTTTAAATGGGAACAGGGTAATATAATACATAATTTCGGGCTAGAATTTAATCAGAAAGACAATGGTGAAGTTAGTTTTAAGATACGCTTATTTGGGGGAAAACTACAGGCATATTAATTGCTTATATTTACTATTTGCGTAAGTATCTTACCTCCGCTTCTAGTCAGCGTATTAATGATAATAAGAGGATAAAAGATTCAGTAATACATATTATACCTAGAGGCAGGTGATACAGTATGGGTAACTTAGACGGCAGCCATCCTGAAATCCTCAATTTTGAATTAAAGTAAAGTCTTGAAAAATGAAAACCATAGCATGTGACACCTCATTTTACTAGCAAATTTTCCCAAAAAGCCAATGGTATGTTTATTTTTCTTCTATAGTTAACCAGAATTAATTTAGGACTGCTTCTAATGTGCATCAAACGCAGATTATTCGATCTTTCAAATTGGCAACACTCCTAATTTTCACCGCATGTTTTAAGATTCCAACTGGCACTTTGCAATTGTTGCCATGGCTCATGTTTTCTAAATTTATTACATTTTTTAAGAGTTGCGATTTGTCAGTTTATGAATAGTGTTGGGATAAGCATCCATCAATCTTTCTGAATTTTGAAGACTTCCAATGTAATTATTTATTTCCTATACCTGCCCTTCAAAAACTCGTTTACTAACATGAATCATCACACAAGGAAACTTTGCATTCAGGTAATACCAAACACGTAACTTGTAATGAATAGTAGATGAGACGAGAAATCAAATGAAAATTCATTTCAAAAACTAAAACGAAATATGATTGTTGTGTAAATCAATGGTCTTTTGTTTTGTTTTATATTTATTTCTTTAATGTTTATTTATTTATTTATTTATTTTTATGGCATGTTTTTAGCTAATAAGACAAAAATGTCATTCGTTTTCTAGCAATTGTTGTCGAAGGTTCATATTTGTAAGGTTTATAATCAGTTTTGATCGGGATCTCTTTATAAACAAGTTACCTGTTTTCATAGTATGTTCATAGTACAAACAGCGTGTTGGAAACAGTCATACTATGCTTCTTTTATATATTGTCTATCAGTGCTGCTGTTCCTTTAAAGTTGTATTTATTAAAAATATTTTATTGATTGTCGTTTGCGCAACATTTAGGCTACATTTCCTGATAATTTTGTGTTCATATAACAACAATTTGTTTTAATTTCATTTGTATTTCTTTACGTCACATTGGTCCATAGGCTTCTCATATCTTCTGGTTTGAAATAAATAATTACAATGCAAGTCTTCAAAATTCAGAAAGATTGCTGGATGCTTATCCCAACACTATTCATGAACTGACAAATCGCAACTCTTAAAAAATGTAATAAATTTAGAAAACATGAGCCATGGCAACAATTGCAAAGTGCCAGTTGGAATCTTAAACATGCGGTGAAAAATTAGGAGTGTTGCTAATTTGAAAGATCGAATAATGGGCGTTTGGTGCACATTAGAAGCAGTCCTAAATTTATACTGGTTAACTATAGAACAAAAAATAAACATACCATTGGCTTTTTGGGAAAATTTGCTAGTAAAATGAGGTGTCACATGCTATAATTTTCATTTTTCAAAACTTCACTTTAATTCAAAATGGCGGATTTCAAGATGGCTGCCGTCAAGGTTACCCTTACCGTACTACTTGCTTCTAGGCATAATATGTATTGCTGAAGCTTTTATTCACTTATTATCATTAATACGTGGGTTAGAAGCGGAGGTAGGGGACTTACGCACATAGTAAGTATAAGCAATTAATAAGCCTGTAACTTTTTCCCAAATGGGCGTATTTTAAAACTAACTTCACCATTGTCTTCCTGATTAAATTCTAGCCCGAAATTATGTATTATATTACCCAATTTCTATTTAAAAATCTTGATGTTAATTCAAAATGGCGGATTTCAAGATAGCTGCCGTCGAGGTCATACCTACCATACGACTTCTCCCTAGGCCTTATACGTATTTACATGGTTGTTCTTTCATTCACACTACGTTTACAAAGGGTAGTAAGGGATTTCTGCAGTAATATCTAATAAGCACATCACAACTCTTAAAAATTATAAAATAGCGTTCCACTTGTAAACATAAAATACGACTTCTGTACACTGTGCACAAATACAGCACCGGTTGAAAATAGTTTCTAATACAACCATCATTTATATGCACACTCTTATTTTATCCCTAGTAAAGTACTCGTAAGAATTTTACACTAGTAACCTACACTTGTAAACATAAAATACAGGTGTATTACTTTGTATTTAACTCTATCGCTTGCAGAAATTGTTCTTTATAAATGTGTCTTTGCGTACGAAGTAGGGACTTTTTCTTGTAAATCTTTCAAAATTTGGTGCACCAAAAGTAAACTAGAACCATGTTTATTATAAATTCAAAGGTAAATAAACTGACCAAAATGCAAGTAGTAAGATTGACTGACAATGTACTATACACAGGCTCTCACACAACAATGCATGATATGTTTTACTTCTGTAATATAGTGCTGATGGGATTCACTAAAATTTTACTTAGGTGTTTTATTTTTCTTTCTTTTTGTCCTTGAACATAAAATATGAGTTAGGATAGGTAGGTTGGCTTTGGTTAGCTTAACAAAGTATACATTTGGTAAACTTGTTCTATGATATTAAATACTTCACCAAACGTAAAAATGTGTTAATTGTGCTTTAATATCACAAAAATTACAGGTTCAAGTTTTCTTTTGCATACGCAGCAGCTGGGTCGTAATTAATGAATGTCTTAAAATGTTTTATACTTCTTCATTCTGCATTGGATTGTGTTAACGAAATGTAAAGTTTGGCTTTTTTGCTATACTTAGTAGCCCTATACAATTATAATTATTTATTTCATTATTTGCGTTCGTTTGCGATCTGCAAAGTTTGCGAACATTATTACGAAATTAGACTCATATACTGTTATTTGTTATGATACCATTAGTTTCCAATGTTTGCATTTAGTGTTTATATGCACCGTTACGTACAATATTATGTCCTAGCAACTGTTCGGAATATTTTTTGCAATATATTGTACGAAAGTCATTTCAAAAGTTCTGTAGACTGAAAGATATTATGGAAGTAAATAATTTATTGTACAAAATACCTTTACAGGCCTTCAATACAATCTCCATACTTGTTTACGACAGCTTCCCAATATTTTGTAAATTCTGTATTCTGGACCTTCATTGTTGAGGTGTTTGATCACTCGGGTTACCTCACTTAAAGCTTCTTCAATCGAATCAAAACGTTTTCCACAGAGTGGCCATTTTAATTTTGGGAAAAAATCGAAGTCTGGTGGGCTCAAATCAGGACTATATTGGGAAGAGAAGTATTTCCCATCCATACTTCTTAAGTGTCACCCTTACTTGTAGAGCAGTATGCGGCCTTGCATTATCGTTCAGATGAGGACACCAGCTGCAAGCATATCAGGATTTCTTTCACGAATTTTCCGGAGCAAAAAAATTTGCAGAAACAGTTTGTAGTATACGCCTGGTACAGACGTCCCCTGTAACACTCTATTGTAGCCATCTCTCCATTTGTATCATACGCGAAGATCATTGTGAGTTAAACCTTTGATTGTTGCCGGCGGAATTTCTTCGGGAGTGAAGAGTCTGAACTGTTTTATTGTGGCTACTGAAACTTCATTTCTGGTTCCAAGTCTCGTATCCAGGTTTCATCAATTGCAACATTTCTTCGTAAAAAACTGATTTCCTTCTGTTTGATAACGTTGAAGCAATTTTTCTGCGATTCTTTTGCGACATACTTACTGCTCTTTACTCAGATCATGCGGAAGCCATTTCATCTTTATCTTCAGCTTCTCAGTAATGATTCTGTAAACTGAAGTGACAGACATTTTGGCCTCATATGCATTTTTCTTACATGTTTTCGTCGATCCTCTCTCAAAATGTCATTCACAATTATCTCAAAGGTGTAGTATGTTGCAGCTGAAGGGCTTTCACTTCTTGGGGTGCCCGAAGTGCTTACACGGCCTTCACGAAAACGAGTTGAGCACCGTAATACTGTGCTATGATCCACTACACTATTTCCACAAACCTCCCGCAAAGCATTGTAAATTTCAGTTGGATTCTTTCCACATAGGGTTTCAATTTTGATATAGGAACGCTTATCATCATGTGTAACCCAACCGCAGTCGGGTTCACCAATGAATTTCTCACAACACAGCTACGCAAATCAGAAAACATAAACAATCTTCAAGCCAAAACTTTGACCCACAACTAACCTAAAAGTGAACTGGATCAAACCACTCAAACGGTCGTGCATGGGCTGTGTACAAGACTTTAAAAAATACCCTCGTACTTATACCTGGACCCAGCAGGAATTTATTTCGGGAGGGATCTAAAGCGTTTTGAGGGTCCAAATACAAATTGAGGCTAAACTACATATCAACATTTCTAAAGTTGCCCCTAAAAGTAGACTACATTTACAAAGAAGTCGGGATTTCGGGGGGTCCGGATCCCCAGGACCCACCCCCTGCTTACGCCCCTCCCTGGACCCTCTCATTTTGTAACACAACACAAAGCGAAAATAAGCATTTCGGTTTTACTTTCACGTGGTGACGTGTTTTTTTTCTACGGACAGAGTCCCACGTTTGCTTATCCTGAACTCCAAGAATATGTTGCACCATAATGACCATGTAGCACAGGATAGTGTTTTTTTCTCCCTTGTCTTCATTTACGCGCATACACACTGTCGCTGATATGCCTCCTCCATACGGACAAAAGCCCGTATGAGTTTCCAACTTCGTTCTTTCAAATAGATGAAATGATAGTTCCTAGTGACCAACATGCAGAAGTTTGTACGTATTTTTTAGAGAATAATCGCTTTTCAGACATATCATATTGCAGAAAATCATAAATCTGTATTCAATTATTGAGAAGCATTGTGCAAAAAGCAAAAGATTTTGTTTGAATTATAATAGGAAATTTGTGTGGTTATGTCTTCTTAAAGTTAAGCTTCGCGGGCATGGTTGCTCAGTGGTAGAGCGCTTTCCTTTGGTGTGTGGGGTCCCTGATACGATTTCCGGTCCAGTAAGTTTGTGGTGGATAACATCGTGTCCATGGGGTTGTCGGGTAGTCTCGCTTTCTCTCACATTCTCATCCCATTAATTCTTCTATCATCAGTCACTTGCCTTAATCATTGACCACCTTAGCCTAAATGGCATAAACGTGGGACGTTATACAGAAAATTAAGCTGCGCTAAGGAATACGATGTCGCATATTCGTTACACAATATGTTTACACTTTTTTGTTTACAAGCATACCCACCTTTGCTAACGCGCCTGACCCCTATAGACAACTTGAGTTCCCATTAGTTTCACCCTGCCCTGACTTGGTTAAATACTTCCTTGTTTTTAGTGACCATCCAGCACAGATTTGATCATTTTTTTATACTGTACTCACTTACTTGCCAGTACACTATGGATCCAACCGTTCATGGACTCACCAGGTTCAAGTTTCTTAACCGATCAGATACATTTCTTGTTTTTAATGACCACCTAACACAGATTGTTTGGTATTTGTTCCACTATAGCTTTTATGGCATATATCTACGTGCTGTATTTTTACTCATAACGTTTGAGTCCTCATAAGGGAATCGACACCTGTGAATCCTTAAATGCAACTAACATCTTAAAGAACAATTTGTAAATTATTTGTACTTAATTTCGTGGTGAATGAAATACAAAATAAGTTGTGTATGTTCCCCTAAGATTGGACAGTGCGTATAAATATTGGATAATCTGAAAAAAAAAATGCTACCATTTAACTGAGCTTAGCCTATGTATTTTCAATTAATATTGGGAACTATTAATATCTACGTTTTATTCTTTTCTAACTTATATTCAGGAGAAATAAATTAAATTAAATAAATATATGTTTATGATGATCAAGAAACAATTATTCGTAACATACATTATAAAATTCATGAAACAGAAAACAATAGTATTTCCTTATTTTAAAGTTTACTTTAATTCGGCAGGTCACAGAATATATCTTCAGTCACAGATTATTACTTTCATATTCCTCCAACGCAGAGGGAAAACAGGGAATTTTGAAACAGCGTTACCATCTTGTACAGCACAAAATTCTCAGCTTTTACATAGTACCGAATATCTTGGTAAGTACAAGACTTATCGATCTCAAATAAACGTCACAATGCTCCTTATGACATACTGATTTGCTCTATGAATTTTAAACCATGCTGTACTAGGGACCTTTTCCAAGTTATTGAACTATTTCCAAACTCAACTTTTCTCTCTTCTGTTGTGGCAACACTGTTTAGCTGATCCTTCTAAACTTGAAGTTATTTTGAAGAGTTCTTCCCAGTATTTAATTTAATGTGGATAAATAGTTACTACTTCATTCCTTGTGTGTGTTAAAGGCGTTTAAATTTGACACACGTTTAACGTTATTTCTCAAAAAGTATGCAACTCTGATCTGCGAGTGTCATCTGTTTCGTCTTTGTTTTCATTGCTAATTCGAATTGGTTCCTGTGTTATAAAGGTGGGACATTATAAATGGTGCACCCGGTGTATATATATATATATATATATATATATATATATTTACTGAGGTAACTTGAGTTCACAAACAACCGAAATTCCTGGGGGGTTGAAGGTGGTTGCAAAAAGGTTTAGCCCCGTTGATCATCCCCTGTCTACGAACCTTGGTTAATTTGAAATATGAGGTTGTCTGGAAGGCATTGGAGCTTTGTTTTCCGGAAACTACAGGGATAAGTTGTCATACTACGCGTCGTGTAGTGGGTGTCCGTGATGTGTTTAGCTTCCAGGTAACGTTGCGTATCTTGGTGAAAAGCGAAGATATTGATACTTTCTTGTCGCCTCAAACCGTTACTGCGAATGTCATTTTCAAGAACGATTAAGTATGTACTCTGTAGTCGCGAAGTTTGGACACAGGATTTCGACACAGAAACAAAAGCAGTATTGCGTGCAATTGCAAGCGACATACTGGACACCGCAAATATGGATCCTTATATTATTAAGACTGTTTTCGCAAAGGATGAAACATGAGTGTACGGCATGACCCGGAAACAAAGAAATAATCGACTCACCGATCAGTGACAGCATCCAAGTTTGCGAAGGTCGAATTTGGTTGAAAATGGCCAGACTAATGGAATGAAATAGCTGATAACAGCACCACCCGCAAGATAACGTCACCGCCCATAAAGTTTCTGTGGTGTTCAAGGTATGTTTCGAGCAGTTAAAGAACTGCTGGACTTGGTGTACGGAAGAAGGGGAGACTAAAGTACGTTTGTTTTATCTTGGCACACTTCCCGCCAGTGCACTTAGTTGGGATTTAAAGTATTTTCTGCTAGCACTCACGTGAACGTTTTAATCCAATAGACGTCTTCCTGGTTTTGTCGTGTAGGTGAAGTTAGTTGTCAGCCAGCCAATCAAATGAGGTCATTGTTACTTGAAGTGCTCAGTTGCCACACGCGAACAAGTGTGTTGTGTTACAGTGATTTGTGAGTGGTATGACTTTTCGCTGTTTGGGAGCGTATTGTAACTGTCAACCGTAGCGTGGCAGCAATATGTTGCAGACAGATCCATCCTTTAGACGGGAAACGTGCCAAGATAAAACAAACGTACTCTAGTTTGGGGAAAATTACAACGACGAATACACCAATGAGTGTATTTTTTTCGTGTACTATGGTTGGATGCTTTTCAGGTAGACCTTGCACAAAGTTTGTGTCAAGTGTGGATGCAGTAAAAATGGATATATGTCGTTCTCTGGATTCAAACAATTGGCCAAATGTAAAGTTATGAATATAGGTCTATACGGGGAACTCTAACAGTGAGAAATATTTATGTCATAACCACCATGTTATTTTATTAGTGAAGAGATTTATGTATAGTTCTGAAGTTCATTAAAGGATTATGTACCTGGTTTGGTTCAAAATCTTTGATACACTTTCTGCACGTAACTCAATTTTCTCCTTTTTTGTCTTGCAAATGGGAAACTCCGTGCCTTAGTCTCTTGTAGTTTCACTACCTGTTTAGGGGACACGATGGCTTAGTGATAGAGCGCTTACTTTTGGTGTCTCTGGTTCGACCCCGGCCAAGTAAGCTTGTGGTGGACAACATTGTGTTCATGGGTTTCCTGCTTCCTCCCACATACTCATCCCACCATCATTCACTTGCCTTAATCATCCGTATCTCTTAGCCTAAAGGGCATAATCGTGGGACGTTAAACTGAACGTTCACTTCACTATCTGTTGAAGTAGATTTGTAACTGCAGTTATAATCTTCATTGCTGTCATTGCTGGTGGCAAAAACACACCATCTAACTTTACTCTCATGCAGTGGCGGTGATTGGACGTTAAAAGTGTGTGTGTGGGGGGGGGGTCAAGGCATGATCTGAATAATTTGTATATCAGTGTTAGTTTTCCAGGTTGATTTTAACACTTTGTTTGACGAAAGGATGTATAACTAATAGGATACTATATTTTTTTTTAGTTAAAATACCATATATCGTATTTCATATTTTATTAAGTAAATTGACAAGAGCAACGCAAGTATGTACTCATAAATAACGAAAGTGTAAGAAGAGATTTGATTGCTTGCTCATGCACATTTTACAATTCTGTCTGGAATATTGTGTGATCAGATTATTTAATAACAAATTTTCAAAACAAATAAATAGAAGGGATAATAGCAATCATAGTAATAAATAATGAGGCTTGTTTTGTAGAAGTTATATTGAAACTGGGGATTAATGAACAACTTATATTTTTAATTCCACACATGCCATTAAATGTATGTTATTAAAAATACACAATTGAAATATTAATTGCTTTTAATTGCAATTAAAACGCAATTCCTGTAGCTTTCTTAACTAAACGGGAAGACGAATAACCCATATGTACTCACGCAACGACAAATATGTGACACCATTTTTTCTATGAACCAGTAATACATACGAAAACTTTTCATTTCCAAATGAAACTATATACATTACGGGGTCACTTCAGAAAAGTGGGGGACAACTGCCCCCTCTTGCCCCCCGAATCGCCGCCCCTGCTCTCATGTAACATTTTGTTTGTTCGACTTGCATTTGTGTAGGTAGTTATTTATTATTTCTATTGGATTGCTCTTCTATGTGTTGTTTGTAATGGAATCCTGTCACGATGAATGTCTCAGAAACGTTAGAACGTCTACTGGTTGGTGGAAAGTTATCCATAAGAACATGGCTAATGTCAGATGGTGTAATGTAAGCTACATGAGGTGCAAGGACTACATGAAGGCTTAGTGATTGAATCCAACCCAAAATTATCTTCCATGAAGATTGTGGGTTGATATGGATAGATCTCTATTTTTTTGGAACGCAGTAAGTGCATTTCCAACTGTTGTAGCTCGTGCATAAGCAGTAGACAGCACTGAAGCTATTTGTAATGTGTAAGTATTCAACCTGGATGAGATTTGAGCCATGATTCTGCAGCTTGAGCATACTAAGACTTGAATGGAGCCATAAACTCAACATCAAGAGATTGCATTTTATGTGCGGAATGAGAAGGTAAATAAATAATTATTATTCATTCTCACGAGCTTTGTGGATAATCGATATATTTATGGGAGTAATGACCGTAGACAATCAACACTACTGGTTCTTCTTGAAAAGGTTTTACTATAGAAATAATGATCTAACCGTTGTTTAAAAGTTTCACATTGAATCCACCGAGACACATGACATCTGCAGTTGATTGTGCGGAAATCCCATCCACCAATTCTGCCTTCATATATTTTTCCTAGGACCACAATAATAGGAGGCACATTCTATCCAAATATACTCATCACGTTATCACTGTTATTAACACATCTGAAGAGTCCAGGGGAAAAGGGGGATGTTCATTTTCACTAATTTTTCAGGAAACGATTTTTAAAGTTCAAAATATTTTATTTCCAAAACTAATCGTGAAAAATGCTTCGAATTAGGTTTACAAGTTCGTTATTATATTGGAAAACTAGCTTGCAAAATCTTATGCTCAACGTATATTATTGTAAAAGAATAAAATAAAATAAAATAAAATAAAAGACATGAGGTTGGTTTGTACTGGGGAAAAAGGGGTTCATTACAGGCAAAACAATGGAAAAAAGAGGCGATTGTTTTTTTCTTAATAAAAGCAATATTATTAAAAATAGATCGTTTTTTCCCTTTGTCGTTTTTATTCTCCTGTACTCCGCTAATTATTTCTTTGTTAGTCCCATATAGAAGGTTTGAGCATCTGGGCTGCATAAGACTTTCAAAACTTGCTGAATCTGCCATTTTTCTTCCGATATAGGCAACTTCCGTTTTAAAGAGAGGAAAAGATATTGTAAATCACACCAATAATTATCGTGTTGATCATAGCATCCTATTCAAACTGTTCTCAACCGATTAAACCTAATACTGTATTGCACAACAAAAATTTTGGAAATGTACTTTTAATCCTCGAATCAGTATCAAGTATGGGAGAGTGGGGCAAGGAGAACAAGTGGGGTACAAAGGTTCATTGACTTTGTTGACCTGATAGTCAACGTTGTATAAACGACTAACTGACATTGCTTACAGAAAGATGCATGCAAGAGTCTTGGAAGTCTTGCATTTAAGAAATCTCAAGCTTTTCATAGGTAAATTTTACTATGGATATAAGGGACAATAAACTCTACAATGCGCCAATAGTAACGGAAATACAATGTATGTTTCTAAAAGTAATATAGTTTAATTTTGTGTAAGTATCATTTCATGATAGTGTACAGCATAGGTGATGACTGGGTGCCAACGTTTCACTACTTATAAGATATGCCTAAATCACAACGTTTCGTAATCTGTTTATATTTTTTTAACACATCCAATACTCCACTGGTTTCCAAACTGGGGAGACAACCCTGAAACGCATGAAAGGAAATCAAGACGGCACAGATTATTGAAATACCATGAATTGCAAAATATTTTTTACACTCTAAAGGAGTCAGATTTTTCTTTTCAACCACTATTAGCTAATTCTTGTCTTAAACAAACTTCCAATTAAATATTGAGCTTTTGTTTTACTGATTCCAATATGTACTCTATGGGGCAGAAACTTTGACATTACGCAAAAGCGATGAAAAAATTACAGGCTTTCGAAACATGAACATGGAGAAAAAAGGAGAGAATTAGCTGTGCTGAACGGAAAACGAATGAGAAGGTGTCAAAAATATTAGCAGTAAGGGAAAAAAGAAGAATTTTAGATATTGTTAAGAGGAGGAAGAGGAAGTGGTTAGGATATTGGCTGAAGAGGAACTGTACAATGAGGGACGTGCTAGGGGGTATTGTGGAAGGAGAGAGAAAGAGGGAGCGAAGGAAACTAGTTGAAGGAAGGTATTAAAACAGAGAATTGCTGCTTCAAGACGAATAGACTAGCTGAGGACCACCGAACGTTGAACCTTCTGTTGCAGCAAGTAACCTGTCAATAATGGCAGAATAGCTATTATTATTATTATTATTATTATTATTATTATTATTATTATTATTATTATTATTATTATTATTATTATTAGACCCTATTATTATTATGATATGTTTAGCAATATTGACCAAAAAAGAGAGAGAGAAAATTAAAATAATAATTATTATAATCAAACATCTTAATATTTTAGAATAATTTGAGTGAAAATTGAAAACGACTCAACTGTTTATGACTTTTGTAAATGAAATGAAATTTTGAGTTTTACGTCCCACGGTTATGCCGGTTAGGCTAAAGGAGACGGTGATAATGAGCAATGAAGAAAGTGGGAGGAAACGGGAGAACCCCGAGAAAACCCATGCACACGGTGTTTGTCCACCACAAAGTTCACTTGGCGGGTTTGAACCCGAGACCCCTAGCACCAGAGGTGAACGCTCTACCACTGAGCCACCGCGGCCCCCTCTATGACTTTTGTGTAAACTCAATGTGTCTCACTTGTGAATATGGATTACTAGCATCAGTTACATACTTCGTTGGATTAAACTAAAATAATAATAATAATAATAATAATAATAATAATAATAATAATAATAATAATAATAATAATAATAATAATAATAATAATAATAATAATATATTTCGTTTAGGGATGCGCACGAGACTAGATTTGTGGCTGTCTCGTCTCGAAAAGGTGCTGTAAAAGTGATGTCTCGACTCGAAAAATGTATATTTCTCTATTGGAAGAGCCATGTCTCGACTCGAATTTTGTCTCGACTCGTCTCGTGCGCATCCCTAATTTCATTAGTCAGTCACTTTTTACTATCAGTAAAGCTCTCTCTGATATCGGTCATTTTCGATTATTTTTATATTCCTCTCCCCTCCTCCTCCCCAAGTTGCGGGGCTGAATTTGGATTTAAACTGCATCAGAAGTGTCACTGTTCGTCTCAGAGACTCCGAAAACTATGGATTTGGCACTAAAGTCTGTGACAAACATCTTGGCATTTCAGCTAAATGAATAAAACGCAAGCTCTGAAACGACGATGCCGAGTGAGAAAGGGGTGTGGCTATGGCTTGGCCATTTGGTTGAAGAATTAAGTTTTATTTATTACTTTATAACTCCCCATTCTCCCTTCCCTAAGTTTTACCGTCAAAGTGAAATGACGAAAACACTCCCGGGCTCAAACCTCATCTACGTTGAAAATTTGATCGAGATCTGTCGGGTGGTTCAAGAGATTAGGACTCACAAAAATAGTCACTTTCAATTTTATAATATAGATTTATTGTTGTAATATAATGTTAAATCGCTCAATCCTCGATATACTGTATACCTAAGGAGGTTAAAAGTTATATTAATAAACAATTATTCAACATATAAGCATTCGCCCATGAAACCAAACTTGCGGTCACATGCACTAAGTTTTTGTCAATGTCATGAAAATGTTATTTCGATATTATTTTATGAGCACACATTGAAAATTTCCAACGGATGCTTGAGTCTCGGAGCCAAGGCCATGCCCATTTAGTCGACACCTATAGTGTACAGAATTACCGATGTTCAATACTACATTTCTCTTCAGTTTTGGAAGAACATCACCACTAATGTGCTTTGAAATGAAATGAAGTATCTAGTTTAACGACCCACAATTATGGACTAAGGCTAAGGGAGACGGTAATGATGAGAAATGACTGAAATGGTGGAATGAAGAAAGTGGGAGGAAACGAAAGAACGCCGAAAAAATCCATACATACAGTGTTTGTCCACCAAAAAAGGCTCAGATGTCGCAAGATGACACCTGTGTGGCATAAAAACGAGCTATATCCACAGAAAACGCGAACAACTAGTTCAGAAAACGACATACTGTAGCTATATGCTACAGAGGCAGATCGACTCACATGGATTTCATAAACTACTGGGAACACATTCTCTCCAGCAGCATTTTTACTGAAGCCAAGAAATCCATTTCCTTCTTTTTCTTTTACATTCTATAAAAAAATCAAGTAGTGCCGGTACTTGTGCAAGACTCTTGCGCAAGAGTCTTGGTCTTGGTCTTGGTCTTGGTCTTGTTCTTGCATGCAAGACTCTAGCGAAAACTGCAAGACCAAGACTCTTGCGCTCATCACTACTCATCAGAAAACAGGTGTTTCAATCCGTTCTTTATTCTTAACTGATAAACTAGCCGCTTCACATTCTTTGCACTTAAAGCATAAATTTGTTCTTCGTCAACAGGAAATAGGATACTAATTCATCTTCAACTACCGTTGGCAACACTGGTTTTCTTCTAATTCTACTGTCCACGCTGTTTTTGCCATTATTCTTCACGTAATTCTTTAGTGTCGACCGAGGAACACCTACTGGTTTTCGATGCATTTAATAATCTCATTTTCTTTTCTTTCACTGCAGAAATTCTTTTTCATCGCTTCCTTGTCCCAAATTTTTCTTTCTGTTGTCATCTGGATGGAAACAGGAATACCTTTTGACTTAGCTGTTTAAAATTTCATTTGACACAAATTCTTGCAATAGTGTAGAACCTGGAAAAGTGAAAATAAGTTTCTGCATATCTCGTCCAACACGCGACCGCAACTCAATATTCAGTCCACCGGGGCTGCCACGGCAGTCGAACGGAAAGGGAAGATAAAATATCTAATAGTGCAGAAATAAAATGCAGAGGTTCCACCTCTTGACCCCTTGCAAAACGTCTAATAAAATACAAAAAAAAAATCTTTAGTCTTACATGTTATTATCGTTTACATTAAGACCAACGTACAATCATCACGTACTACACAAACTGGTGTCCCATTTTCGCCCATATGCGAGATTAAAATCCACTGGGCTAGCGAAATGAGAGTTTTGTCCTCGCGGAAACAACCGTCCTCAATAGCGCGAGTTCACATTTCTTTCACACCAAAGTATAACTGAATAATATTATAATTAATTTATCACTAATTAGAAATACGTACAAAACAAACCTATCTTCAACTCCAGGTTCCTTGATAAGAAAGACTTCTCTGGGAAGCTTCAGACAATGAAAAAATTGATTCGTTGCTGTGTATTTACAGTACATGCCACACTGTTGACTTTCTCACCTGTGCAGAGTTACTGTTCCACATAGCAGATAGTCAGGAGATTTGAAAATCATAATAGCTTAAAACTCTAGGTAAGCGAAATTTGGGTACTTTTGGTTAAGATAAGACACAAACTAGTGTATATAGGGAACGAAAACGATATCTTGCAAGTATATTATGAAAAAGTCAAAAAAGCAGACTTGAGGTATCTTCAAGAAATGTTTAAGATCGCATTGACAATTATTGTCTTATCAACTAATGACAAACCAACACTTATGTGTGTTCAATAACTCATGGTGCTCTACAAGAAATTAATAATTGCATATCAACATTACGAACACAAAACTTTTCTACCAGAGCCGTAATGAATGAAAGCAGACCCACTTTTTAAGTCCATTGTTGACCCGCAGATTCTCAAAAATGTCTTTACCGAAGTACTCATAATCCAATAAAAGTTTGAAAGCATACAATTTGATAACACTACTTCAAAACCTTGTTTTCTAGTGCAAAGGCAGTAAAAGCAGCTGCCAGAACACTTTTTGTGTGTTTTAAAAGTAGTTTCTTATTAAAATGTGAAGATTTGAGGGAGTTGTGGTTGATACAAAGTTGTCACATAACAGTGACTTTCAAGGGCATTGATCGAGAACTCTTAAGATAGCAGCTATATCAAGACAAGTACTTACACAAGGGGAAATAAAACTGAGAATAATAGAGAAGAAAAGTTAGCAAAGCAACAAAGAATATGGATGGAACACATTCTAGGGGCTTCAAATCCTGAGCATAGTGTGAATTGTCTTCTAGTCTTTACATATTTTTTTTTCTTTCTTCCCAAAGGTACATTTTTTTTGTCCAATGTATTTTTTCTCAGAAACTAGGAGAAATATCATTCTGATATTTGCTCTAGTCATAATACTAAATATAATATTCCTGAAATAAAATAATTCTGTTCGTATTCCAAAATGATCTTCCAACTTTGATCACGTATAACTCAGAAATGGACATAGATAGAAAGGTGCGAATTGCGGCATAATATTCACACACATCTAAATTTTACTATCCGTTTAATAAGGTTCAATGTGTGCACCATCTGAAGCACGCAGGATATCTAAGCAATATACCAGTTCCGCCCACGTTCGGTCTAGCACGTCCTCCGTAACATGTTCAAATGCTGCGCCGATGCGAGCTCGCAATTCATGCAGGTCCTGCGCTGGGGTGTTGTAGACCACACTCTTCACAAAGCCCCAAAGAAAAAACATCTAATAGGGTGATGTTCAGAGACCTTGGAAGCCAAGCAATGGGTTCTCTTCCACCAATCCAGCGATCTGGAAGTGAGTCGTGCAAAGCCCTATTAACGATAGCGGCCCAGTGAGGAGGGGCACTGTTTTGATGAAGTATGATGTCAGGTTGTAGGTGTGCGACCAGTGGAAATGCAAACTGTTACTACATGTCCAGACTATCCAACATGTTCCAACATGTCCAACTGTCGCAGTGATTGACGCCTCTGCAAAGAAAAAAGGTCTCACCACGCGATCACGAAGCAGAGTACTTTACACATTTACATTTGAACTGTTGCGCAAAATTTCCAGGCTTACGAGGAGGTTCTCCGAGACACATATCCACACATCGTATCAGTTTACTATCCCAGACACATGAAAGCAGATTTTGACCAGGAAAATCACCTTTGTCAGGAAGTCTGACTTCTAGTCGATGCGATTCAAAATTTCAATTGCAAATGCTTTGCACTTTGGCCTATCATCAGGCTGAAACCCATGCAGCGGTTACAACTTGTAGGCATGCAACTTCAGTCGCTTGTGTGGCACCGTTGCACCAGCTCTGTGGTAGGTGCAACTGTTGAGACGTTTCAGGGACTGATTTATTTGGGATCCCAAGAAATCTCTGTTACACCCGTTCCACATCTGCTTTACTCGTGCTCAGACGTCCAGAACTTTTCCACTTTATGACACTTCCAGTTTCTTTGAACCTCGTGTATCACTACCGGATCGTCGGACATGATGGGGTTGTGGGTCTGTGACGCGTTCGGAAATTTCTCTGGACCTGCGTGGCAGATTTGGCTTCTATCCACCATTCCACACACTGTGCCATCTCCTGGGGATGGCTATTTTCATCAACGCCGCACTTACAAAGACAAAAGCAATAAACGAAAGAAATTAGAGAAGAGAGATTTGTCGGAAGTGTTGGCACATAAGAAAACTTTAGGTGTGTAAGAACATTATAGGCTACCGCAAACCACACCTTTCTATCTATCCCCATTTCTGATTATACGCCAATCAAAGTTGGAAAGATCATTTGAAACATCGGATATTTAACTTATAACGATGAAACTGATTTGTGTTTCTTATATAGCTTTTAGTGCTGCATCAACTCAGTATCTCATTTTTAAAACACATAGCAAATCATTCCAATTAACTTTTGTTCGAGATATAGAAAATAGTTACTATTCTAAACAATATATATACAATTTTCATACAAATTATCATACATACAAATCATTTTAGCCATTTTAAAGGAAAAAAGTACAAATTGTTTCTACAGTTGTCATTTCACGCCATTACGTGTAATGCAAGTTATGCGAAGCACAATTAGAAGCCATTTTATTGAAGCAGAGACTAACATTAAACATACCACAGTTCTTGATGTAATAGTAACCCACAAATTGACATTTTTCGAACATTCTGTTACTCAGACATTCCGCGCCTTAAATATAATTGAAGTTAGTATTCATACACACATTCATTCAATATACAATAACATAAGAAAATAGAGAATGATTTATCAGAACATCACTGCGAATAAGTATATTTATGTTTTCCATTCGTAAATATGCTCAAGTTATGTAAATTTCAGATTTCATTTCCGTTGGTTGCAATAGATCTTGATTCTGATAGGTACTTTACACTAAGTTTCATTAAAATGTTGTTATTCTTAATACACATATTATCGCTTTTATTAGTTATATTAAACTTTACTAAATTATTATTAAATACAAGTAATTTCAGATAAGTTTATAAAGTCACTTTTAGTACCCATAAAGTAATAATAATAAATAAGACAGTTTAATTAAAAGTTTGTATTATATCGTTTAATTACAATGTCTCAAATATAAAACTCAAATAAATAGTGTACAATATGTTGAAATATACTACCGTCACGATTGTTATATTTTAGATTAAAAGTATTCTAAATTTCATTCAACAATTAATGTGCATTTTCACAAAATGTAAATGTCTTATCTACAAAATGTAACTTTGCAGTTATGTGTTTTTTTTAATAGGATTATAAAGTATTTTATTATGCTATATTTGCAATATGGCAATAAAGTACCCAATAAAGGTTTATATATGTAGATTATAAAATCGATATTTACATTGTTAATGTGCTTTAAAATTTAAGGTTAGCGAATTTTTAAAGTAATAATAATAAAGAAGACGAAAATGAAGACGAAAAATGGTGAAAACTATTTATAGCAATAGAGTCAATCCATTCTAAGTGATTAAGCATGTGCCGCTCAATCATCTCCAAAAAAATCTATTTTTTCATGAATGTTTATCCTACATCAGGATAATTCCAAACCACAACTAATTATTTTTTACAATATTACATGGCGACACAACGGCCGTCACCATTTTTTTCGATGTTAGGTGTTTACGTTGTTTTGAATATCTCAGCGTCTATTTGTCCTACAAAATTGAAAGTTGTTGGACGTCTCCAAATCGTACAGAGCTAAAACTTTTATCTCTTAACATTTTTGCATAAAACAATTTGAAGGAAGTGAAACTAGGGCCGACACTAGCAACAATTTTGGACATTGAAAACATGTTTGGGAAGAGGAAACAATTGATGTAGAGGTCTGCATTTTTGTGTGCATGTAGTCCGGGGTCATAAGTTAATACACACAAATTTACAGACATGTAGCTGCTCCCAAAGGCCTGAAAAAATCGTAAAGTTGGGGGAATTATGTCAATTTGGCATGTTTCACTGTCCAATATCACAATGGGCCTGGATGAAAAAATCTGAAATTTTGGGAATAGTTAGTCCTTTAATATACCATAACACACAACTAAGCGCGTTTTATGTTTTTGAGTAGAAGGGGTCAAAGTATTAAGTAATGACGTCATACTCTAGGAGGTGTTTTGTTCATAAATTCAACTGGAAATTTGTTGTTGTGAAGTAAAATAAAGTAGGATGAATGGTTAGTCCAGTCAAGGCTCTCAAACACGTTTTTTTCCTCTAGTTGTAACATTGTCTTATTTCACAAACAGCAGCACTAGTGAAGAATGCTGCTATCAGCAGAAAGCGAGGAAAATCAAAATGCACACTTGACAAAAAAAGTCCGTAAGTACGGTATTCATTGCTCTTACTGCTTGCTATATCAATGATATTCAATCATGTTTATTCTTGTTTTAGATGTCAACTTATGCAGGAGACAGTTGTCCTTTCGTTTGATCTACATTTCCAAGTAAGTGAAGACTTACTCATTGTGAACACTGACTGGGGAATGTAGATCAAAGGAAAGGACAACTGTCCCCTGCATGAGATGACAGAACAAGAATAAACAGGATTGAACATCATTGATATAGTTTGCAGCAAGAGCAATGAGTACTTACGGACTTTTAGTCAAGTCTATATTTTGACTTTTCTCGCCTTCTGCTGATAGCGGCATTCTTCACTGGTGCTGCTGTGGGTGTTATAAGATAGTGAGTCATAACTAGTGAAAGAAACGAACTTGAAAACCTTGACTGGACTAATCATTCATCCTACTTTATTTTATTTCACAACAACAAATTTCCAGTTGAATTTATTAACAAAACATATCCTATAGTATGACGTCATTACTTAATACTTTGACTCCTTCTGCTCAAAAACACAAAACGCCCTTTGTTGTGTGTTATGGTATATTAAAGGACTAACTATTCCCAAAATTTCAGATTTTTTCATCCAGGTCCATTGGAGATATTGGACAGTGAAACATGCCAAATTGACATAATTCCCCAATTTTACGATTTTTTCAGGCCTCTGGGAGCAGCTACATGTCTGTAAATTTGTGTGTACTAACTTATGACCCCGGACTACATGCACACAAAAGTGCAGGCCTCTACATCAGTTGTTTCCTCTTCCCAAACATGTTTTCAATGTCCAAAAATGTTGCTAGTGTAGGTCCTGGTTTCACTTCCTTCAAGTGGTTTTATGCAAAAATGTTAAGATATAAAAGTTTTAGCTCTGTAGTATTTGGAGAAGTCCAGCAACTTTCAATTTGGTAGGACACATACACGCTGAGATATTCAAAACAACGTAAATGCCTAAAATCGAAAAAAAAATGAAAAATGGCTGCAGCCGCTGCGTCACCATGCGATGTTGTAAAAAATAATTAATTGTTGTTTTGAAGTACCCTGATATAGGTTAAACATTCATGAAAGAAATAGTTTTTTTTTCTTTTTTTGAAAAGGTCGAGCGGCAATCTTTCTTTTTTTCTCGATCACTTTGCATGGATTGACCCAATATCTGAACTAACTTGCTTTATGGTCTATGGAACTCTGGAGTTTAATGCTGTATTCACAATAATTCATATCAATATAACTTTATTTAATCAATATTCTGAGGCAATGTATTACATGAACTTCCCATAAGGCAACGATATTTTTTTTTTCAAGATTATGGCTGTAATTAAAATTAATATGTGCGTAGAAGTTACGTGAGTCGCTGTTACAAAAATAAAAATAACCATCTTCTAGTTAACCATCTGCACTTTAGTTTCATATACTGTACCGTACATAAATCCAGCAAAATAAAAACAATATATAAATACGGCAATAATTTATTGTTGGCAGCAACGATACACTCTTGAGCACCAGAAAGTTCGTTTTTGTTGGTTTTCTCGAAAACCACTCGTCAGAATTTACTCCTAAGCATCTCATCTTTTTAAAATGTTATTTGCAGTTTATCGACTGAAATGTCTTACCTTTGGACAACATTTTAGTTAAACTGGAATCAAAAGAAAAAGAGTTAATTACTATTTTGGGCTATTACTCATTATTAGTTTTATGTAGGTTTACTGTCGTCTTTCCGGTGTCGTGATAAAGAGCCCAACGAAACTGTGTTTCAAAATCAGTTTTATTTCAATAATTAGCTTGATTCTCGTACAGTGTCAACACGATGGCTCTATGGTAGAAGTTACCTCTGGTGTGTGTGGTCCATGGTTCGATCCCCGTCCAAGTAAGTTTATGATAAACAACATCATGCTCATGGGTTTTCTTGAGGCACTTCCACGTTATCATCCCACCGACTCTTCTATCATCATTCACTTGTCTTAATTATCCATCTCCCTTAGCCTAAACGGCGTAATCGTGGGACGTTAAAGTGAAAGATTCCATTTCATATTGATATAAGTCTTGTGAAAAGAGCCTGACGATTTTGTTTTGTCTATAGTAGTCGAATGGTTTATAATCAACGTATAACAACGCCTACCACAAAGTCGACCTGTCATTTCTAAAACATTCTCTCATACTTAGTTTGAAACGAAACTAAGGTTGGTTACTCTTCCCTCTTTAATAGAACTAGCAGTGAAGGAAACCCTTCCTCCAAAATTTATAATGTTATGCAGTTTAAAACTAGCGATTCTGAACGATCGGTTTACTCTTTTCGCTAGCCACGCCAAAAAATATGTTAAGATGGGTACTATGAAACGGATCGGAATGTTTTCGTAACTCTTTTTTTTTTTTTAAATATGACTATGTGGGAAGGAATAAACCAACAAACTAAATTAATTATGGTAGTAGGATGTAATCCCAAAATTATTAATTATTTTTAGACAAATAATATACAGATTAATGTGCGTCTGAGATTAGATTCTAATGTGGAATGATATATATACCAAATTGTTGATTGCTGTTAGAACAGGCAGTGGTGTAGCCAGAGAAACATCACGCCGGGGCTAGTAATTGTTATGTCAAAGTACGCACGGATATGCATATAAGGTGGACCATTTCTCTTGATATACGCCCTTGTAACTTTTAAATTAATAAACAAAAATTCTCAAATTTTGTACATTGCGAATATCAACACGAGAATATTGTTTTACACGCTGTACAATACTACCAGTTAGCAGTGATGCAAACCAAACAAAAAGTTATTTCTTTCAAATGACACTACGTCAGGTTATTAAACATTTCAAATCTACGTATTAAACTAAACTTACAATATGGCATTTATAGTTCAGTGTTGCAAACTAAGGACACTACGGTATCACATCATCCGTATTTTGAAGACCTCTACAGCAGTAGCAACACAACTGAGAAAGACAGGCCAATGCATATCCAAAGTACTTTAGTGTTTATATTATGATCATTATACAAATGAATATGAACCAAGCTACAAGGGATTGAAAATTTGACTTTATTTAAAAATCTGCTTCGATAAGTACCACATCTAAACACGTAGATACTTTCCACAATGTAAAGGTCATAAAGATATCTCAAACTATTCTGGAGATATGGTAAATACTGATAAAATTTGCAACGCTGCTTAAAATTATGTAAATTTGAGAATTTGTTGTAATTATACCTAGCAAAACTTAGCAAAAAATGTTGTCCTAATACTATAGGAGCAATAAATAAATAAATAAATAAATGACGATTGTTAAAAGAAATCCCACAAATTCGCCCTTTTAAGCAGTATAACTTAATAATTAAAATAAAAAAAAAAACTTTCCCACATCTCTTGAACAGTTTGAGATATCAAATTGGTTTAAACGGTGTTGTGATGTTCATTTCTTTTGAAAGCGAGCTACGTAAGTGGGTGATACTTAATTAAACAGTTTTTTTTAATAAAGCCACTAGAAGAACAAAGTTAGATTTTCAATTCTTTGTAACTACGTCAAACCTTCGAAAAATAAATGAAATGAAATATTTAAGCTTTACGTCCCACGGTTATGCCGGCTAGGCTAAAGGAGACAGTGATAATGAGAAACGAATGAAGTGGTGGAATAAAGAAAATTGAAGAACCCTGATAAAACTCACGAACACGGTGTATGTCCACCACAGAACTCAATTGGCGCGAGCTTTGATAGAATTAAGGACTCCGTGCACCAGACGTGAACGCTCTACTACTGAGCCACCGCGGCCCCATCATACCTTCGAACTACGTCATGATGCCCGTAATATTCTACACAATTGTACTTTGGACGTAGGATATATTGCCTTATCCGTCTTATTTGCGTTATTACTGTTGTAGAAGCCTCTATATTTTTTTTCGGTGTTTTTGATACTATAGTGCCCTTTGTTTCCAACATTGAATAACAAATGCAGTACTGCAAGTTTTCGCTCAACAAGTAAATTTGAAATATATAACAATCAGACGCAGTGTCATTTGCAAACTTTATGTTGAGTTGGCAACAGTATTCACCTGGTGTTGTTCCAGAATATGCCAAACAATGTTCCTTTGTCGGTATTTGGATGGTATGAAATCTCATTGTTTGTATCTATTAGTTTAAATGCTACAGGGACGTATCACGATAAATGATCTACTCTGTATATATGTATAATGAGTGGAACTACAGATGGTGATTAGAAAAATGGAAACACCTGTAGTTGGCAACACGTCGTATGTATGGGTTGGCAGTGGTGTCGTGGCGCCTGCAGCGCCGGACCGCTGGTGGTGGTGTGTTAGGTCGGTCTCCATACTACGTCAGGCGCAGTGGAACAGCAGTGTCCAGTGGCTGCAGCAGACGGAGGTAGTGTAAAATGGGAGACCTCTCAGATTTTCAAAGAGGGCAAATTGTTGGTGCGCGGTTATGTGGAGTGAGTGTGACGGCAGTGGCTACTGTGTTAGATGTGTCGCGTGGGACAGTGTCAAAGGTGATGACGGCCTACACAACACACGGGAAAACCACATCGGGGAAGAGGAGCAGTGGGCGGAAGAAAATCATGAGTGTCAGGTCACGCCGGGTATTAAAGCGCATTGTCACGCAGAACCGTCGTGCCACTGCGGAGGAAGTGATGGAGGAACTCAATCAGCACCTCCCTCACCCTGTTTCGACAATCACAGTCCGCCGCGAATTACATGACATGAACTTACGGGATCGTGTTACACGGGCCAAACCGCTCATCAGGGACCATAACGCTTTCGCACGCCGTAAATGGTGCCGCGACCATGCAACTTGGACCGTTGAGGACTGGAAACGTGTGATAGAGACGGATGAGTCATCCTTCACCCTATTCCCAACCACGGGCCGTGTTTATGTGTGGAGAAAGTCCAAAGAAGCTTATAATCTGCAGTGTCTCCGCCCAACTGTGAAACATGGCGGCGGCTCGGTGATGCTGTGGGCCGCAATATCATGGTTTTCATTGGGTCATGTGGTCACACTTAGCGGACGAATCACTGCCAATGATTATGTCGCAATTTTAGGAGACCACTTGCATCCTATGGTCCGGATGTTGTTCCCGGACAATGACACCATCTTCCAGGATGATAATGCACCCATTCACACAGCTGGCGTTGTTGCAGGGTGGTTTGAGGAACAGCGGGATGAAGTTCAACACCTTCCCTGGCCGGCCCAATCCCCAGATCTCAACATAATTGAACATCTGTGGTCTGTCTTGGAAACACGACTCCGGCGACGATTTCCACCTCCATCCTCTCTCACAGAACTGGCCGATGCCCTGCACGAGGAATGGTGTAAAATTCCACTTGATACCATTCACGACCTCTATGCCTCCATCCCACGTCGCACCAAGGCTGTTCTGAAGGCGAAAGGTGGCCCGACACCATATTAATCTGGTAAGTTGCAATTTCGTTCAGGTGTTTCCATTTTTCTGATCACCATCTGTATGTTCTGCAAGTTCTCTCAGACTAATGGACCAATTCTGGGACACTTGCTTAGCTAAGGCTTTTATTATATTACTTTGATTAAAATGTGTATCCTAAGGAGGGATTCAATTCGTATAGCGAAATTTAAGTATCTCACGATTTTCTCACCTTAAAAAAACTGAAAGTTGGTATAGCAATTGTTCACTAAAATTAGCGGCCTCGTATCCCAGGGTTTTAAAATATTCCCGTTTTAAGGGGACATCTTCTATCTTCTATATATACAGATTATAAACTAAATTAAATTATGTTTATCCATCCTTGACTGATGGGTCGGTGTTGATGCATTTTGGTGCGGGACAGTATTTTGACGTAATCTAGGCTCCTGTAATGTTACCTCGATCAAACTGTGTATCCTAAGACGTGCGTGTAGTTAGTCAAGTTACTTTCTCCGAATCAAGAAGCTTTCGTGCCAGGAATCAGTGCTAATTCCGCCCGAATCCCAGAATTAGGACTGGTATCGCTAAGAAATTAGGGACAGAAAAATCTCTGGGCCAATTTTATACTGACCCAACAACTTTTCTCCGAATCGAAAAATTCCCGCCAGGAATTAGTACCGAATTAGTGCTAGATTGCCATAATTATTGCTGGTTTCTTTAAGAAGTTAGGACTGAGAAAAAGTGGCTGGGCCAACTTCACGCTTAACCAACCACTTTCTCCGATTCGGAAAAAAAATCGCGTTAGGAAATAATGCCGAATTAGTGTTAATTAGTATCCGATTTCCAGAGGTAGTACTGGTTTCATTGAGAAGAAAGGTCTAACAAAAGGGACTGGGTCAATTTCACATTGGCCCAACTACTTTCTGCGATATATGCACTATTTTCTTAATTATGAAGAACAGTTTTGCTTCAACTGATTTTTTAAATAAATAAATAAATTCAAGTAACTTCTCATTTTGTATATTCTTATTGTTTATTTTCTCAATTCCGATAGAGCCAACATTTCTTCAGCTTTAGACATTGACTCATGACTTTAGGGGAATGGCCTCGAGAAACGCCATGCCAGGCAAAAGCTACGCAATGCAATATACAATAATAATTTACTACGTAGAATGTTAAATGGAAATTAGACACTCGTAATTCTATAAATTCAATGTCAGAAGTTCGTGAACTACATTCTTCAACTCCTATTGTTATTTTTAATAAAAACAATTCGGGCCGGGCCACCACACTAAATTTTCTCGCTTCAATTTCTTACACTAAATCATGTTTTGCTGCAGTCATAAAAATCATTTATTAGTGAATTACGTACAAAATTATTGGTGTCTTCGAAGGAAGCTTTCACCGAAGAAAGCTCGTCCTCAAAAGTGAACTATTCCTTGTGGATATTTTCATAAGAAATAATTTACGCTACGTTGTATGTTAACTAAATATTTATTTATGAAATATGAAAATCGTTTGGGTCGTTTTTGAAAAACAAAAATTTGCAAAAAGAAACTCATCCCTAAGAGGAATTTCAACAGAAATTAATTATGCCATATTATGAGTTATTAATGAAATATTTATTAATGAACTTTAAACAGAATAGCCTGAGAATTTTTTGTGAAAATTAACTAGAAAAAAAATCACCCTCATGACTAAACTACCCCCCCTTTTTTTAGGAGAAGCGAACAATGTATTACTGTCAAATCATTAATTAACTATTTATTTACGAAACATGAATAAAATTATACTGAGAAAAATGTAGGTGGAGTACTTAAAAAGGTAGATTACATGCGAAATTCTATAGTTTTCGAACCTAACGTACAGCAGACGTATAACTCAAAATGCATGTTTTATAATACTTTCTGTGTAAGTGTTCCATCTATACGTACTTTCCGTATGAAACAATATAGGCGGTCAGGATCTCACATACAAATGGACGTATATAACATATAACTGAGGAGTGTAATATACATGTATGTATGCAATATAACGAAGACTGTTAGATGTCACACATCCTGCAACGACATGATGTAACATCTAAGGGCAGTGCCTATTTAGAATACTTATAACGTATGGTGCGTACTGATTTCTGTAGTAAACAATAGGATTCCGTATATTTGTACACTCCGCATAAAAAACGCGACAGCTAACGCCGTGCAGTTGCATAAGTTACCCAAATACACCTTCTTATGTCATAATCGTGTCAGGTAAAGAGACCTCCTCTCTCTTCTCCTTTCTTCTCTCCCATAATAAAATTAGCTAACAACATGAACGTAATTCTGATTTGAAACTACCCATGTATTAGTTTCGATAAAATGAAATAACAAAACCGAGACGAAACAAGATTCATAAGTTGATGTAGGGAGAAACTGAAACACACACAATGAAAAATTGAAACTAATGGATGTCTATTACACAGAGATTCAGAAATGAGGTAGAGAGAGAGAGAGAGAAAGAGAGGAGAGATGAAAAAAGAAAAGGGAGAACAGATAAAACTGTGGAATTCAAACGTAGTAAGAAAAGAACCTAACATTATGAAGTTCCGTTTCCAGAAATCCAACAGCAATATAGAAACAACGTTTGTGTTTACATATTTTTCAGAACTATTCGAATTTGTAGAGGATGCTTTAAACATTCATTATGCCACTTTCATAATGGATAGCATACTCAATTTCCAGTAGAATTGTGTATCTCCGAGACACATCTTAGGATAATGTCAAAAGTTTAACACACATGCTTTGTTTCCGCGTGGTTCAATTGCAAATTCTGTAGTGTTCATTGGACGTACTGATCCAAAATACATTATAATAAACCCAGTAGGTACCGTTGGTCATACCCTCAATTTCAGACTACTAATGAAAACTGAACTAAAAAAGAAAAAAAGAAAAAAAACACGAAACGAAAAGAACAATAAAGGAAAGATAAAATTGAAGAGTACTATTTTACTGCTAAATTTCTAATAGATATACCCTATATTAAAAGTCCAAACTGTATCGTAATGAAAAGTTACAAATGTTCGAAATGAAAAGTTTATGATACTCATTGATGTAGCATGTTTCAAATGTCAACATGAATAAAACACATTGAATTATAGGTTGGGAGCAAATTTTGTGTCAAACTAGCATAAATAAAATTCTGTTTTCAATAAGCAAAGAGGTTACCATTTTTTAGTCTTTTCCGAAGGTGTATCTGTTTCGAACATCCAGCATTGATTTAATTTCTTCCGGATATAACGTAATTTGCACCAGATAGAATGAACAGGCTAGAGCTCAAATGGATCTTCGTGCCAGTCGGATGATGTTGGTTAGGTTATAGACTACTACTGGGTCGACGATTCAAATTCGTAGTGACCCGGTAATTCGACTGAGACTCGGTAACCCAGAGAATAAAAAAGTGGTTTTTAATTATTTCCTTGCGTTTAAAAAGCATTTCTTTCAGAGATGACTAGGACTGGAGATGTTATCCCCAGAGCACGAAAAACACAACGCCGAAGTTTCCAGTTAATTAGATTTTCCAGACCAGGTATATCGGGCTATTGCTCCGTTTTAACTTTGGAATAAGAAGAGCGTGTGTGTGTGAGAGAGAAGAGAAAAAGTGAAAGATGCAAAGATAGGATAGGGAAACGTCAAGGAAGGGAGAGAAGGGCGACGAATATAAACATAAAACATACTTATCGTTGCAATGTATGATGTAGAACGCACGCACTGTTTACTAGAATTGTCGGCAGTGATGCCTTGTAAGTTCTCCATCTGAAGATGAATCTCTGCTTGCAACCATTATTTTATGCGAAAAAATCATACTACCTGATAGAGAATCGAACCAAGGTTTTCCATTTGGAAGTCTAGCACGCTACCACTACAGCACCGATTGCTGTAGCAAAACTTTGTTTAACAAATGGTGTAGTGTTTCTTTCTGAGAACGATAACACGAAAAGTGTATACCGCAGATCAATGATGTTTTTGGAATGTCCTGGTAATTCCCTTGCCCTTTCCCAACCCACATTCGTAAATTGTTTCTATCATGATAGAGGTGTTTGCTTCCACATTCTTAAGTATTGCTTGTCCAGCATGATAAGTCGATTCTGCACAATCACTTTCTAAATAAAAAAAAATTGGGGTGAACAGGATTTGAACCTATCTTAAATAAGTGTATTATTCATAGGTATATTACGTTATAACTACTTTGCATGCTACTTGAAATTACTAGCCAAATATTACTTACTTTAGTCCTGATCTTTGGAGCGAACCGGCTTCTTCCTGTAATGTTATTTGCACCAAAGTGCACAACGAAATTAATTTATTCGACGGCATAGTGATAAATTAGTGCCCATTAATAAAGGAAAAACATACAATCCAGGGAAAAATAGAAAAATAAAACTAGATAATCAAATATTCAGATCAAATTTTCAAACTAGATGAAGTTCGATCCTGAGATGGTTTCTGTCATATCACTTTGACGGTGTAACTTAAGAGATGGGGAGGGGAAACGACATTTACAAAAGAACAAAAAACTACCGGTATTAGTGGCGAATCTGTAATTTTTGGAGATTAACAGTGACATATCTGATGCTGTTTAAAACCAAATTCAGCTCCGCAACTTGGAGGAGGGGAGATATAAAAATGATCGAAATAACCAATATCAGTGTCGAATTCATAGTTTTCCGGCTCGCTGAGATGAACAATTACACTGCAGGTACCGTGCTCCACAACATAGGGGGGGGGGGGAAGCGATATAAAAAGTCATCGAAAATGACCTATATAAAAGAGCGCTTTAGTAATACTAAACAGTGACTGATTAACGGAACATATTACTATTTTTTTCTCAATTTAACCCAACGATGCTTGTAATTGATGCTATTATTATTATTATTATTATTATTATTATTATTATTATTATTATTATTATTATTATTATTATTATTATTATTAATAACAATAGACAACTATACTGTGAATTTTTATTATTACTATTATTACTCTAATTGATAGGTGGTGTATTTTGATTTGAGTTTCTTCCATAATATCCTTCAAGGTGTTTTTTCTATTGATGGTCTATGGTCCATAAGAATTCCTTATCGCAATGTCAGAAATTTTGTACCTTTTGTTTTGCAAGTTTCTATCTTGAAATGTTCAATTTATAAAACTATAGATACAGCCAACAAGTATTACTATGCTCTAGATATCTTTCAAAGTAACTTTGCTAAAATCCGCTCACAATTAATTAAAATTCTAAAGGATTTATAATGTTTTCCTATTTAAATTGTAAGGTGCCATTTGAATATTTTTTTAGTATTTCAGGTTGCTTTTTTTCTATCTTTTTTCCTATCATCTTTTTCTCTTTTATCTTTGTTCTTTTTTTCTTCGGATATTACACTTCTTTTTTATCTTGGTCACGAGTTATTTTTCCTTTTTTAAATATGTCATATGCAATTTCTTTACTCTTTTGTATACTCATTTTATTATGTTATCATTTTTAGTCTTATGAATGAGTGTATTTTATTTGAGATGTTACTTGAGATGATACTTATGCTTATATACTTTTTCTTTATGACTTTCATTGTGTTTTCATTTGTAATAGCCATTGCATGTTTTCTTTGTATGCTTTCAATTGTATGTTGTGTCTACGTGCATGCGCCCTATATTTGTATAAACCTTTTTTTTTTTGGAGGGGGAAGGCAATTTGTGTCTGTAAATTTGTTTGTTCCCAACAAACATTTCATTATTATTATTATTCACGTACTTTTGAACTTACATGGCGAAAATACTGCAAAATATGTTTTATTTCTGTATTTTTTTCTGGATTGTATGTTATTCCTTTATTAGTCGGCACTAATTTCTCTCTAGGCCGTCGAATAAATGAATTTCGTCGTGCACTTTGGTTCGTTCCAAAGATCAGGGCTAAAGTAAGTAATATTTGGCTTGTAATTTAAGGTGGCATGGTAGTGTAGGGGCAACGTAATGGCCTTATAAATAATACAGCTATCTAAGATGGGGCCAAATCCTGTTCACGTCAAAGTTATTTTTATTTACAAAGTGATAGTGAAGAATCGACTTATCATACTGGACAAGCAATACATAAGAATGTGAAAGCAACCAGCTGTATCATGATCAAACACCACTTACGAATGAGGATTGGGAAAGGGCAAGGGAATTACCAGGACATTCCAAAAACATCATTGATCTGCGGTATATACTTTTCGTGTTATCGTTCTCAGAAAGAAACACTACACCATTTGTTAAACAAAGTTTCGCTAAAGGAACCGGTGGTATAGTGGTAACGTACTCACTTCCAAATGGAAAACCTGGGTTCTATTCCCTATCAGGTAGTATGATTTTTTCGCATAAAATAATGGCTGCAAACAGAGATTCATCTTCAGATGGAGAACTTACAAGGCATCACTGCCGATACTTCCAGTAAACAGTGAGTGCGTTCTACATCATACACTGAAATGATAAGTATGATTCATATTTATATTCGTCCCCCTCTCTCTTTCTTGACGTTTCCCTATCCTGTCTTTGCATCTTACACTTCTCCACCTCTCTCCTCTCACACATACACGCACTTCATATTCCGAAGTTAAAACGGAGCAATAGCCCAATATACCTGGCCTAGTTCTAATTAACTGGGAACTACGGCATCGTGTTTTTCGTGCTCCTGGGATAACGTCTCCAGTCCTAGACATCTCTAAGAGAAATACTGTTTAAACGCAAGGGAATAAGTAAAACCAGCTTTTCATCCTCTGAATTACCAAGTATCAGTCGAATTACCGGGACACTACGGGTTTGAATCCTTGACCCAGTAGTGGTCTATAACCCAACCAACATCATCCGACTGACACGATGATCCGTTTGAGCTCTAGCCTGTTCACTCTATCTGTGCAAATTACGTTATATCCGGAAGAGAGGAAATCGATGTCTGATGTTCGGAACAGATAAATCTCCGGAAAAAACTAGAAAATGGTAAGCTCTTTGGTTATTTCAAAACAAAATTTTATTTATACTAGTTTAACACAAAATTTGTTCCCATTCTATAGTTCAATGTGTTTTATTCACGTGGAAATGTGAAACACGAGAAACATAAACTTTTCTTTCGAACATTTGTAACTTTTCAATACGATACAGTTTGGACTTTTAATATAGGGTATATCTGAGAGAAATGTAGCAGTAAAATACCACTTATTGAATTTTCTCTTTCTTTCTTTCTTTTTCTTTTCTTTTCGTTTTTTTTTTTTGTTCATTTTGCATTAGTAGTCTGAAATTGAGGATACGACTAACAGTACCTACTGGGTTTATTATAATGTATTTTGGATCAGTACGTCCAATGAACACTACAGAATTTGCATTCGAACCACGCGGAAACAAAGCATGTGTGTTAAACTTTTGACATTATCCTAGTTGTGTCTCGGAGATTCTTTAGTTTTACTGGAAATTCAGTATGCTATCCTTTGTGAAAGTGACATAATGAATGTTTAAAGCATCCTATATATATTCGAATAGTTCTGAAAAAGTATGTATAAACAAATGTTATTTCTACATTACTGTTGGATTTCTGGAAACGGAACTTTATAATGTTAGGTTATTTTCTTACTATGTTTAAATTCCACATTTTTATATTTTCTCCCTTTTCGATTCATTCTTCTCTCCTCTTTCCTCTCTCTCTCTCTCTGCCTCATTTCTGAATCTCTGTGTAATAGACATCCATTGGTTTCAATTTTCCATTGTGTGTTTTTCAGTTTCTCCCTACATCAAGTTATGAATCTTTTTTCGTCTCGGTTTTGTTATTTCATTTTATCGACACTAATACATGTGTAGTTTGAAATTAGAATTGTGGTCATGTTGTTAGCTAATTTTATTATGGGAGAGAAGAAAGGAGAAGAGAGAGAAGGTCTCTTTACGTGCACGATTATATCATAAGAAGGTGTATATTGAGTGGCCTAATTGCACGGTGTTAGCTGTCGCAATTTTTTTGATAATAGCATAATAGACTAGCTGAAATGGCTGTTCTTTTTTCTGGGAGCATACCTTAATGGAAAATATTTGAGCCATCCTCTCCCCTTAGGATACTCATATCAGTGAAGGCATAGCAATCAAAAATCTTAATAAGTTTTTTTTTTCTATTTCTGGCATGAGTTTTGAACTCCCTACTCCTTAAAAAAAAAAAAAAAAAAAAAACGTAGTGAGACGTGTTCCTACATTTTTAGTGAGAAGTGAGTATATAAAGTTTCAACTTTTTAACTTGTCTGATTCATGATATATTGTAATTTTTATTGGAATTTGATATAACCTTTGATCAAAATAGGATCATAAATATCTAGCTTGATTTATCCTTGCGTACAGAAAAGTTGCGAACTAATTTATTTGTTTACATGTGACATCAGTCACATAGCAGGGTTGCCAGTGGTACTGGTTTTACTTGATTTTTCTTTCGCATTCAGTCTTTCAAGAAAATCATAAGGATATGCTGAACCAAACCAAATACAATAAAAGTAGCCTTATATACTTTAAATCGTTGTGCATTCAATATGTAGAACCATTTATTTAACATGAGATCAAATACCAAAGCATTCAGAGGGCTGCAAACTTAATTTCCCATATGAAAAAATCTTTAAAAATATTAAATAGTATATATATATATATATAGCACATAGTGTTCGTCATATACCATACAGACTTTCGCGTGTTTATGTGGCATTATGTTTCAGTAAACAGAGGTGAGTCTAGATAACAACGAGTCTCATTCTATATTTCTCCATAGCTACGCAAGTTTGAAATACTGATGAAATTAGTTAACATATACAGGGTGTTTTAAAACAACACCGACAACGTTTGGTTGGTGATTCCTCACACCAACATAAGACAAAAAGTATAGACCAACCTGGGTGCACCAATGCTTCCTTTCGGAGTTATAGGCTGACGAAAACATGAAATGTTGAAAATGAAAACACGTTGAATAAAATATACCAATTTTCATAACAGTTCTCCCACTTCTGTCTACCGCACAAGCAGTCGTTTTGTTGATGTATTAAATGCAACATGAGTACACTTGTTTTTTTTTATTTTCTACAGTTGTAACAAGTTATATGTAGTTATTCTAATATTACTTCGTTTTGTTTCCATTTTGAACTTCAAATCACAGCAATTATTTTAATTATGTTATACATAATACAAGAAACCAAGACTTGAACTGTATTAACTTTTGATACTCTTATATTTTGGCCACCCTGTACAGTGATGCAGAACAACACTCATAGCCCCTCCTCTTCCGACATCTCCTTCAACCAATAACAGCATGTAAACATACAACAGCGACTCCATAAAATAAACGAAGAGTCTTCAGATAATTCATTTCAAACCAATCAACCATTTCCCCGTAATGCGATCACAAACAACAGGCAACATTGCTTTCATTGAAATACACACACACACATACACACACACACACACACACACACACACACACACACACATATATATATATATATATATATATATATATATATATATATATATATATATATATATATATATATATATAACATGCCCCCTTCTTCCCTTAAAACATGAATTCTCAATAACGTTAGGATACGTTTCATTTATTGTTAATAAGGTGTTTTATCGCAAGTTTCATCTATTGAGATTCGGAATGTTTTGAATACATTTTGACCTCCGCACTCCTCTCAGGATACGTATTTTAATCAAAGTAACATGATAAAAACCCAGTTCGAGGTATTTTATAACTATATCCAAAAAATTCTTCAAAAACTGTTTAGCCGTTTTATCGTAATGAGATCTCAAACAATGTTCTTTTTCATTTTTATATAATGGATGTAGGATTTAAAGCAAGCAAGCTTTAAAGCGTGACAACAACACTTGACATAAGAAAAAAAACTAAAAAATAGGCTCGTTTTTTTACAATAAGTGCAAAATACTTGAGTTTGGACAACGGTTATGCTGGATATTGTACTGGACAAAGTAATTGGTAATTCGAACTTTCATTTCTTCCTTATTCTGCACAAATTCTCGTTGTTACGGCTTCTGTCACTAGATGGCAGAAATTACCAAGCGTCTAGCAAGCTGTGTGAATTTATGACATCTGGCGAGCTTTTTCAGAACTACCTACCGAATCGTTAACACGACCGAGACTTAACAAGTTGAAACCAGTTACAATTTCGTTCACTAGATTACAGTAAAGAATATACACCTAAATGTTAGGAATAGAGAGCTACTGACATCTAGTGACTGGTAACTTCGTCTGCTTCATGAGTACTTTCATATCAGTGTCACCCAAGGAGTCACCCCTATTTTCTTTTCAATGATTCACTTTTTTTTATTGATATCACCATAATAAAAGAAACCTTCCAGAAAAAAAATCCAAATTAGATTTTCTTTTGGTACAAACTTAGAACTTCTACTTCTTAAATATTTTTCAAAAGTTCTTTACTCCAAACTATTGTATTATATAATGCTAAACAATTTCAATAAAACACATAGACCACTACTTATTCTCTGCGTCTAAATTCCTTTTCATCGCTATGACTGACCTGAAAAAAAATGTACAAAATTCACAGGGAAAGTAACTGGAGGACACAAAAGATAAACACACACAAAGACAAAGATAATGATGAAAAGGATGAAAGAAAAGAAAATACGAATAAACCAGGAAAATCAAGATACTACGGTGCATAGCAAGATATTAAAAAGTAGGTGCTCAAAACTTAAAAAAGGGTAAATCTACAGAAAGGGAAAGGCAAACGGGAAGGGAAAAGATTAGTTTTCCTAATTTATTTTCTAATCCTGTAAATTATGTTGAATAATAAATCCACCGCCCGTTGGATTTGCTCCCTCTGTCTATAGAGGATCCAACAAACATTGGATGGTTCAAGGCACAAAGGACACATTAGGATGTATATATTTACACAAATAAACATACAGGGTGACTATTACTTAATGGCCACATTTATATTTAGTACAATTTAATTCGTGTAAAACTTGGGTTCGATTCCCGGCGGGAGCTCATGTGGTTCGGATTCCACGTTAATCAGTAGGTCCACGTCTCACATAGCCTCGCTGCTGAAAGGGACGCTAAACTGAAATTCAACAACAACAACAAGATTTAAAACGGTGTATGGATAACCATTGTTCAGGCTGATTCACACGTACGGTCCCATGCTCATGCCGTTACTCTGCCATGCTCCGTCCGTGTCACGACCACGAACATTCACACACACTATGCTGTGCCGTGCCGTGCTGCTGCTAGTTTCTATCCCTTTCCCAAGATGGATTGCAAGGTCGCGTTGCTCGTGTGCTCCGAAGATAGCCGAAAGATTGCGACCGACAAGACACAACCGGACTTCTCTTCACGGCAGCCTGTCGGAGCACGGCATGAAAACGACACAACCACGGCACGTCATGTATGGATTCAGGAAGGACAACCAATGAATATCTATGTGTCTGTTTGTCTGTCCATCTGTCTGTTATTTGCATTTTTTTTTTAATTTTGAGCCCTGCATTGGATAGAACATCAAAAACTATGACAGAAAGTGATTAAATTTTTTGCGTCACTCTTACCGCTCCCGAGATATTGGCCAAGAAATGGCCGACTTCCAGAGATTTAAGGAGCCGTATTTCGGAAACCGTAAGTCATAGAGAAATCATATTGGTGTTGATCAATATCTAAAAGGGTAGTAAATATTTTGGTACCAAACAGTAACCGGTGGCCACTGTCCAACTGGCCACTGGTTTGGCCAATGGCCAGTTGGCTATTGTCCATCAATTGTTATCGGTACCAAAACGTTTATCACACTCTTAGGTGTTAATTAACACCAATATCATCTCTCTATTACTTACCGCTCCCGTGATATTGGCCAAAAATGGCCAGTTTCTATATATTTAACGAGAAATAGCTCGGGAACCAAAAATTGTATAGAGACGAAATTGGTGTTGGTCAATACCTAAGAGGATGGTGAACATTTGGTACCAAATAGTAACCGGTAGCCACTGATTAACTGTCTACTTGCCAACTGTCCACCGTTCCCCAGATATTGGCCAACATAGTTCAAATTTCTAGATATTTAAGCAGCCATATCTCGAGAACTGTAAGTCATAAAGAGATGATATTTTGCTACTTTTTGCGAGAAAGAGAAGAAGGTGCGGATGAAATATTTACTTTTACATCTAGGAACAATGACAGTTATCCTTCCCGCTCCATCTCTCCATTCTTTTTAAGTTCGTTCTGGCAATGCTCTTGGAACATTCTCAACTGGTTTCGTTTGAAATTTATTTTATCAGCTTATCTTCATACGTGTACAGAGTTAACAATCTTGAGTTAGTCCTTCATTTTCATTGATCATAATTTTATGAACAGGTGATGCAAAAATGCTCCTTACTGTTCTGTTGTCTTCTTTCTCTGAAGGTGATGTGCATGCTATTTTATTGCAAAAATAGCGAAGATAAGTTTGTTGGACGATGTTATACACTCGATTTGTAAGATCTAATGATTTTGGTGAATTATTGCGTATTCTACAGCAACAAAATATCTCTTTCTGAATTCATGAAATCTGTTGTAAACTACTGGACTCACGGGGGGAATTCCAGGATCTTGACTTAGTAGACTGATTCCAGGAAAACAGTTTCTGGACAAAATTCCACCACTTCCTAAAAAGAAGAATTCGACAAAAAAGTGAAAGTTCTGCTCAAGGAAAGGCAATGTTAGAAGGAGGGGCACGTGCTATCAGAGCATGCATTGTAAAGTCTAATTTTGTAAAGAACTCTGCTTTCAAATTTTTCATTCAAGATCATATTTCATACCATAAAATTGATACACTGTACTGCAGTGCAGATGGTGAAAATGAAATCCAATGTATATATGATCTTGAATGAAATATGCAAGCTGAACGTATGCTTTTCGGATTGCTAATAAATATAAATAAAGTGTAGCCTACATGCTTTCTTTATGTATACTATATTATTTATAATTTTTACTTTCCAGGGACGAAAGGAGAAACAAAAGTTTGGCGATCATGAAAACAATTGAATTCGAGATTTTTAACGAATTTATACGTTTCATGGCCCATAAATACCAAAGCAGTGATTTTTCGACATCTGTCCGTTTGTTCGTGCTGATAAACTGATAAACACTCACCTACAGGCCATACTGTTCAACGGATCTCAACCAAATTTTAAGCTTATAGTTTTCATGTGATCTCCTAGGTAGGTTTTCGGATTTTCTTTCTAACCCTAAAATAAGGGTAGTTTAATTGAGGGTAAAACTTAGAAATTACGATTTTCTCAAAACTGGTTGTAACGATTTTGTTTATATTTCACAAATCCATTTTCTAAAATCATTTCTCCTGGAAAAATTGAGAAGGAGTAGTTTATATTTGAGGGTAATTTTTCTTTCGAATGAACTTCTCAAAAATGACTAGGGTGATTTTGTTCATATTTCATAAATAAATACTTCATTAGTAACTCTATAATATTGTATAAATTATTCTTTACAAAAGGGTCAATTTTCTTTCGGAGATGAGCTGATTTTCAGTTACGGTACTTTCTCAAATTACAGACCGATTTTAGTCATATTTCATAAATAAATATTTCATTATTATTCTTATAATGTTGCATAAATAAATTCCATGAAAATATTCACAAGGATTAATTTACTGTTGGGATGATTTTTTTTGTTTGTTTTTGGACAATTTTGTAAACTACCACCCGTGTGATATTATTTTTAAAACCAATATGTTATTAATAACCATAACATTATTTCTTATGGAAAAATGTACAACGGGTAGTTACTTTTGGAGATAACTTTTGTTTCGGTGAAGTTTTCTTATACTTTTAGACCCTATTCTGGGTGAAACGTCTTATACTTTTAGACCCTATTCGCATTTCAAAGAAAATGTTTAATTCATATCTGCTACACAACATGTTTCAGTCTGAGGAAGCAGAAAGTTATAGATTTTATCTAATTCTATCACTAAAACAAATCTAATAATCGTAAATGAAGTAACTTTATGAGTTGCTGATACTACCATTGCTACATCAATTACAACTAGAGTTACTACTGTACTAATACCACAACGTATTAATGGTAGTACAAGCAAAATTATTGCTGTATAACTATATTTTGTGAAAAAATAATAATCACGTGAAGACAGTAAAAAGGATCACACACTAGAAATTTCTATTTCGTCCGGTAAATTTCCACCACTGCTGTTTGCTGTCATCTAACGGCGAGATGTGTAACTTCTACTAACTTTATTTCAATAGTAGAAAACGGGATATGGATAGCTGCAGTTAAAGTTGCCGTTACTCATGCAGATACAAACTACTTGACTATGAGGGTAAGTCAATAAGTAACTGCTATATTTTTTTAAAATTTCTTTTCAAGTTAGCTCCACGGCATTGTGTGCTCATTAGACGCTATGTGTGACCGTTGGCTTCGCCTGTTGTAGGTTGCAGCGTTATCACATTGGTCTATTTTGCGCTGTTGCGAAGCGAAGATGGTTTCGCCAATTTCTGTATAATCCAAAGAAGATAAACGTTCTGTCATCCGGTTTTTTTGTGGTATAAAAGTGTACTCGGAACAGAAATTCATAGAAGACTTTTAGCACAATACAGGGACAATGTGTAACCACAACGAAGTATTTACCAATGGATTGAACAGTTCAAAGTGATCGAACGAGCGTGAAGGATGAGGAAAGAGCAGGGCGACCAGCTACTGCAATAACTGATGACATTATGGAACGAGTCCGTCGAAGTCTGCAATTCGTAATAAACGTAGAGACGGATTGTCCGAAGGCGGTCTTGTCTTGCATGACAATGCGTGTCCACATACCGCCGCCCACACCGCTCAAACTCTGCTTTGGGCTCAGACGCTGCTTTTCGAGGTGTCGGAACTTGTCCTACATACAGTCCCAATCTCAGCCCGTCGGATTACTGTCTGTTTATTTTTATTATTATTTAAATGTGCTATCAGAGACCGTCGATTCATCTCTAATCAACAGATGAGGGTAGTGGGATATTCATAGCATGTTGCAACTAAAAACCTTTTTTGCAAAGGGTATCGGAAAGCTTCTGTAACGGTGGATCAGGTGCATTGAAAAGCAGGTGAGTATGTTGAAAAATTATATGGATAGAAACATTAATCTTTTGTGATAATAAATAATAAAACATTATTGCATATACTTATTCACTTAACCCTCGTACATTAACAAACTCATGCGAGACAAATGCTTCAATTATGTATTTCAAAAATAAATAAATAAATCGCTTTCGTTCAAAAGTTATCGTGTGGAGTAACGAAAAGACGTAGATCACTGTTACACATAATATGTTAACAGATTGACTACATTAACAAATTCATCCGATATAATCACCCTTGTCATCTATTGCAAAAAAAAGGAAAAAGAAAAAAAGAAAAAAAAACAGAATTCGAAAATTCGGTTCCGTTCAAGAGTTTTTGTGTGGAGCAACGGACGCACTGACATAAGAATATTGTAAGTTCCACTCTCATGATCGTAATAACCACTAATAAAGTACCTTTAACAACTATTTCTACAAACACAAACATTTTTCCTTAAATTTATTTATATTGTTGCCCATGAGACAAGATAAAAAACAAACTTGTTTAAATTTTGTAGAAGTTTCGTTTTCTTTCGATTGTCAGAAAATTTGCCTCGTCTCGTTTTGCAAATTGGGGTCACGGTGGCTCAGGTATATGGAAGTTGTTTTTGGTACGTTGGGTCTCTGATTCGATCCCCGGTCAACTAAGTTTCTGATGGACAAGATCGTGTTTGTTTGTTTTCTCGGGGTATTACTGTTTCCTCCCACAGCATCATTCCATTAATTCTTCTATCATTATCCACTTGCCTTAACGATCCGTCTCTCTTAGCATACAGGCCATAATCATGGGACCTTAAACTCAAAGATTTCATTTAATTTTCCTTTCGTAAATTGATGTATTTGTAGAAAACTTATGTGATGATTTTGTTTGGTCGTAATTTCATCTAGAAGTTATCAAAATCGTTCCGAGAGTTTCATGAAGGTTGATATAACAATATTTTAACCTTATTTATTATTGGAGTATATTATCTAATGACTTCGTACCTGTAAACTTTGATAATGCTCTTCATTATGTTCGTAGAACCACTTCATCATTTTTCAGTTTTTATACTATGAATCATGTAACACTAAAACTGTGTTTGGAATTTAAAATTTAGGTGAACTAGTGTTGCTTACGAGATTTGAGAAATTAATCGTCTTTGAAAGTGAGTCTAGGATTGCTATGTCTCTAGCCTCGAATCAAAATTTGCACTTCTTGCGTTGAGTTCAACACTCATTTATTAACTGCGAATCAAAAACAAAACAGTATTTTTATTGTAATTTACATTTTTTGATATACGATTGTCAGCCTTTGTTGTATTCTGTTCTGTTACAACCTTTTTTCCAGATTCATTTCGAATATCATCATAATAACACTATTATTTTGTCTATTGTTCCTTCGTTCAGTTTATAATCTATTCCTTCAATATATATTACTACTAAATGTACACTCCTGGAAACTTTTAAGAATATGTTTATAATGATACCCATTATTGTTTAGCATGATATTAAATAAAAATAATTATAGGTGAACGCTTGACGTCTCTGGGGTATGAAATTTATTTTCAAGACAAGGAAAGAGTCGAGTGATAGAACTTGGAATTTGAAGAAAAACAGGAAATACACTTTCGCAATATGACTGAGAACGCATTGCTGTTCGGCTCAATCGAATTTCAAGATAATTCCTATTGTATTGTATTGAGTTTTTTTGTGTTTCGTGTTGTGTGCCTTTTCTGATGTTTCGTGCCTCCCCTGAAGTGGCTAAAAACAACCTCCTAAGTGGCTCAAAAAGCATTGCCGTTCCCATACCTTGAAATTGCAAGTTAATTCCTTTGCATTGTATTGTACTCGTGATTTTTTTTTTTTTTGCCGTTTTATGTGCCGATTTTAGTTTCGTGCTCCAACCGAAGTGTGTCAAAATCATAATAAATGCGGTAAACAACTTAACTTAATAGTGAGGACGGTGGCTCAGTGGTATAGCGCTTACTTCTTGTGCGTAACGTCCCTGTTTTGATCTCCTATCAATAAGTTTGTGGTGGACAACATTGTATCCGCAGCTTTTCTCCAAATACTCTCGTTTTCTTCCACATTACAATTCCACCAATTCTTTCATCATCATTCACTTGACTAAATGATCCATTTAAATTAGCCTGACGATGATAATAGTGGGACGTTAGATTGAAAGATAGAAAACTTAATGCTGTTGCATCATAATCGGATTTTAACATCAATCCATTTGCAAATGCATTCTGCTCGTTTTTGCCGTTTGCGAGCCTTCTATAACGTTTTGAGCGACACTTTAAGCAGGTCAAAACGATCTTCCAAGTGGCCAAAAAAGGATCACTGTTTTCCAACATCTAATTTCGAGATCATACTTTCTAGATATAATTTTGGTAGTGTTGTCGTATCGTGCGCTTATTTCAAATTCGCGTTTTTTTTTTCACCAACGGAAGTGGGTGAAGGAAAATCTTCCAAATTAGCTTAAGAAAATGCTACTTGTCAACACTGAATTTCGAGATTATTCTTTGTGTATTATAATCTTATTGTATTCGTTTTGCTCAGCTTCGTATGATTATTTAACCCATTATCTGCACCAACGTACCCGGGTTATTTCCACCGTAACGTGTTCCTTCTCGTACGAGCATTTCCAGATTATTTTCGCCAATGAAAGTGAGTGAAAAATGACCCCATAATGGATGAAGAGAAATACATTTTGGCAATCGTCGAGTTTTGAGATTATTTCTTTTTCCTTTTCATTGTGCTCGTGTTCTTGCATTTTGTGTTCTTTTTTCCGCGTTTTGTGTGGGAAGTGGGCTAAAATGATCTCCGGAAAAATAAATAATGTTTAACCATTTTGGATATCATCCTCCACCTACTTTCTGGTGTGCATAAAACGTGGAAATAAGCACACAAAACGAAAAAAAAAAGAATTTTATGAATAATCAAAAAAAAAAATGTATCAAAAGATTGTGATCTTGGCCATGAATTTTATTAATGATTAAAAAATGCACCAAACATTCTGATCTTAGCCAATAATTAGTTTTTGGATCAGGGGTCACAAAAGTTTCCAACGGCCCCTAGGTAGAGTTTTTGTATTTTTTTTACGCAATAAGCACATCATACTGAGTTAAATGATACTTTGGGTTTGGTTACACTATATATAGTTCTCCAGATTTAAGTCCTACAAGAAAATGTTTGATTGAATGAAATTTATTGAATTTTTTGGATCAGAGGCCACACAATTTTTGAACGGCCCCTAAATCAAGTTTTCGTATTTTTTGCGGAATAAGAGCATCATACTGAGTTAAGTGGTAGTTTTGGTTCGGCTACAATATATGTTGTTCTCAAAATGTGGGGCGTACAAGAAAATGTTTGATTGAATGAAATATATTGATTTTTGGATCAGGGGCCACAAAATTTTTGAACGGCCCTTAAATCGAGTTTTCATATTTTTATCAGAATAAGCGTATCATACTGAGTTAAGTGATAGTTTTGGTCTGGCCACACTGTGTGTAGTTTTTGAGATATGAGGCGTACAAAAAAGTTTGATTCAGTGAAATATATCTAATTGTTTGGACCAAAGGCAACAAAAATTTTGAACGGTCCCTAAGTCGTACTTTCATATTTTTTTTCTTTTCTTTTCTTTTTTTTTTTTTTTTTTTTTTTTTTTGCGGAATAAGCACATCATACTGAGTTGGTGATCTTGTTTCGGTTTGGCTACGCTATACATAGTTCTCCACATATAAGACCTACAAGAAAATGTTTGATTGAATGAAATTTATTGAATTTTTTGGATCAGGAGCCACAAAATTTTTGAACCTTCTCTAAATCAAGTTTTCATTTTTTTTTTTTTTTTTTTTTACGGAATAAGCACATCATGCTGAGTAAATTGTTAGTTTTGGTTTGGTTATACTTTATGCAGTTCTCGAGATATAAGGCCTACAAGAAAATGTTTGCCTCAAATATGTTGGATCTCAAATATGTTGGTTATAATCCAATAAAAAGAGAACAATTGAATGATCTTGAAATTTGATTGAGAAAGAAATAGCATTAAATTGTTTTATCCATTTTGTAGGTTATTTTCAACACAGTTTCGGTGGCGCATAAAACGTGTAAAGAATAACACCAAACGATACAAAGGGAATAATCTCGACGCTGACATAAACAGTGATATCCCAGATGCCTTTTAAGTTCGAGTTCAGCCCCTATTATCACCGTATGGGTGAAATTATTGCACAAAAATGATCCAAAACAACCTATATTAGTATCGAATCCATGCTTTTAAGGGATTCTTCAGTTGATTGGTAACAGTTTCAATGTCATTCAGGTCCAAGTTCAGCCCCCAGTAGGAGTAAGACCCTAAGACCCCTATAAGGGCGTAGACAGTAGAGAACGTGTATAAATAATTAAATAAAAAGACCTATGCTAGTACGGAATCCATAGTTTTCGTAGTCCTTGAGACAAATAGTAACAATTCTGATGCCGTCTAGTTATCATTAAGCACCCCTATGGAGTGACGTAGAAGTAATAGAAAATAAGGCCGATATTAGTATTGAATCCATAGTTTTGGAGCCACTAAGCTGCTAAATGTCAAGCCTGATTACATTTAAACCCAAGTTTTGGAAAGAACAAGATTGCTAGCTGAAGTGGTTATTTACAAAACAGTGTTGGGTGCCTATATGAGATACTTCGATGTAGACGTATGAATGTATATTGTAGCATAATTCTAGAACGCCTGGAACAATTTCAATCGAACTTACGGGACATTATGACTTACAGTCTAAAAAAAAAAAAAAAAAAAAAAAAAAAAAAACAGTGCAAGCAAGAAACCTGAAGGGTTGATATGTAATAATAATTCAAAACGACAGATATTAGTTTGCAATGCACAGCTTTCGTATTCGTTGAAATGAAGTGACGCTTTCAAAGCCGTTTAAGTCCAAGTTTGGCCCTATCAGCACACAGGGGGTGGTGGAAGAGGAAATTAACGTATTGTCAAAAACCACGGAGATTAGTGTCGAATTTACGTGTAGTTTTCGGGGTCGGGAAAAGAAGTAACCCATGTAAAATGACTTTCTCAGCGGTAGAGCGTTCACCTCTAGTGCATGAGGTTCTTGGTTCGATCTCAGCTTGCGCCAAGTGAACTTTGTGGCGGACAAACGCCATGTGTGTGGGTTTTCTCGGGGCTCTTCCGTTTCCTCTCACTTCATCCCTTCCACTATTTCCTTCATTTCTCATCATCACCGTCTCCTATAGGCTAGCCGACATAATCGTGGGACGTAAAACTTAAAAATGTCATTTCATATAATGCAAAATGACTTTTGGAACATACTGTAGTTAGTACCCACCTGAAGCTGGGTTTTTAAATCATATCAATGTGATTACATGGCGTATTCTGTGGGGATAGAATGTTTCAACATTTATGCCAAAAGTAGAGTATCTTTTTTTTTGTCATTGCAGTTTCATTGAAATATGTATACTAAAGGGGAAGCGAATTCCATTATTTTCCATAAACCTATTTTTCCCGTGCGAAGAATGGGCAGTTCAGTTAGTATATATATATATATATATATATATATATATATATATATATATATATATATATATATATATATATATATATGTGTGTGTGTGTGTGTGTGTGTGTTATGATGAGACATCTACCAATTTATAGACCCAATTGAACTTAACAAAATTATACGGGTGGTGTATATCTTCATGTGTAGTTTTCAATTAATTCGAGAAAAACGTTTTTCACCAATGTAAAAACTGACGTTATATCACACACCCGGTGGAAGAGTGTTACAACTCAAAAATTGGGAATTTTGAGTTATCATCGCTCAAAAGAGAATATATAAATAGAGAGAGGCGAGCTCTACCTGGTGTCATTTTTGCAGAAACGTAACTAAACAAATTAATCTCTAGATGGCAGAAATACCAGTATTCCAGGAAGCGATTTTAATAAAATAACAAACTTTAAAGGTCATGTTCCTACACATGTAAAATTTTGACTTGTAACAGTCTTCCATCAGGTGTGCGATATGTTGAATACACAACGTACTAAACTGAAACTGATACTGGAGTGTACCACATCTTTTTTTTTTTTAATAAACACTGTCAAGTGGTTAGTACAGTGTGTACACTGTGTGCTTAGTAAAATACAGCCTACAATATCTTTTATTTTTTATTTATTTATTTATTTTTATTTTTATTTTTGCTTAAGTAGAATGTTGAGCGAACGTGTCACACACATAAATAAATCACGTTGAGATGAACTAAAATGACATATACTTGAAGATAAATATTTATGTGCATTTCTTGAGAATATCTAAGAGAAATATTTTTATGGCACTAAAATGTATATCATTTGTTGGCAATAGTAATTAATAGTTTTCATTTCGTTGGAATAAAGTGTTTATTTATATACAATACTGTTAAATAGAATATCGTATCTATTGTGTTCATACATGCTCCTAACAGTGACGCAATATTCTTAAAATAATAACCCACATGCTATTTGACACTAAAATCACATTCTGTCTACATACATTATACGAGACTGCGGTTATATTCATATCATCTCTCAGCACGCCTTCTCAATAGATTTTTTTTTCTTACGGACGTACCTTGTAATAAAACGGGATTTCTACAAATTTCACTGCAACTGCACGACAGACAGCGATGACACTAGAATTTCTATTATTTGTGTCCTTAGAGAACGAAATCATTTGCGTATTTGCTGTAATATGTACGTTCTTCTATTGTCAACAGTGACCCGTAGATAGTTTGTCTTTCTGCTTTCTTCCTGAGTCTCATACCAAGTAATTGCTCTGCAGACAGAGTTTTATTCCTTCTTCTTCCTCTTTGATAAACCACTTTAAAAAATACACATTGAGCACAATGATATTCCTAAAGTAGTCAGTTTGATTTACATTACAACACTGCGAGTTTATATGCATAATAATATTTGAAGTATTGATTTTACAGTAAAACACTATTTTATTGTCAATAACATGAGCTTTGACAAAGCTCGTGTTACAAATTGAAATACCATTAAAAAGAAAACGAATTGCTTTTGAATTCATTACAAATCTAAGGAGAAATACAGACACACACTTAGAATTTCAAGATTTGCTTAGTTTCGTATTGGCTGCAAGCGACAAAAAAAAAAAAAAAAAAAAAAAGTCTGGAAGTCAAACTTCTTTACGTTCATCGTTCACAGTAACTTTATATATATATATATATATATATATATATATATATATATATATATATATATATATATATATATATATATATATATATATATATATATATATATATATATATATATATATGTGTGTGTGTGTGTGTGTGTGTCTAGTCGCTCACTCACTCAATGAGTCTGGCAGGCAATATTCAATTCTTTAGTATCACAAAACGTTGAGAAAGGCTACATTATAATCTCCGGAACTTTCTATTGCCTTATTCTCTTATTCCTAGAGAGCCAAGGACGCTGGCAAGAAGTGGGAGATATATTTATGCAAAAGTACCCTAGAGACTTCCATTGTCGGCACACTGTACGACCTAACACGCACACATACACACCCCATCTTCCTTCCCGCACAAACCGCCCGATCCGCCACCTCCGTTTCGTCTCTAGATTAATCTGCTCTTTATGAAACATTCATAAGCGGCATGGTGGCAACAGATAACAACTCATTTGTGCACCACTCGGGAAACCATGGAACTTGAATTCGTGGAGAGTTTATCACGGTGAACTTGGTGGGTGACTTGCTTGCGTTGCGCAACACTCAACGATAAGCCTTAAACAGTATTCGTAATCCTTTTCTTGCTCTTTGCATGCTCTCAAACTCCCTTTTTCCACGACACCGTCGACTTTTCACTGGAAGATTGGTCCCACGTAATAGAACCCTGAAATCTCTTATCTGAGGAGACGATGGGGTTTGGAAGCAGAGGAAGAAATTCCCTACGATGAAGTCGTAATATCTGTGATTTCGTATATATTCGTTCTCTCTTTTTTCATGTGCTTCTCGTATTCTGTCATCGTTTTACAGGGCTGGTACCGGAATTCGGTGAGATCGGTTTAATGGACCGATATAACACAGTTGGGATCCTCTCAGGCCGAAGGAACTTCAGAACTGGAATGTAAAGATCAAAGGGAGAGAAAAGAAAAAAAAAATCAATTTCAATGTAATGTTAGTAGTCTGAAAAGATACTGAACCAGGTATTATTCCTCTCTACCTCGAGGATATGTATAGCAACTTCAAGGAGATTGCATATTTGTTGTATGAATTATCTTGTTACTCTGTTAGTTAGTTTTTGAAACACAAGACTTGGTTTATGTATGCATTTTACGAATATTATTTTAGCGTAATTGGTGCTGTATTATTATTATTATTATTATTATTATTATTATTATTATTATTATTATTATTATTATTATTTGTAAAGCTCGCACATTGAAATATTCCTTGGTTTCAAAGAAAATATTTGGTATATTGCTAATATCAATTTGTTATAAATATAATTTGTAGTAAACAGCACCACTTCACAATGAGAATGTGTACAGACTATAATCCAATTATTGAGTAGAAACACTGCACTTTATATATATATATATATATATATAAAATCTTCCCGTTTCAGGCCCCACGATTGTGCTCTTCAGGCTAAGGGAGATGATGAATAAAATGAAAATTTTGAGTTTTACGTCCCATGGTTATGCCGGCTAGGCTAAGGAAGACGGTGATGATGAGTAATGAATAAAAATGATGGAATGAAGAACGTGGGAGGAAACGGGAGAACCCCGAGAAAACCCACGCACACGGTGTCTGTCCACCACAAAGTTCACTTGGCTTTAGCAGGGTTTGAACCCAGGACCCCATGCGCCAGAGCTGAACGCTCTACAGCTGAGCCACCGCGGCCCCGAGATGATGATTAAAGCAAGTGAATGTGAATGTAAGAATTGGTAGAATAAGCATGTGAAAGTAACCGGAAGTACTACGAGAAAACCCAAGGGTACAATTTTGTTCACTAAAACTTACTTGATTGGGGATCGAACCAGGGACCCCACGCATCAGAAGTAAACGCACTGAGTCACCGTGCCTCCCCAAATCAGCACTAGTTTTAATGCAGTTAGTGGCCTACTGTACATAATCTTACAAATCAGGAGGTGGGTTATTGCAAATCATTATGCTTTATGAAACAATCAGTATTAAAACATACACACATTTGTACAGTGTAAGTAAATTTCAAATGCACTCGTAAGTGATGTTATTTGTAATCACGGGTACTTCCGTTTGACGATGAAAGTTGAAATTTTGCATGTGTTCGTAACTGTAAGAGAGAAATAAACAAAAGAAATGTAAAATTTATATTTTTTACATTTTCAGGGGACGAGAAAAGTCATTTTTCTCTTCTTCCTTTCTTTCTTTCTATCTACCTTTTTTTTTTGAAATTATATCTCATGTTTTAGATAATTGAACTTGGAATAAGAACTTGAAAGTTGGTATGCTTGTATGTTTTTAATATCGGTGTCTAACTAAATTACCCCCCCCCCCCCGCCATAAAAAATTACTATGGTTTCATGGCAAGTTGAAACACCTTCTCCATGGGACACCTTATACACCCTATAATTATTAGTCACTTCTGGTATAACTACAATATTGAAATTTGGTATATTTGTTGCATCCTAGATGCGACCAACAGACGAATTGTCAAAAGTGAATATTTTTAATTTCTAGGTCAAAGGGAGACAAAGTAAAATTCTCCGTGCTATCTAAGATAAATCAGTGCGGTCGTAGCTCGTTGGCCGCTATCTTTCGGCTGTCTTCGGAGCACACAAAGCGATACGAAGTTTTCCTCATTGCAATCCATCAAGAAATAGAGTAGAAATCAGCAGCGGCACGACTCGGCATGGACACGGCATGGGCACGGCATCCTATATGTTAATCAGCCTTTACTTGGGTGTGAAGCGTGAAGGCCGCTGTGGCTCAGTGGTGCCCTCCCTGCTGGTCTAGTGGCTAGCATGTGTGCCTTTGTGTACGGAGTCTCGGGTTCGATTCCCGGTGGGAGAGTCTTTGTGATTTTAACTGTCCTCGATATTTCTGTGTCCGTGTCCCTGTCGTTCTAGGTTATTCGTAAAAAGTCAAGTAAACGAGTAAAGCAAGTAAAATTAAATAATAAGTAGTTCAAGTAATTTACTGAGACATGTTAAAAAGTAGTAAAGCGTTCACCTCTGGTGCTTGGGGTCCCTGGTTCGATCCCAGCTCACGCCAATTGAAATTTGTAGTGGACAAACACCGCGTGCGTGAGTTTCCTTGGGTTTCTCCCGTTTCCTCGCACTTCTTCATTCCATAATTTTCTCCATTTCTCATCATCACTGTCTCTTTTATCCTCACCGGTATAAAAGTGGGACGTAAAGCTCAAAGATTTAATTTCATTTCATTTTGAATGTAAAGCATGACGAAATGTATTTTTTATCTAATTTGATAAAGAGGTTAGTCCCTAAATTAGCATGAAGCATTTTTATATTAGTATTGTACCACATATAAAACAAAATATACCTCTCGATTGAAATGTCATTTAAATGATGAGAGGGCGTATTTTAGGGAAATTAGAAGTTTATCTTAACCACTTTGTGTAGCGAAATGTTTTAATTAATTTATTGACATTTGCAAAATAATAAAATAATAAATTAATAAATTAATAATAAAATAAAATTGGTAAACGAGATAAAAAGTTCTAACTTAAAAAAAAATACACTGACACGTTATATTTCTTACGTCATTTTATACAAACGGAGCAAAATACATAAATCTATTTTGTGTAAGTAAGTAGGATGTTGTATAGTTTTCTTTTCAAATATACTGCACATGTACTTCGTGATGATCTATTAATCACGTTACTTACTTTCGTAAGATAAAACTTCTATGGGTTTTGACGAATTGGTATAAAATAGCAAAATCAATAGAACTTATCACACACAGAGTAAATTTATGGAGGTATTAAGTTTTCTCTTCAGATTCTTTAGTTCCTTTCAAGCACGAAGGCTAAATGGGCCCTGGACCTTTCGTTTGAGATGGAATCTATTCCTTGAGAAAGAACACGCAATTTTCTAACCACTCGACCATTTTGGAATTTGAAGAACATTATGTAATATATATATACATATATATATATATATATATATATATATATATATATATATATATATATATATATATATATATATATATATATATATATTGTGGTCGCCGGCTCATTTAATTAAAATAATTTTGAAGAGATATTCACATTAAATGATCCGGGGACCCACAAACCCTCACAACAAGTGAAAATTTCACCGTTGTCGGCCAAGGCAGCTAACAGCAGGAATACGCTTTCTAATTACTTACTTAAAACGCAGGTAAAACACAGGTGAGAAAAGCTACAGCTAAAGGCATGCGATTCAAGCAGGTGGATGGACGAAAACAATTGAATATGAACAACAATTTTTATTAGGCTGATGGCCTCAATATTTAAATATACAATTTAAAATGTTTATATTTCAAAGTATTTAAGTAAATATTTGTCCACTGTTCAGAATAGTAGAATACTTATGAAGTTTAGTTTGCCGTCCAGCAACCGTCCTATTCTTCTTTCTTGATTAGGAGCTCACTACTGCTCCTGCCTGCTCCAGCAACCGTCGAGTTCGAAGTGGACGAGCCTCTCTTGCTGCCTTCCGAGTATGTCCGCTTCGTAGGCTCGCCGACTGGACATCAGTGTTGCAAACCCTTTAGGTGACGTCACCTGCATGGTTCTGTGGGAGGGGACTACCACAGATGGTGCTCCGTAGACGGGCGAACTCACGAAGTACAGGTCGACTGGATCTGATGAAGTGGAACTGCGCCATCACTGAGACTCCTGGGCCTCGCTGGTACAGTGAAGGGAATGCAACTATGAATAACAGGAAAAAAATGCATTAAGTTTGGCGATTTAAAAAAAAATGAGATGCAAACGCTGCATGGAATTGTTGATACTTAAAGTTTGTTGGACTTCTTTTTTTTTCTTTTCTAATGACGTGGACTGGTGTACACTACACTCTTCTTGAATATTGACGAATACAAATATATATATAGAGAGAGAGTACACGAAATAACATTATATATATAAAAACAAGACGATGGTTGATATATACATTGAAAATCACTGCAGTCTTTTTTTTTTTTTTTTTAAGGACATGAATGTACATATAAGCGTTCTAAACACTATGTCATTCGATGTAACGCATTTCCACTGAGTGGGACACTTGAACACAAGACACACATGAGACACTGGATTTCATTTTGAAGTGTTCCTGGTGGACATCTGGAGATCAAAGTCTATCCGTGGAGATTGATGACAGCTCACTATTGTAGTTATTTTGCACACATTCTGGGAGATTATTCACAGTACACAATGGGACAGGTTTTTTTTTTTTTTTTTTTTTTGTTCAATGAGATCACACCATAAAAACTTTTTTTTTTTTTGTTTGTTTGTTACTGAGCTTGACGTGGGATGTTGACACTAAAGTTCGTGCTGGACGATGAGTGAATTGAGACACTGGTTGCACTTTTGGGATAAAGTTCGAGGCACTATCGAATATACTTTTTTTTTCTTTTTCTTTCTTTTTTTTTGCAATGAAAATATTGAGCCTCCGCCTGTGCACTGTGTTTAATCAATCGTCTCGGTCACCCACCTTCGTCTGTCCCACGCCCCGCAGCCACTTTTCCCGCATGTGTGCTGTTGGTCTCCACAATTTCAAATTGTCGACAGAATGTGTGCCGTGCAACGAACCGTCCTTCAGGTCTAATAGCTCAAATACTTTATTGCCCACACGCCTGTGACAAAGATAAGGCCCCAAATAAACGTCAAAGAATTTATAAATTTGCTTATTGATGGCACTGCTGACTGGCCTCGACCGCAAGAACACGAGATCACCAGTTTGGATTGAGGGTAATTTTTCTCCCTTTTCTTTGATCTTGTCGTTCCTACGATCAATCTTCCGACGTCTCTTGATGTCAGCCATTAGAAGACGTTTTCGCCAATCTGAAACGTCGTCGTTCAACCCCTGTTCTCTCAAAGAGACTTGCCATACCCGTTCGATGGCAACACTAGGGTCATCATTGAAATGCATCTCTATCGCCGACATTCCAGAGGATGAGGAAATGGAATGGTTCAATAAAATTACTATTTGGGACACAAAAAGTGTCCAATTTTGATGTTTTTGAGAACAAAACAATCGGAATAGCCGTGAAATGTCCGAATGTACACGTTCAATGGGCGATGAAGAAGGATCGTAAGGTGTCGTATGTAGGTGTTGTATGTTATAATTTTTGAGGAACCGTTCGAATTGATGGGACACAAATTGTGGGCCATTATCGGTCAGAACTTTAAGGGGAACACCGAGATGCTGAAAGTACCTGCTCTCCAAACACTTGATTATGGTCTGCGTATTCGCGGATCGCAAACAATATGCCTGTACTAGGCGAGAAAAGCAATCCATGACGGTGAGTAGATATGTTTCTCCATGTTTACCTCGTGGAAGAGGCCCATATAAATCAATCGAAATTAACTCACCCTTGGTGGATGGAATGATGGACCCCATGGAAGGTGCGGTATGAATTTTGTGGTGTTTGGTACGCATGCAAACGACACAATCGTGTACATAGCGAGCGATATCTTTTCTCATCCGTGGCCAGTGGAAGGAGCGGGATATACTGGACAAAACTTTGTCTTTTCCGAAGTGTCCCATGTCGTGGTATGACTTTATAACTTTGAATATGAGCTGTGAAGGCAGGCAGATGCGGAAACGCTCGGGAAAACGGAAGTCTTTGATTGTGAGAACGCCGTCCTGTATGCGGTACAATGTGTCCCAAGTTTTCTTGCCCGGTGGGACTGCCGTGTCTGGGGACACGTGGGACGCGGCTTTTGCTTCAATGTATTGTATGATCTTGGCGTACTCGGTGTCACTACGCTGCATTTTAATGAGTTCTTGCCTCGAGACACTAGCGACATCTTCATTAAGTACATTGAGAGCATGCGTTCTCACCACCTTCTGTTCGAGGGACGGGATTAGTCTCGTGAATGCATCAATGCACTCGTTCTGTTTCCCAGGAACGAATTGAATTGAAAAGTCAAATTTTTGTAATTGAATAAACCAGCGAGTTAATCTGGGGTTCCACGAGCATATGTTATTTACGGAAGTCAGAGCTTTATGGTCTGAAATCACAATAAAATGGGTGCCCAAAAGGTATGCCTCCCATTTCTTCACAGCACACACAATTGCATAGGCCTCAATTTCTGTTATTGTGAATTTAGACTGCGCCGGTGAAAGTGTTTTTGAAAAATATTCGATGACTCGTCTATTGCCCTCTTCATCGAATTGCAAGAGAGCTGCAGCGACTGCTTGCAAATTTCCATCAGTTTGAATGTAAAATGGTTTTTCATGATCAGGGAAAGACAACATTACATCATCTACCACGTGATTGACGAGTTGGGAGAATGCCTTTTCGTGAGCTTCTGTCCACTGCCAACGTGAATTCTTTTTCAGAAGCTGGAAGAGGGGCGCCGCTAAAATAGAGAAATTTGGAACGTAGCGACGATGCCACCCTATTATGCCTAACCATCTCCTCAAAGACTTTACGTTATGAGGTTTTGGGAGACGTTTGATGGCTTCAGCGGCCTGGGGATTTTTTCGATATCCACGTGGTGTGATCTGAAAACTGAGAAATTGCGTTTCAGACTTGAAAAAGTCACACTTGGCCAAATTCAGTGTCATGCCTGAATGTTTAATTTTTGAAAGTACTTCGTCTAGCAACGACAGGTGTTCTGCTGGCGTGGAATTTGCAAGGCAGAGGTCATCAATGTATTTGATGGTCTGGCGAGCGAGTTCGTCACCTAGCACATGTTGCAGGCACATATTTAAGGCCGTTGAGCCATTCTTTTGTCCGTTCGGTACCTGGCACCACTGATACTGGACACCACCATATAAAAATGCAGTGAAAGGCCTGGAATTTGGGGAAATACCCACTTGTTGGTACGACTGTGAAAAGTCTAGGGTTGAAAATATGCTCTTTCCGCTAAATTTGGCTAGCAATTCATCAATCTTTTCTGGTCTCTGATGGTGCAAGGGGGTAACAGCATTAGCACCTCTCAGATCTGTCACCAAGCGTATAGATGGAGTGCCATCTTCATTCACAGTCTTTTTGGGGACCACGTGAAGAGGATTCAAGTGAGGTGACGAAGCTTTCTCTAAAACCCCAAGGAAAAGCAGCTTGTTTATTTCACGATGGACTGCATCTCTATATTTGTGTGCAACAGGGTAAGGCTTTCGTACAATAGGTTCCGTGTGCGTGATGTTAAAGTCGTATTCAAAATCGCGACACAATCCTGGGAACTTGGCAAAGACATGTTTGTGCTTAAATAGAATGTTAGTAAGATTATCTTTATACTCTAAAGGAACGTGTGATGACTCTACTGCTTTCATAATTTCTTCATCGGAAGCAAAAAGCTCGGGGTGACTTTCGTGAGATATACCCCTCCCATTGAAAACGTCAGTATGAGAGTCTGCACAATTCTGCGCGTGAGCTACAAGCATGGCCTCGCATTCTTGTGCGCACAAAATGCTTTCCGTGTCGTCAATGATAACGTCATCAGGACTATAGCACAATTCGTAATCCTGTTCTGAGTGCTTCTCGGGAGTTAACTTTTGCAAAAACGAGTCTTCCGTATTGGACGGGACCACACTGGAATGTAGTACTATGTTGTTTACGGTTTTGCGAACTTTTCTTTCACTGACCACGGGCAGAAGGTTGCAAATAGCATAAAAATCCGAATGGTGAAATGTAGCGGTGCAGTTACCGTAATCTAGAATGGTACGTAACTGTGACAATACGTCAAGACCCAAAATGATATTTTCGTTGATGTTCGGAACTACTAAAAATTGTACAATAATTTCCAATTCTGCAAGTTTGATAGGAATGCAAGCTTTTCCTTTCACATGTGCTCTCTTTCCACCATGAAACCCTACAAGTGATACATGTGAAACTGGGCTCAACCGTGGTGACGAAACTATTTTGCTTATATTTGACCACATATCTAAACTAAGAAGTGAGCATTGTGAGCCTCCATCCAAAAGACACGTGTACTCTTTCCCAAGAATTTCCACCTTAATATTTGAACTGCATGTGCACTCAAGAAATTCTAATTGTTTAGTGGATGGAGCATGAGGTTCATCATCACTCTCTGAATCACTGTCACCTAAACTTTCAAAATTGACAATATCACTTGACTGTTCCACGTTGAGAAGAGACTGCCTCACGAAAAAGCTCTTGCAATCTGTCTCGCAACTTAAATTATCTTTAATGGAGGATTTGCTTACATTATCGTTACCCGTGCCATAGCTATTCTTGACCTCCGAACCAAGAAAGCTCTTTACAAGTTTAAATGGCTCTGTTGTTCGTGATACATGTCATCGTCGCTCAACGGTCGGAACGCCGAGGAACTGCGTCGTTCGTCACGATCATCAGTTTCCGGTTCTGAAGACGGTGATTGAAAGCGCACGTGATTTTGCCTTTCGTTCCTGCTCGGACGCTGACTATGTGAAGGCAGGCTACGGTTCCGGTTCCGTCCACGATGTCCATTACGGAACGAACGTGACGATCGGGACTGAGCGTTACGAGAATGCTGCGAAGTGTTTTGATTTTCACGCGCGGTTTCGTTTTGCTCATACGAAATCCGGTTCACATGACTCGGAAACGTCCGTGACGACGTATTGTTATTCAAAGAAGCAAAAGTTTGCGTGTTGTTGGCGCGCGGAACATATGACGATGTGTGTTGTCGTGTGTTGAAATTACTGCGTGGTGTAGTGAAACGTGACGCGTTGTGAGACGTGGAACGACTCTCATTAACTGATCCCTGCAAAGCTTCGAGTCTTTGTACGCAACTTACAAAGTCGTGGAACCGTTCATGTTGAGTTGCGACTAGATACGTTTGAAATCGAGTGGGGAGCAAAGGAATGACAGTTGAAATTATTTCGGTATCGGTAATAGAAGGACATAACGCCTTGATATCTTGGAAGCGGTTTACGACGAATGACTCTACCGAAGCGTGCTTCGTGGGCGTGAAACGTTCTGTACGAAGAGCTGTAAGTCTGTTCGCGACGATGAAGCTATTTTGATAATGTTGTTTCAACGCGACACAGAATTGACTGTAGTTACTTATTTTGGTGCGATTGAGATGAAACCAGGAAAGCGCGTCACCCTGTAAACAGAACTCAAGCATTTCAAGATATTGGCTGCGCGGGACGTGTAGGAAAGTCATTTCCCTTTCGAATTTTGTAAGAAAGCTGTCGGGCAAAATTGACGCGTTAGTTCCGCAGAACTTAGTGAGATGGGCAATATCGGAGAACCTAACTTGCACACGTGGCACTACACGGTTGTATTGTTCACCTTCCCCGTCAGACAATGCACTTTCATACGCTTCGTCACGATTCTGTGATTGCGTGGGAATATTGGGGGAGGGGGACGTTCGTGAAAATTGACTTGGTTGCGAAGAGAAATGGGATGGCTGGGCGTTGAATACGGTCACCGGAGGCGGTTCGTGTACAGGTGTAGTGTTACGCAGCTCTTGCACCTGCGAGAGTACAGATTGTGCTTTGTTATAGCTGATGGCCTTGTACGTTTCCAGTTCTTGTGAAAAACTCAAGAAGAGTGCATTATACTGTCGCACGAACTGAGTAAGAGACGAATCGACCTGATGAACTCGCGACGCTAAATGCTCGTAACCTTTAGTACAGTGATCCTGAATGGTTTTTGTATCGTTTGAAATCCGTGCTGTATCACGCTCGAGATCCACGATACTACTCTTATTCTTCGCAGTTACGGTTTCAAGGCTCGTACAGCGTTTGTCAAGAGACTGAATGCAATCACGTGTTTCTTCCAGACCTTTCTCCGTGTTTTGCATAACTGTAACAACGACGTCGCAAAGTGACGACAATTCCGTTTTCATCTCGTCATTCGCGGCACTAAATTCAGTACGTAGATTTGTTTCTAAATCCTTTATTGAGCCAGAAAGTTTTTGTTCCACGCTTTGTATTTGTCTGGTAAGCTCATCCTGGTTAGATTTGAGCTGATTGTTTATATCTTTTGCCTGATCGTTCATTAACGATTTCATCATTTCTTTAAGCCCTTCCATGCTCATAGCCATCTTGATTTGACCACTTCTTAATAACATACAATTATCATGAAAACTCTAATACCGTCGCAAAGGAAAGACTGAAATTGAACTTCGCGAGAAAAAAAAACTCAAAAACTGCAGAATGAGGGTTGCATGTGAATACAAATGATCTACAATCGATGGTCTAAAAGTACAGATTACGTTGACTTTTTTTTTTTTTTTTTTTTTAAGATGAAGGTTGAGTTATACTGATATCAATATGAGAGCAAGTAAGACCAACATGCATGGGGGCATGGAAACGCGTGATCAAACAAAAACTTTCTGATAGTACTAAATGAAACGGACATATAAATACACTTCACTCGCGTGCTCTAAAATCTTACATACTACGGACATTTATGGCACTTCACTCGCGAAATACAAGCAAAACAAAACAAAAATAAATGCACTGACACTTCATTAGAAAAATGTGAACATGGACAAATATTCATGAATGGAAATTGCTTCCATGGGATCTGGTGGAAAAACTGATAAAAAGTACAAGGAACGTCAAAATGAAGGTAGAAATTAAACTCAGAATGCCAACGATAGTTCTGCAGAAAATAAAAACGTGATCATAAAATAGCTCAAATTGACTCTTTCCTTTGTCACAAAACAGGCGTGTAGGCGTGTTAGAACCTGAAATCGGAGGGGTCGCTACCGACATCCACTCTGCATGCCACGTGGTCGAAACTATGGCGACCTTTAGCTAGCCTTGTACGACACAGTGTTATCTCGTTCTGCGAGCAAGAAAACGAGACTTGAGTCTCATAATCTATTAATTTGTGGTCGCCGGCTCATTTAATTAAAATAATTTTGAAGAGATATTCACATTAAATGATCCGGGGACCCACAAACCCTCACAACAAGTGAAAATTTCACCGTTGTCGGCCAAGGCAGCTAACAGCAGGAATACGCTTTCTAATTACTTACTTAAAACGCAGGTAAAACACAGGTGAGAAAAGCTACAGCTAAAGGCATGCGATTCAAGCAGGTGGATGGACGAAAACAATTGAATATGAACAACAATTTTTATTAGGCTGATGGCCTCAATATTTAAATATACAATTTAAAATGTTTATATTTCAAAGTATTTAAGTAAATATTTGTCCACTGTTCAGAATAGTAGAATACTTATGAAGTTTAGTTTGCCGTCCAGCAACCGTCCTATTCTTCTTTCTTGATTAGGAGCTCACTACTGCTCCTGCCTGCTCCAGCAACCGTCGAGTTCGAAGTGGACGAGCCTCTCTTGCTGCCTTCCGAGTATGTCCGCTTCGTAGGCTCGCCGACTGGACATCAGTGTTGCAAACCCTTTAGGTGACGTCACCTGCATGGTTCTGTGGGAGGGGACTACCACAATATATATATATATATATATATATATATATATATATATATATATATATATATATAACATCTTATTTGGTAAGAAGACAGCAGTGTGATACTATAGTACGTTTATAAACTGTATACTTTATTTTATTTTAGTCAATGAGTATTTAATAAATCTTCTTAAGTAATGATTTTATTTGAGTTTTTCTGCTATAGTACACATTAATAATAATTCAAATGGAATGCTGGTAGGTTAATAATATATAAAAGCAATTTCTACCTGTGTTCGTTATATGCTAAAGGAAATGAGCTGTTAAACGGGAGAGAAAAGAAAGTAAACTGTGTTGGAGAAATTAAGAGAAGACGATCGACCTAAATATCCTTACAGGCATTGCTAAGTGGCCAAACAGTGATAATCTCTGTGGCCAAGCACTTTGAGTCATTTTGCTGACGATTGGGAGGTAAACATTCATTAGTTTGATATGAATATGGATATCTTAACTCTTCTGTCTATCTCAATACTTGCTTTCTTGATAGATTTCCAAATTATACTATACATACAGTGTCGGAAGTCCTATAGAATGGCTTTGTCCTTCCGCCCGTCTGTCGATATGTATCAGAGCAGAAACAATAAGATATATTCAGATGTGGTTTTCTGATCTTTATTCATTGTCCCAAAAATAAGTTCCACCTCCTCTGCTACAACTCTATTGAAGCTAAAAGTGGTTAAAATTAGCAATTTCTAGTTTCAACGTTTATCGCTATAACAAGAAAACGGCGACAGATACCGAAAAAAAAAAAGTTTTGTTGCAAATGATTTAGTATCTCAAGACAACATATCATGACTAACCCGAACACTGTACCAAAACCAAAAAAATAGTAACCGATTTCAATACTGATTTCCATATAGCAAAAAGAGTCAATGCTATCAAGACGCGGTTTTAGACTTTCAACTGTGCTATGCACAAGTTTCGGAAGTTTTATAAAATGGCTTTGTCCGTTCGCCCGTATGTCGACAAGTATCAGACCAAAAATGGTAAGATATATCGATATGTGATTTCTTTCTATCGATTTGGCGTCCCAAAAATAGGTTGCATCTCTTTCGTTAACATCTATTCAAACTGGAAGTGGTTCAAATTAACCATTTCCCGTTTCAACGTTCTCAATATTTGAATCCTCTTACCCCTTATAATGCACATTTCTATGAAAGTGTAATAATGTACAGTGTAGATATAATATAATATATTTCAGGCATACATTTGAACTCCTCTACATCGTTAGGATGTGCCTGTTAATCAACGTGACATGATAAAAGCCCTTTAGATAAGCACTAAGTACACACGATCAAGAATTTGTTTCAAACGGATAAGCCATTTTCCGTGATGCCATCACAGACAACATAAAATGTCGATTCAGTAGTAATCGCCCCACTTGAGGCATTTTTTTCCGCCCCCTGGAGCGCGGCGCCCGCCGCCGCCGCCAAATCTTGCGCCCCGGGCGCCTGGCGCCCATTTTTCAGGCTACGTGGCCCGGGGTCAATGACCTAGGGGGCGCCGCCGCCGCCAAAATTTTGCGCCCCGGGCGCCCGGCGCCCATTTTAGGGTTACGTGGCCCGGGGTCAATGACCTAGGGGTACTTAGGACCACCCCTTTTAGATTTTGGCAGGGGTACCATGGCCCACCCCCTAAATTTTGGCAGGGGTACCTAGGACCATCCCCCTTAAATTTGGGAAATTGTCAAATCTAAAAATTTTGGTGTGTTAGCCTAGAACCATAGTATTTACCTTAATCAGTATTGGGGGTTTATGTCGTTCCCTTTTATGGGTAAAAATTGCCAAAAAGTCAAATTTCGGGGGTTTTTGACCTAATTTATCCCCTTTGATGAGGTGTTATTATCCTATATGGTTATATGGGCGTATATAAGGGTCCATTACCTTTCATAAGATATGGGTACATTTGTGCACCCCTTTAAAAATTTGGGAGGGTACCTTGGCCCACCCCTTAACTTTTGGAAATTGCCCAATTTAAACATTTGGTATTATAGTACTGGACCCTAATATGTATTATGATAAATTTGGGTGGTCCACCTCGTTCCCTTTTAGGGTACAAAATTGCCAAAATATAAACGTAAGCAATACGTTGTACCACGTGTTTGGTCTTTTGGCCCAATTTATCCTCTTGGATGAGGTCCTATTACCATATATGGTTATATGGTTATGTATAGGGGTCTATTACCTTTCATAAGACATAGGTACATTTGTGCACTCCTTTAAAAATTTGGGAGGGGTACTTTGGCCCACCCCTTAAATTTTAGAAATTGCTCATTTTATATATTTGGTATTATAGTACTGGACCCTAATATGTATTATGATAAATTTGGGTGGTCCACCTCGTTCCCTTTTAGGGTACAAAATTGCCAAAATATAAACGTAAGCAATACGTTGTACCACGTGTTTGGTCCTTTGGACCAATTTATCCTCTTGGATGAGGTCCTACTACCTTATATGGTTATATCGTTATGTATGGGTGTCTATTCCCTATCATAAGAAATAGGTACATTTGTACACCCCTTTAAAAATTTGGGAGGGGTACCTTGGCCCACCCCTTAAATTTTGGAAATTGCCCAATTTAAACATTGGGTATTATAGTACTGGATCCTAACATGTATTATGATAAATTTGGGTGGTCCACCTCGTTCCGTTCTAGGGGTACAAAATTGCCAAAATATAAACGTAAGCAATACGTTGTACCACGTGTTTGGTCTTTTGGACCAATTTATCCTCTTGGATGAGGTCCTACTACCTTATATGGTTATATGGTTATGTATGGGTGTCTATTCCCTATCGTAAGAAATAGGTACATTTGTGCACCCCTTTAAAAAATTTGGGAGGGGTACCTTGGCCCACCCCTTAAATTTTAGAAATTGCCCAATTTAAACATTTGGTATAATTGTATAAGACCCTAATATATATTACTATAAATTTTTGTGGTCCATCTCGTTCCCTTTTATGGGTACGAAATTGCCAAATTTTAGTACAACCACGTGTTTCGTTTTGACCTAATTTATTCCCTTGGATGAGGTCCTATTACCTTATATGATTATATGGTCATGTATAGGGGTCCATTTCCTATCATAAGACATAGGTAGATTGATACACCCCGGGAGGGGTACCATAGTCAATCCCTTAAATTTTGGAATTTTTTCCAATTTAAGCATTCGCTATCATAGTACATGATCTCAATATGTATCATGATAAATTTGGGTGGTCCACATCGTTCTCTTTCATGGGTAAAAAAAATGCCAAAATATAAACATAAGCAATATGTTGTACCACGTGTTTGGTTTTTGGCCCAATTTATCCCGTTTGATGCGGTCTTATTACCGTATATGGTTATATGGTCATGTATATAGGTTCATTTCCTATCATAAGACATTGGTACATTGATGCACCCTTTAATATTTGAGAGGGGTATCTTGGCTCATTCACTCAGTTTTAGAAAATTGTTTAATATAAGCATTTGGTATCTTCGTACAGGTCTTCAATATGTACCACTATAAATTTGGATGGTCCACATCGTTCCCTTTCATGGGTAAAGGACTACCAAAAATCAAATTTCGGAGGTTATTGACCCCTATTTAATACGTTATATGGTTTATTACCTTTATATGTTTATGTGTCCTTTTAAATTTGGGAATTATCAAATAACAAAATTCGGTAAACGTTTTTCTAGGTCCCATTGGTGTTCCTCTTATGGCCAAATATTCAAAATTTAAAGGTTATTGACCGGCTTTATTATTGAATAACTACAGGATTTATTACTTTTCATAAGACACAGGTGTATTTGTGTACCAATCTTAAATTTTGGGAGGGGTACATTTCTTATTGTCATATTAATAATTGGTAATTGTTCTTAAAATTGGATAGTATCTCATTCATTGGGTAAATCATTGTGATCACGTGATCAGTTATTGACCTATGATGGGATTAGGAGTCCAGGACATTGGTACGTTTAAACTTTGTAGGATAATTTGAGAATGCGTCATTGGTTTCGATTATTACATCCAAATATAAAAGTAAGCAATACGATGTACCACGTGATTGACCTTGATGAGGTAGTGTACAGGGATACATAGCTAACCTTATTGAATCTTATGACTCATAGTCTTAAGGGAATACATGCAACAACACTGGCAAAGTTATTGTTGATGCAATTTGATTGGTTGATCACTATCTTTCGTGCAATCTGATTGGTTGCTGATTTTCAAATCTTTGCTGCATTCAGTTTTAAGTTTTGTTTAACATTTAAAGTTTTTGAAATTTTTGTTTGAAACTTTGGTTTGACATTTTTTCGTTTGATATTTTTAGTTTGAAAATTTTTGTTTCGAAGTTTTTGTTTGAAATTTGTTTTGCAATTTTTGTTTCAAATTTTTTTTGTTTGAAACTGGTTTGAAATTTTTTAGTTTGAAAAATTTGTTTCGAAAGTTTTGTTTAAAAAAAATTTGTTTGAAATTTTTGTTTCAGAATATATTGTTTGAAATTTTTGTTTCAAAATTTTGTTTGAAATTTTTGTTTCAGAATTTTTTGTTTGAAATTTTTTGTTTTGAAATTTTTGTTTCGAATGTTTTTGTTTGAAATTTTTGTTTCAAAGTTTGATTTGACATTTTAAAAGTTTGTGCACTCATTAGTAAAGAACCGGAACTGTTTAGAACAAAAAACCTCTGGCAACATTGTGGTGCAATAGTACACGTCAGAACATGATGCAACGTCATCAGTTGTACACCATATATTTTTATCGTTCGAGTTAGTATTCATGATAGCATCATCATGGCTACTTGTCTGCAGTTTCTAAACACACGTGATGTGATGAAATCATTTACCAAGATTACTGATTTACAACAGAATGTACCTTATAGAATCTTAGCTAGCCAAATGATCCCTACAAAATTTGGATTAAGAATCGTAGTGAAGCTTGAAAATGATAAGAATATAATTTTACCAGCAAGATATTTTCCCATGGAAGCATCAAAACAAGAAGAACTGCTGCGTTTCTTAAAAACTGGATCTGTATCTTTATGTTACAAAGGATTCTTGGGTCGAAGTCATCAATTTGAATTTAGTACACAGCCAGATTCGTCAGCCATTGTGATGAAATCATGAATTCAAACGTCAGCACATTCCTTTGACGTCAGACATAGTTGTATGTATTTGGTTGGTCAGCATGACGTCAGCAACTGTGATGAAACCATGAATTCAAACGTCAGCACATTTCTTTCCAATGACGTCAGCTGTAGTTCTATAAATCAACCAATACACTGTCATCCCACGAAATCATTTGAGCAAGTGCTTTTCAGGAGGATAGATGTGTACTTCTAACGATAAAGTGTTCATCTTCGCAAGCTATTATCCAATAAATATATTTCAAACAAAACATGCGATGATTGGTATCAGTGCTAGAACATTTGAACCAGTGATTCGTTTGGGCAAAGCAGAACAATTTGGTGTACAACTGACCTGTGAAGAATGGCAAATATTATGTTCACGAATCGACCAAATCAACGATTATTTTCATGATGAGCTAAATGTGACCATAGTCAAATCATTAGGCTCAAATCATGAAGTGGTGATGCGTACAGTCCTCGAAGAGAAGATGGTGCTGTTACGTAAAAAGAGTACATTCCATGTCCCTCGCAACATGGTGTATCTAACGCAAACGGAATGGAACAAATTCATCAGCGTATTTCAGTGTGTTAAACATGCAGTGGAAGTGTGCAACAAAACAAGTATATTCCTGAAAAAGTACTATTTTGAAAAATGTGTTATGCATATTGTACAACATGTATCTAGATATTGTGATGGTTGTCAACATCGTTCGTGGGTGCATACCTGTATTGATAAACAGTTTATTTGTGATCAAATGGACATTGAGTTTCCACCAATTGATATTGCAATAGACCTTAAAAGACTTCAACTGGAATTAAAATTATACGCTAAAGATAAACTAGTGCAAGAAGTTCAAAATACATTGTATCGACAATATCCATATCATATATCTGGTATGGATGTATGTGGAGTGTAATAAAATGATCCATTTCAATGATTTGTGTTTTTTCGTTTCAAGTACAACCCCATATTCTGACGTGTACTATTGCACCACAATGTTGCCAGAGGTTTTTTGTTCTAAACAGTTCCGGTTCTTTACTAATGAGTGCACAAACTTTTAAAATGTCAAATCAAACTTTGAAACAAAAATTTCAAACAAAAAATTTCGAAACAAAAATTTCAAAACAAAAAATTTCAAACAAAAAATTCTGAAACAAAAATTTCAAACAAAATTTTGAAACAAAAATTTCAACCAAAGATTTCAAACAAAAAATTTTGAAACAAAAATTTCAAACAAAAATTTTTTTAAACAAAACTTTCGAAACAAATTTTTCAAATTAAAAAATTTCAAACCAGTTTCAAACAAAAAAAAATTGAAACAAAAATTTCAAAACAAATTTCAAACAAAAACTTCGAAACAAAATTTTTCAAACTAAAAATATCAAACGAAAAAATGTCAAACCAAAGTTTCAAACAAAAATTTCAAAAACTTTAAATGTTAAACAAAACTTAAAACTGAATGCAGCAAAAATTTGTAAATCAGCAACCAATCAGATTGCACGAAAGATAGTGATCAACCAATCAAATTGCATCAACAATAACTTTGCCAGTGTTGTTGCATGTATTCCCTTAAGACTATGAGTCATAAGATTCAATAAGGTTAGCTATGTATCCCTGTACACTACCTCATCAAGGTCAATCACGTGGTACATCGTATTGCTTACGTTTATATTTGGCTGTAATAATCGAAACCAATGACGCATTCCCAAATTATCCTACAAAGTTTAAACGTACCAATATCCTGGACTCCTAATCCCATCATAGGTCAATAACAGATCACGTGATCACAATGATTTACCCAATGAATGAGATACTATCCAATTTTAAGAACAATTACCAATTATTAATATGACAATAAGAAATGTATCCCTCCCAAAATTTAAGATTGGTACACAAATACACCTGTGTCTTATGAAAAGTAATAAATCCTGTAGTTATTCAATAATAAAGCCGGTCAATAACCTTTAAATTTTGAATATTTGGCCATAAGAGGAACACCAATGGGACCTAGAAAAACGTTTACCGAATTTTGTTATTTGATAATTCCCAAATTTAAAAGGACATATAAACATATAAAGGTAATAAACCATATAACGTATTAAATAGGGGTCAATAACCTCCGAAATTTGATTTTTGGTAGTCCTTTACCCATGAAAGGGAACGATGTGGACCATCCAAATTTATAGTGGTACATATTGAAGACCTGTACGAAGATACCAAATGCTCATATTAAACAATTTTCTAAAACTGAGTGAATGAGCCAAGATACCCCTCTCAAATTTTAAAGGGTGCATCAATGTACCAATGTCTTATGATAGGAAATGAACCTATATACATGACCATATAACCATATACGGTAATAAGACCGCATCAAACGGGATAAATTGGGCCAAAAACCAAACACGTGGTACAACATATTGCTTATGTTTATATTTTGGCAATTTTTTTTACCCATGAAAGGGAACGAGGTGGACCACCCAAATTTATCATAATACATATTAGGGTCCAGTACTATAATACCAAAGATATAAAATGAGCAATTTCTAAAATTTAAGGGGTGGGCCAAAGTACCCCTCCCAAATTTTTAAAGGAGTGCACAAATGTACCTATGTCATATGATAGGGAATAGACCCCTATACATAACCATATAACCATATAAGGTAATAGAACCTCATCCAAGAGGATAAATTGGGCCAAAAGACCAAACACGTGGTACAACGTATTGCTTACGTTTATATTTTGACAATTTTGTACCCCTAAAAGGGAACGAGGTGGACCACCCAAATTTATCATAATACATGTTAGGGTCCGGTACTATAATACCAAAGGTTTAAATTGGTCAATTTCCAAAATTTAAGGGGTGGGCCAAAGTACCCCTCCCAAATTTTTAAAGGAGTGCACAAATATACCCATATCTTATGAAAGGTAATGGACCCCTATCCATGACCATATAGCTATATAGGATAATAACACCTCATCAAAGGGGAAAAAATCGACCAAAATCCATACACGTGGTACTACGTATTGCTTACGTTTATATTTTGGCAATTTTGTACCCCTAGAACGGAACGAGGTGGACCACCCAAATTTATCATAATACATATTAGGGTTCTGTGCTATAATACCAAATGTTTAAATTGGTCAATTTCCAAAATTTAAGGGATGGGCCAAGGTACCCCTCCCAAATTTTTCAAGGGGTGCACAAACGTACCTATGTCTTATGAAAGGTAATAGACCCCTATACATAACCATATAACCATATAAGGTAATAGGACCTCATCCAAGAGGATAAATTGGGCCAAAAGACCAAACACGTGGTACAACGTATTGCTTACGTTTATATTTTGGCAATTTTGTACCCTAAAAGGGAACGAGGTGGACCACCCAAATTTATCACAATACATATTAGGATCCAGTACTATAATACCAAATGTTTAAATTGGGCAATTTCCAAAAGTTAAGGGGTGGGCCAAGGTACCCCTCCCAAATTTTTAAAGGGGTGCACAAATTTACCCATATCTTATGAAAGGTAATGGACCCTTATATACGCCCATATAACCATATAGGATAATAACACCTCATCAAAGGGGATAAATTAGGTCAAAAACCCCCGAAATTTGACTTTTTGGCAATTTTTACCCATAAAAGGGAACGACATAAACCCCCAATACTGATTAAGGTACATACTATGGTCCTAGGCTAACACACCAAAATTTTTAGATTTGGCAATTTCCCAAATTTAAGGGGGATGGTCCTAGGTACCCCTGCCAAAATTTAGGGTGTGGGCCATGGTACCCCTGCCAAAATCTAAAAGGGGTGGTCCTAAGTACCCCTAGGTCATTGACCCCGGGCCACGTAACCCGAAAATGTGCGCCGGGCGCCCGGGGCGCAAAATTTTGGCGGCGCCGGCGCCCCCTAGGTCATTGACCCCGGGCCACGTAACGCGAAAAATGGGCGCCGGGCGCCCGGGGCGCAAAATTTTGCGGCGGCGGCGGGCGCCACTCTCCAGGGGGCAGAAAAATTTGCCTGAAGTGGGGCGATTACTACTGATTCCATGTGACGAAAAAAAATAGAAATTGCCCCTCTTCATTTAAAGCCAAGATTTTAGAAAATACTAGGTCATGTGTCTACGTACTTATAACGAACAGTTTCGTCTGCCTAACTTCAGGGGCTCGTGAGATACTTTTTTTTTTGCATTAACTCTGAACTCCATTCTCCCTTTAATTAAAGTGATGATTGAAACCTAGCTCGAAGTAGGTACAAAATATATTCCAAATTTAGTTTCAAAGTTTTCGGCAGTCTTCCCATCATGGGATCACTATCAAAAGACAACGTCGCATTCAACGCGGAAAAAATAATAAAAAAGGAATAATGTAAAATGCCCATTCTTCCTTCAAGCAGGATTAAAAAAAAATGAGATTAGTGCCGCTTACTATTAATGAGTAGTATATACCTATATCCAGTCTCCTCAACTTACGGTTCGTGTTCGTATATACCTATATCGAGTCTCCTCAACACAAGAGAGGCTCATGTGTTACTCTGTACCGGTACTAAGCAAAACATTTGAATTTCCTTACCTAACTTAACATACACATTTCAAAACACGCTTGCAGGCGCCACGGTGGCTCACTAGTAGAGCGTTCACCTTTAGTGCATGGGGTCTTTGGTTCGATCCGAGCTCACGCTAAGTAAAATTTGTGGTGGACAAACACCATGAGCCTTTGCTTTCTCGAGGTTTTCTCGTTTCCTCTCATTTTCTTCATTTATCAACATCATCATTACCGTCTCTTTTAGCCTAGCCGGTATAACCGTGGGACGACGTAAGGTTTTATTTCGTGTCATTTTAAATTCTTTCTTATTTACTGTTCTCGTAATAAAAGAAGTTTTCTGTCAAAATGTCACATTTCTGAATAAATTGGCACAATCTGGACGTCCGTGAATGAGTCACTCTTTCATATAATAATGCAGTGCCCCTTTTCCCTTTCAGGAGTGGAACTTTCGAAACTACTAACAGATGGGTGTTCCCTTATTTATGATTAGGAGTTTATATAACGAATTTCGCAGGCCCAAATTAACTGAATCCTTACATTAAACATTTCTGAATAAATGCTGGGAGATCATAATATTATATAAATTATTCCACTTGCCTTTCCGCTTCCAGAAGCGAATTTTCACGGACTCTGGAATTATTAAATATTTTGCCCTTAGGCAGGTCTTGGTACTAATGTTTTTTTTTTCAGTTTTAGATTTAGCCCTGCAAATATTTCTTCCATGTTTACGATTTTCAGCTTCCTTTTTTAACTCCCAATATTTTCTTCTATTTTTCAAATCATGGATCACTTGTCCTATTCCTCGCTTTTCTTCCATCTTTCGCCAAGTGAATTTTGTGGTGGACAAACACCGTGTGCGTGAGTTTCCTCGGGGTTCTTCCATTTCTTCCCACTTCTTCACTTCACTATTTATTTCATTTTCCATCATTACCGTCTCCTTTAGCTTAGCCGGCATATTTGTGGGACGTAAAACTCAAAGATTTCATTTCATTTTTCCTTCCATCTTTCCTTCTATGGCGGTATGAAGAAGACAATTTCTTTGCAAGATGTGTCCAATTCAGTTGGCCTTTCTACGAAGGATGCTGGATAGACGTGTCCTATTCTCTCCTATCAGTTTTAAAACATCTTAGTTTGTAGCTCTCTCTGTCCATTTTATCATCTCCATCTTCCTCCAACACCACATTTTGAAGCTCTGTAAATATTTTTTTCTCTGACTTCCACAAAATCCAAGTCTCTGAACCATACAGTCCAATGCTCCATACTTGATCAATTTCTTCCTTAGCCCAATTTTGAGCCTGCTAGTTAAGAGTGATCTTCTCTAGTTGAATGTTTTTTTTTTTTTTTTTTTTTGGCTTACCTATTCCTTGCTTTTTATTTAATAAATTATATACCGATTTATACTTTTCTAACCTAAGCGTATTAACACATCGAACTTCGTGTATATTTTAAACCTTCCTTGTGCCTACACGATTTGCAAACGTGTCTTCGGCATGATATACAAGGATTAGATTCTTAATAGGATCACGTGTGATTCCGATTTTACGTTAAACATCCGGTCGACGTCTTGGTGCTGAAAATGAACGGTTGAATGAATTATTCGTTTGCTTTACAAATGATCGAAATTGAATGCATACTTGTGTCAATACGTACATGAAAACATTATTGTCTCTCTATTTCAGTGTCTAAGCTGTTAGCGATGCGAGCTTATGTGGTTTGAATCCTACGTTGACCTCTATGTCCACGTCTCATATAGCCTTACTGCTGAAAGCGGCGCTAAAGTCAAAGTCAAACCTCTTTCACAAGTAAATAAATAAATATAAGATGAACACAGCTAGTAAGCTTTCCACCATAACTTAGTTTTTGTATTCGCTTCAAATTACATTCTTAAGTACGTACGGTATTGGGTATGTACGGAATTATTTTTTACAGAAGCGATTGAGAGAGGACAAGGTTGCTCAGTGCTAGAGCGCTTAACTCTGGTACGAGAGATCCCTGATTAGATCCCCGCTTACGCGAGTTTATTGGACAATATCGTGTTTATGTTTTTTTTTCTGGGTTCCCTTGTTTCCTCCTCCATTCTTATTGCACCAATTATTTCATAATTTACTTTCCTTTATTCATCAGTCTCCTTTAGGGCAATACCAAAGGACGAAGAACTAGTAAATTCATTCAATTTACATAATTGAATAAGAAAATTCAGTTGAAGAAATAGTAATTAAGTGGTGCTGGCCAAATCAATTGTTTTTCGCTTCCTGATTTACTTGAATTCTTTGTACTGAATAAAGTATATAAAGTTAAGTTAAATATTTTTGTGTATAAGACATATACAGGGTGGTAGGTAACTCCACTGAAAAATTTTGGGAGGCGATTCCCTATACGAAATGAAAGAAATGTTCTAATAAACATGGGCCGAAAAACGTCTCCTTTCAGAGTTATGATCCATTGAAAATTCGAAAAATCATTTTTCGAAACTCCCTAACTTAGAAACTATAGGACCTATCCCAAGCGGTTTAAGGAATTACACAGGAACTCTTATGTTCTGTACCTAAATATCCATGTTTTACCATCCTCCGTTATCGGTGAAAGGAACTGTAAAAAGGAAGTTAAATTATAGGGATACTTCTTTAATACATAATGGTGCGTTCGTTTCGCTGGTATCGGTGAATTTTAAAACATGGATATTTAGATAGAGCGTATGCCAGTTCCTGTGTAATTCCTTAAACCGCTTGGGATATACCCTATAGTTTCTAAGCCAGGGCCTTTTGAAACGTGATATTTCAAATTTTCTGTAGTTCATAACACTGAAAGGAGACGTTTTCGACCCATGTTTATTAGAACTTTTTTCTTTCATCTCGTATAAGGAACCGCCTCCTAAAGCTTTAGGTGGAAATATTTACCACCCTGTATATTGAATATATGATTACACAACGGTATTTTTTCTGCTATATTAGTACCTAATATTAGAATTTATAGAATGCTTCAAAACGTCACTGGAAGCTCCAAAGTCAGGGGATAATTTTGAGAAAAGGGAGGAGTGCAAAGCTAAGTTTCGTCGCCATTGCCGATGGGACTTTTCTAAATTATGTTCGCTAATCACATTGCTACGAGGGAGATCATGTTCTGTGATTCTACTGTAAAATAATCCAAATATTTCGAGTGCTACTGTATTATACATAACCCTCAGATGTACACTCATCTTCAAAATGATTGTCGCATGTCTATAAATATGTTGTTGTAGGAATATAATTTGATAACGATTTATCTCGGTATTTCTTATAATGTTAGTATGTGTATAATCGGGAAATACATGTATGTGACAAATTTCATATCAAAAGAGCAGTAAATAGTAACAATAAAACGAAAATAAACTTTCTTGTCCATTTAGCAACATTTTGTTTTACTCATTCTAATTTTGGTATTTATAATTCTTTTTCTATGAAATTTACCACAAATATACATTTCCCGATTATACACATACTATCCGTATTAAAAGTACCCTGCAAAATCATTATCAAATTATATTCTTACAAGAAAACAATTATAAATATGCAACAATCATTTTGGACACGACTGTACCTTAAACTTTAATACGGTCCATAGTACCTGCTAAGATATATTTTTTCTTAAGTTTCCTTAATTTAGATACATCGCAATATGTGTGACATTATTTGTTCAGTGACGCAAGATGTATTGTGAAACTTTATTGTTGTATAAAAACCTACAGTTTTTCAAGTTGTGCCATTAATGTATTCAAATAGAAAAAAAAAGAAAGAAAACAATATCCCACCATGACTCGAACCCGGAATTCCATGCACCAAAAGGGACCATATTAGCTAGTAGACCAGCCGGGAGGGTTCCTAAAAAGTTTAGTTGTCTGGTATATGGGTAAGTGTTTGCATGCGATAATATCCTATGAAAATAGCGTTCATCAAATTAACATTGGATGCTTCTTCTCAAACTTTCAAACTTAAAATGAATAATTTGCACTGACTTTCTCCCAAATGGTAGGAAATGTGGTTAAAAGAAATGTATTCTGTGGTAATAATCGTATTATTTTTTTTAAAAAAAAATTACTCTTTCAACGTTTTATAATAGAGTATTATATTATAAATAAAGAGAACCTAATATATAACTTAAATAGATGCTTTATAACTTACTAAAAGAGCTAAGATATTAAGCTTATTTCATCTGTAAAACTTTTCTCTCCCATCTTTCTGCTACGTTTTTTTTTCTTTCTTTCTTTCATCTAACAGTGGTTTGAAAAAGTCTTCTCTTAAAAGCACGCTGCCACCTCTGCTTAATTATTAAACTGTCCTGAAAACCAAGGCAGAAGTGCGGCTTAGAGAAAGATCGAGAGAGGGAGACGAAGGGAGGGGCAGAAAGAATTATTTAGTCACTTCCAGCTGTGGAAAAATTTACGAAAGCTTTTGGAAATGTTGTTGGTTATAGTATAATAACAAACAAATAGAGACTGTAAAGAAGAGAGTTCACATTTGAAGAACAAGCTCCAGTTGGTGTGAACTTTCGACATATTTTTCAGCGTATTTCGTAAACTCAGAACAACATATATGCCCTAAAAAAAAGATCAAAATAAAGAGAAAAATACAAATTTTTATTACACACGGTAAAAGGTTATGCTTATCTAATGTAGTATAAACACCTAAGTATAAGTTTTTCTCGAACTGAAACTATTTTTCGGTAAAATTCTATTATAGGTGAGCCCTTCCTAAATTCCATGATTTCTAGTCAGACTGTTTTATATCATCATCAACATCATCATAGATATTCTGCCATTATTGACAGGTTACATTTTGCAAGTTGGGAAAATGTCATGTGCAATAATCCTGCACTAACCTATTCGCCTTTACGTAGCAATGGTCTGTCTTAATACTATCCAATCCAAGGATGTTATAAAATAGAGGATCTTCCCATATGTATCTTTATCCTATTTACTCAATGAAGCTCCCCCCTCAAAAAAAAAGCTTCGACACGTCCGATTGGCTACTCTCGTTTCCGCCAACGTCTGATTGGCTACTTTCGTTTCCGTCATGATTGTTGGCTCAAAATATTGCGGTCTTATTGGGCGGAGTGAGCAGAGTGGGAGTGGCGAAAGTGTAGCGTATGGCTAAGATTTTGCTGTATATGCAGATCCTCTGTTTTATAACACACTTGGTCTAATCTCTTTCGCTCTCTCCCTCTTTCTCCTGCTACAGTACCTTCTGACACATCCCTCATGATATAGTTTCTTCTCATCCAATGTCACAATCAGTTTCTCATCCTCTTTTAAATTACATCTAGAATTTCTGTTCTTTTCTTTCCTACTATTCGTAACACTTGTTCATTTGTTTTCCCACGGTTCTTCAGTGGCTCTTCGACCAAGCGGATTTCAATTTATTGACAGGAAAACGAGCAATTGGTAGAACGTTTCGACCGTTGCTTATGTCGGAAAGTAGTGAGTGACATGTCACAATCAGCGGCGCAAATCTGTCTTCAACTTTGGAGGGGGGGGGGGGTAAGAACGTTACCATTATATATATATATAGGAAAAATGGTAGTATGGGACGGGGTTGGAAAATGGGATACATGCGTATGTCTGGAAGTATTACTGCATTCTATTGATGGTGCTGTCATGCTATGTAAAAGGCTACTAGAAGGTCCTAGAAGGCATAAGGCGCAAGTTGGTTAAGAAGTGTTGTTCTGGCAAATCGACATTAATTTGTGCACGAGTGAAAACTTCTGTAGAGGAGGATTGCAACACAAATATCCTGATTAATACGTAAGTTGTAATAAAGAATTCATGTGTTTCTGTACTACATAGTAGTGAGTGAAATGTAGTAGTAATGTGAATCCGATAATTTAATGGATAGATTAGTGTTCTAAAATGTTATGCGCGTGAGGTAGTATTATGGGATAAACGGGTAGGAGGTGTCCCATAATATAACCTCTTCTTTTATTTTACAGGTTGCCAAGCAGGTGTCTGTGGATATGCCGATGGCTAAGTTAGGACCTGTGCCCAAGGGAGTTCGAAAGAAATCGGGAAAGAAACAAGAAATCAAAAACTAAATGTCCGTAGTAAATTCACCCAGACAGAGCAATCATCTGATCCCGAAGACTCAGACATGTCAGTATTTTCAGACAACACAGTTCTATTAATTCCAATTAAAGTTGGGGTAAATTTAAGGCTTGTTCTGGGAGCATCAATTTCATCTCACACTCCTTTGTGGCAGTTGGATAAAAATCATCAGACTTCTCCCAAAAAAAACATTTAGAATCAGATTATTGGGGAGACAGACCCCCAGTTCAAAGATTGGAGGGGACATTTCTCCCACATCCACCTGGATTTGCGCCAGTGGTCACAATTTGCATTGTCTTTCGATCAAGACAATGCCATTGACATTCTATTATCATGTGTATTTTCTTGCTTTTAAGTGGCCCTCCTATACACACATTTTTACTATTTTGTACGATGCGAATATCGACGAGAAGAATTCTTTTGATACACTCCGCTATATCACTAAACTACCGATGTTGCCACCTTACATAAAGTTTTTCTTAAAAAAAATAATAACACTACGTCAGATTATTACGTATTTCAAATCTACTTGTTAAGTGAAAACTTCCTACACCCTATTTACTATTCAACGTTACTAGGGATGGGCACGAGACAAGATTTGTGGCTGTCTTGACTCGAGAATGTGCTGTAAAAGTGATGTCTCGACTCGAAAAATATATTTTTTCTATTGGAAGAGCCGTGTCTCGACTCGAATTTTGTCAGGAAAGTCCTGTCTCGACTCGTCTCGTGCGCTTCCCTAAACGTTACAAACAAAATAATTTACAATATTACAAACATCCAGGTTTTGAATATGTCTACAACAGTAATAACACATGTGAGACGGGCGGGATAATACACATTCGAGGTATCTTAGTGTCTAACAAATAGGAACAAAGTTACAAAAGATAGAAGATAAGGCTTTATTAAATAAAAAAAAATAATAAAAAAAAAACATTCTTACATAAGCGTCACACCAAATCACGTAGAAATCACAATGCCGATTACTGTTATTTACTATCTCAAACCATTATTTCTTCTCTCATGGCAGTCGCAAGAATTATTAGATGGGGGTAACGCTTGCTTTAATGTTACCTCGGGTATCTTCTACGAGTTTGGATTGGAAAATTCCTGAAGAACCATATTTGTGATTATTATTCGTTTCACAAATATCATTTGTGCTTGTGGAAAAGACAAACACTATGCATAATTCTCCGTTTCCGACTTCCAAACTATGCTATGCGTATACAGAGCCAGTCGTGTAGAACGGCTGCATCCATCTTGGCTCTATTTGTCTGTCTACCGACAGGTATCAGAGAGAGGGAAAAAGGAAGTAATATATATAGAGAGAATTTAACCCAAGGAATAATTTAACTCATTCCTTAACCTTTCAATGAAATTGATAGTGAAAAAAATTAATAATTTCCGTTTTTCATGGTTGATTCCCATAATAGTAAGTGACAAGCAGTTTTCAGAATTAATTTAGCGTTTCAAGTGAATGTACGATTCTCACCTGTATTTCTCTACTAAAACCAGAAGTAGAATTGCCTCTATTACTTCCGGGCACTGTTGCTCACTGCTAGAGCACTTACCTCTTGTGCGTGCGGTCTCTGGTTCGGTCCCCGACATTATGTTCATGGTTTTTCTCAGGGTGCTCCGAATTCTTCCCCCTTTCTTATCCACCAATTCCTCTTTCATCATTCACTTGCCTTAACCATTGTCTCTCTTGCACATACTTAACACTTGCGTTAACACTTGTACATAAGACAACGTGAATGATGTTATTGACCTTTTCTTACACAAGGTTCATCAAACTGAAATTTTTATAATTTTCAGAAAAGGTCGAGCAACCACCTCTGGGCCACTACGTATGGATTGTCCCATTTCAGCCTATAAGGAATAATACTTTTGATAAATTAATAATGGAAATAATAATTAAATGGAAATAATTGATAATGGAAATAAATTAAATTTTCAATTGTAAACATATTCCTAGTTTTTATTTGTATTAATATAAAACAATCTAGAACGATATTTATGCTTACCAAATCCCACTTCATTTTCTTCACTTGCCCCAAAAAATAAAAGCTGCAGAAAGTCGAACTACACCTAAAAGTGTAATCATGTTCTGCTTTGTTGCTTTGTTCTACTTGATCAATAAAACAAGCAAGGCTAACAAAGAATCGAACACGGATCGTGTTGGGGTGAGTCATGTACGAATCCAATAAACCAGGAAAAAACATGTAGCAGAGCTCTTGTGCTTTATAGATGTGTGAATAATAGTCCTAAGTTGCAAGTTGTGAAAGAGTTAAGTCTCATTTTACTCTTGTTATTATATTTTCTAACATTTCTACAGTATCTGGCGTGAACTGCAAAGAAACAGATAGTATATTTATTGATTTTGTTAGGAATTGGGCCTTTAAGGCCTTTAAAATATGTAATTAAATCGCGAAAGAACGCGTGCGCACCGAACTAATTACAATTGTAAGTGGCAAAATATACGATCATACTGAAACATGCATTTTTTATAATGAAAATACATCATATCGAGAAGAATGCTATAATAAATCTTCATCTAGGAACAATCTGACTTATATAAAGTCAGATTGTTCCTAGATGGACAGTGATTAAAGAACTCCTTGTCCAAATAGTTTAAGCATTTTTTTGGTGATCATTGAACTTCAATAAAAGCTACATCATTTTAAAGCGTAAGATATCATAACATTTTGAGCAGTATGTAAATACTTGTTTTATATATACTGTAGAATGTCTAACATCTAACAGTCATCCGTATATTAGATACGTCAGTTATACGTTATATACATCTATCCGTATGTGAAATTCTGACAGCCTATATACAGTTCTCTTGTTTGTGTGGAAAGTACGGTTATTCCTAGCATTTATGCGTAAAGTACGTATAAAACATACGTTTGTTGTAGAATGTTACGTAGGGTTGTACGTTGAGTCCAAAAACTATAGGATTTCCGCATGTAATCTACGTTTTTACGTACGCCACATACTTTTTCTTTTCTCAGCGTAGTGTAAATCAAACTGAATTCCATATTTTTTTGTGGTTAGAAGTATATTATTGTTACTATTAACTTGTAGAATATATCGTCCCTCTCGAGATAAAAGAGAATATCTCATTTTCTTAATTTCTCCAAGAGTCAAGTTTAAACTTTTTTTCATTATTTATTTTATCGTCCTCTTTTAAAATTTAGTTAGATTTCCTTCGTTTCTGGTATACAGCTTACGAAATCAAATTAAATTTTAACAAATAGAATAAATAGTGAGAAAATGTTTAAACTTGTCTCTCGAAATATTTATGAACATAAGATACACACCTTTGTCTCGAGAGGGACGATATGAGTTAAAACAACACAATTTTACACACAAAATATAATTATCATTACTGTATTTTTATTGTACCTTTATTACAAGAGAAAACTGAGTAACGATTCCTCTTTTCACTCGCGGTATTCAAATATAAGGGACAAAGGGCGTTATTTTTTGTAAAAGCTTCGTATATGGCAGTAATTGAACTATCTTCTGCAATAAATGGATTTTTTTTAAAATCAAAAGTTTATAGTAAATTGTAAATAGAGTTGTCATTCTCGAATTCTTTTTATCAAATCTCGATGTATGTATAAATATTTTTACGGTAGCAACATCTGTTAAAACATAATTATAAATAGCAAAGATAACAACGTCAAACTTAGTTAGCTACAAACTTCAAATTTGCAATGTTTCTTTCTAAGCTCTTTGTACAGTAAACCTTTCAAACGTGAATTTGGTTGTCCAAAGGTATTAATGGTTTGTAAAAAATATCTCTGAGTTATTATACTTAAAATATCTTCTTTTCAAGCAGGATTGTTTTAAATGTAAGTCGATTATTAATGCTTACTTTCACGTCACGTTTGTCGGGCAGCAATTCATAAAGAACGGACACGACCGATGTACTGCTATGTATACTTCCAATATCAGCATCAAGGTATATAGTTGTGCAAAATGTTCACAGGAACTCTTAAAAGTTCCATCCAAGACTCACTGTTTTTCAGTGCTCGTCTTAAACCCTCATAACCGAAACACAAAATCCTTTTTTCTTCTTCTAATCTGTCGTATTGCAAGAATGAGGATCCATCATCAAATAGGAGAATATTGTCAGGAAAGAAGATGTTACTAGGCGTTGGTGTGTCCTGTTTCAAGCCGAGAGCTTTTTTCCTTGCTTTGTTCAAATAGCCTTTATTGTCTTTGTACATTGCAATTTTTCTCACCAAATCTAAACCTTCGTTTACTGGTACTGTCATTTCGTCTTTAAAGATCTGACTTACCGGTGTAAGTATTTCTTCCTCTGCTCTTCTCTTGCAATTTGCGAGTCGTTTTCTTATTTCACAAGCAGCGACGTCTGGCATACATGTGTGATTTCTCTCTACAACTGCTGTTTCCTCCACCAACTTCACTTTGCCAGGACAGTTCGAAGTCCCTCTCTTCACACACAACTGAAATAAAGATGCAGATTTGATTAATTACGTTTTACTTCATAAATGTACCAATTAATAATAATAATAATAATAATAATAATAATAATAATAATAATAATAATAATAATAATAATAATAATAATAATAATAATAATAATAATAATACATATGGATTTGATTAATAAAGTTTTCCAAAATACAGGGTCAGTCCTTAAAGTAGTAGGACTGAGTCAATTAAAAATAAGATATTGACAGAAATAACACTTACGCTTAATATTCTTCGAAATATGATCCTCCTACATGCACACACCGCAGCCATCGGGATTTCCAGTTTTTATACGCTTCCTGGAAGGCGGAAACTGGAATGCTGTTCAGCTGCCTCGTCACGGCCTGTTGTAATGCTTCCACCGAGCCGTGATGATGCCCTTTCAGGGTGGTTTTGAGGCGGGTGAAGAGGAAACAGTCTGTGGGGCAAGGTCGGGACTGTAGGGTGGCTGAGGCAAGGTTACAATGTTATGTTGGGCCAGATACGCCACCACTCGGAAGGCTGTGTGGCTCGGCGCATTGTCATGATGCAGTCGCCAGGAGTTGGCGATGGCTGGGCGGACGTGGACGATGCAGTTCCAGGACCTGGAGATAAAAAAAACTGCATTGACAGTCTGTCCGTGTGGAACAAATTCCCTGTGGATCACTCCTTGTGAATCGAAAAAGCAAATGAGCATGCTTTTCACTTTTGATTTCGTCATGCGCGCCTTTTTGGGGCGTGGGGAATTTTGGGTGTGCCATTCCGCGCTTTGACGTTTGGTCGCAGGGTCATACTCAAACGTCCACGTCTCGTCCCCAGTCACCACATTGTCTAACAAGTTTGGATTTTCACTCACTTCTTCGAGAAGGTCCTGGCAGATCCGTTTGCAAACGTCCTTTTGCTCACCTGTCAGCACTTGTGGCACCAACTTTGCACAAATTTTCCTCATTTGCAATTGTTCGTGCACAATTTCGTGAACTTGGGTTTTAGCAATGCCAAGTTCATCGGCACTCATGCGAACAGTTAATCTTCGGTCACTGTCCAGCAAATTCTTCACTCTTGCAACATTTTCCTCCGTTTTGGAGCTCGAAGGTCGTCCTGACCGTGCAGCGTCTTCAACTTCTTTTCTCCCCTCCCTAAACAGCTTGTGTCACTCAAACCCACTCGATCTTTCAAAGGCGTTTTCGACGTACGTCGTCTTGATCATTTCATGAGTGTCTTTCCCAGTTTTACCGAACTTCACGCAAAATTTGATGGCGTAACGTTATTCAGGAAGATTGGCCATGACGCAGCGTGACGAGGGTCACTCACAGAGGTTACGATGACGAGCGATCTTTACCCTGCTATGGCTGGCAGCCGTCTGGCGCTGCTTCCTGTCTTTCCTTACACACACCTCAACCAACAACTGGTTGAGTAACTGGCGTCAGTCTAAAAAGAAAAAAAAAAAACAGTCCTCTACTTTAAGGACTAACCTGTAAATGTAATTACAACTTTTAGGTATACTATAAAGTCTCAAACTTTCTGTTTACAACTTTCAAAATTGGCTTATGGAAATATTAACTATTTTCACTTACCCAAGTTGTAGAACCTCCATTCTTCCTCTGGAAATGATACTGGTATTCTTCATGCAGTAACAATTCTTTGCCTATAACGGTCCTTGTGAACTCCATTGCAGATCAATGTGGTACTGTAATCCCAGTATCATGTTTTGGCCTTTTATAGTTTTCTTCACCCCCGCCCTCAGCACCAAGGCCACGGAATCTGGTGTGCACACCTGGCCTCTGGGAACGTCGAGATGACAACAAGGCTTCCACCTTCAAGACACGAAGCGAGGTGTCCGCACTTGACAGCTGGTAGCGAGGGGATGAGCACGATGAGATTCGAAGATAAAAATACCGTGGGGATGTGCACGAAAATCGGACTATGCCCATCAGTACTCGTGCTGATGAGCACGTAATCTTCCAGTGTACCTTTAAAAAGATGAAATAAAGAAATAAAGGCTACATTTTCTAAATATTCAATTCGAACTGGACAATCTATACACAATTTGGAATCGACCAGAGACAATGGCACATTTCTAGCACTTGTGGTTTTCGAGATCTCTTTTGGAAAGGATTGGAGACAAACATATAAACCTAACATCTTAATATATAGACTAGCTGAACCTGCGCTCTCTACACCGCGCATCATTCACATATGAGTATGAATCTCCTTGTCATTCCTAACAACATTTGTACATGTCCCTTTACAGACACAAGGGAAGGATTTCTTGATAAAAATCGGCAAGAGATACCATAAAGAGGAGATTATTTTCAATATCTTGCATCGTTTGTAAGATTTGAGCCTACTTCCGGTTAGAGTTTCTAATTCATGTATTATCAGTGTTTTCTTTCTTCTTGGGGCCGCGGTGGCTCAGTAGTAGAGCATTCACCTCTGGTGCATGGGGTCCCGGGTTCAAACCCTGCTCCCGCCAAGTGAACTTTGTGGTGGACAAACACCGTGTGCGTGGGTTTTCTCGGGGTTCTCCCGTTTCCTCCCACTTTCTTCATTCCACCATTTCATTCATTTCTCATAATCACCGTCTCCTTTAGCCTAACCGGCATAAACGTGGGACGTAAAACTCAAAGATTTCATTTTTTCTTTCTTCTTGCATGCAGTATGTAATAAGCAAATACATTACATACACAATTAATTATAATGTCAATGATATATGGTGTTAATTGGGCAAAACACTCCAAACAATGAAGTCATCTTAGACAAAAGAAATGGTTGTCTTTCGTTTTTCATTATCATTTGACCATAAAATAAACACCAGAAAGATATGCTAACCCCGTATACAAATGTGTGGTGTTGGAATGTGTAACTCGTAGGCTTTTAAAATACCCCTAAAAATGTAAAAAAAAAAAAAAAAAAACAAACAACAACAACGGCCATGCTTTTTAAATGTTCAATTATAACTGAACAATCTACACAAGATTTGGAATTGACAGTGAAAACGGCACATTCCTAGCACTTGTAGTTTTCGAGATCTCATTGTAGAAAAGATTGGAGACAAATATGTAAACTTTTCTTTAGAGACAAACATATAAACCTAGCATTTTAATATATAGATTACTAATACTGTAGAAAGGAAACTGTGCAACTTGATTTCTGACATTCTGATTCTAGTGGCCCTTGTGAAAAAAGCTTCCGCGCCCCCCTAATAATGCCTATCCGCCACTGCAAGCGCTAGCTACTAGACCAGAGGACGCAGCAAGTTGGATTAAGTCGGCAGTCCCTTGCGATCGCTCTTATCTAGGTTTTACGATACTTGTTTGAAAAATAGTTGACTGAAAACAAGATAGATGATGTTTGTGTTTTTATCTTAAACCTCACAAATATGAGGATGGCTACGTTGTACTCCGCCTTGAATGTGCATTACCCAACTTCAATTAACATTTAATTCCAAGAGATAAAATCATAAAAAAATAAATAAAATGAAATAAAACTATCTAAAGCAAAACTTAAAATTAAATTATCTATGGGAAGGTTTTAACACTATTACGGCTTTAAAAGAAACAAATTTCCACGTGTGCATGTGTGTGTGTGTGTTTATGTTTTCCATTAATTACCTTCGGAAAGCTATTTGTTGAAATGTACTTCATGTGATTCTCTTTTCCATTTTCCTAATTAGGAGAACTTCGCTAGCAAGCTTGTTGTCCGCAATATCTTTTCCTCATTGCATGAAGTATTTGATTACAAATTTAATTCCTGTTAATGACATAGCATGATTCCCTTGTTCCATTTGGATTTTCCTTTCGGTTTATGTCGAGATGCTAATCGAAATCATGTATCTGTGTTGGAAAGCTACTCGGGAATTCAGTGATTACTGTCGTTTTCTGTTGGTTTGGGTTGAGATGCTCAGAGTGTAATTAACATGTAGTATAATCATAAAATCCATATCGGATGCCAACTGTAATAAAATTGTGACGAGGATGAAAGAGGAAACTCGTTACTTCCATTGACATATAAAAATAAAACATCTTCGGAACTTACATATTTTTCGGGTTAGTTTTGTTCCTTGACACAACCACCAAAATATAATTTCGAAGGTAAGACTCTTTTATGAAATTTTTAATAACTAAAGTATTACATTTAACTAGAATTTTTATTTTTAACTAATTACTTTAAATTAACTTCTCGGTTCAAAAAGCTCGTGGGTGTGACTTTGAATTTATTTGGGCTTTGTAGTACCACTCATCTAAGTGTCTCCTCGCAGCTGAGTAGAACCGGTATGGAGCATCCGAGCGGATTCAGGCGAAACACATTGGTAAATCGAGTCCCTATAAATAACAATGGCTCTGTTATCTGTCCTCAATGTTTCTGTCTTCATATACTTGTCGTATTATACTTGTCGTTACCTGCCATGTCGGTCCGATGGAACTAACAAACATGACCTTTAAAAACATCAGCTTTGCTTTGATCAGACCGACAACTTCCATTTCATTTATTGGTCGTTACGTGACTGTTACTTTGAAGTCCTAACATCTTTGGTCCGAAATTGAACTATTTTTGGCTCACACAGTGTTGTAAAGAAATATGGTGTACTTATCGTTAACTTATATCACTAGTTAGTACCACTAGAGGTTCTGAGAATATTTTTCTTTTACTCACAATTACATTTGGAAACAAAAACAAAAGTACTACTGCATAGAAAGCACACGATTTCTTCTGAAATGCAGATATTCTTTTTGTAGGAATTTGCTACGATAAAAACTACACCAAGACGACAGTGATGCCAACTCGTGGGAGAAATCTCATTTTATGGATTCTCCCATTTTTTGGACTTAATTTCTTGATAAGGGATATGCCATTTTAGTCAAAATTGGCAGCGTACATGGAACTTTCATACATTTTTTTATCGACGCCAAAAAATTCTCTATAAGTGGAAAGTATGCTAATGACACTTCAGCAAATGTGAAATCCAAATTTTGTTATTGGAAAGTGCATGTTTTTGTGAAATTGATTTGTGCAGTAACTTGCGATTTTTTAAAAAAGAATAGAGTAATTCGGGGGAAAGTGAACACAGTAAGCATGAAAGTGAAAATATCTTATACATAAATTGTAGCACAGCTGTTTGATAATTATATATGAATAAGTCAGACCTTCTGTATTCTGAAAGTAGAAGTATGGTTCATATCGTATCTGAAGTAACGTGCACAGAAAGAAATAAATCATACAAGGTAAATTATTCACTTCACCCCACACGTGAAGTGGTGAGCAGAAGTGTCCTCGAGATAGTGCAAATAATAAGATATAGACTGCTATATAATGAGTATACAGCTAACGAAGAGCACTTACATGATGTAAAGGTATTGTCTGTCAGGAAAGTAAATGTACATCTGCTTTTTGAGTCTGGCATTCCTGTGCTCAAGCCATGGAGAATATGAGAATTAAATCAATCAAATGTTTAGTGAGGGGCAAGAAGAAAAGTTTAATCTGAATAAGACATTGCAGAGGAGCACAAGCTGTGAATACGAATAGTGCATAGTGTAAATAAAGGACGACACCGAAAAAGAAAGCCAGAAACAGCTGCTAAACGGAGAAAAAAAGAGTAAAAATTGTCGAAGTGGGAACATAAAATACAAATACCAACAAATACGCAGACAACTAAGCGTTTACCAAGCAATGATCTTGGTGTAGTGGTTAAGGTGCAAGATTACAAGTGCAAAGGACGTCAGTTTGAATCCCCTGCAAGGAGATTTTTAATTTTTTGTTAATAATGCATATAGCTCATGAGAGATGGTAAGAGATCCTATTTAGTATTTCGTAGTAATTATTATTGGTAATGTTTAGTACTGGTAATACTTTTTGTCTCTGCGTATTGTTCTTATTCTTGTCCTCATTTCGAAAGAGAAGAATATCCGATCAAATGCCACCATAATTCCTCTAATTTTGAATGTAAATGCTATTTGCAATTTGTAAAGAATAAAAATGGAACGTTCCGACATAGCTGCAAAAAATTAAAAAAATGGAAATGGATGGATTCGAACCCATAATCATGGTCATAAAAAATACAATCACTACCTGCCTTAAACCTCTCGACTATGATTTCTACGTTGAGTGCTGGGAGGCTTGTGTTTATGTTAGGAGTTTTATATATGGAGTCATTCTGTTAGATATTTTTCTTATTCTTGTCTAAGGCAATAATATAAGGCTGCGAGTATGATTCTACCTACGTAGATCAAAAATAACGATGTTCTAGATTTCTTTCTATTAATAAAATATAAAAATAAGCTTGCATCCGAAACTAAATATACAAATATTTGAAATGAAAGTAGCAAGTGAGTGCAATATAACCTGAGGGCAGAAGAGCAAACTACTAGGCAGAAAAGCAAAACAGTATAACCTGAGGCGCTTTCAAGTGGCTGTCTTAACTGTGAACTGAACATACTTTTTTTAAAAAACATAATGTTAGCAATGAAATACTGGCCTGTATGAAAACATAAAAAAGAAGAGAAAATAAACAATATTAGTATATCTTGTTTTTATTATTATATGTTTCCGTATGTTAAAAAATCATGTCCACTATTTAATGAAAATATGATTAATAAACTAGTGTTCATACCGAGTAGAAGGACAGTATTATTCTGGAAAATCAAATTTTATTTGGGAATACTCACGTGAGAATAAAAAGAATGTAACATTTATGGAATCAACCCTATCAAAAGATTGATTTCTGATGGGAGTTTATTTAGTTTAGGATCCCAAGTTAGGTTGTAGAACCATGCCTCATATAGTCTCGGTGCTGAAAGGGATGTTGCACTCCCAATGAACCAACTGATCAGTCTTAGAAGTATCAGTTTCAGGAAAGATGATTGGTTCGTGAACTGTGAAAGGTCTCTATTAATCTACGAGTCAAGCTTGGAGCAATTTTCATGTAACTGTAATGTGCAAGGCATCTAGTAAATTTTGGAAATTTGACAAGCCAGCACAGGTCAAACGAACTATATATCGTGTGAATTATAAAACGAAATTTGAAACGCAACAAATATTTATTAACAAGTAAAAAAATGATTGTTTTCTACACGTTGAATACCAAGACAACACTGTTCGTTCAACGCCAGGTGATACGTAGTAAACGAAGTTTAGAAACAGTAATGTATATATCGCATTCTTTAAATACTTCTTAACCATAAATATTCTTTTTTATACTCAATATTATAAATAACACTTGAAATAGAACGTGAAAGTGAGCACTGAGAATAGGGCCTCGTGACAAGTTAAAGTTAGCAATATTTTTTGAAGATTAATAAAACTAAACATGCAATTAAATGAGGCCTTTGTATACCGGAATTGTACCCTATAATTTCCTTTCCCATTTACACACATATTTTAGAAAGAATTTAGTTACAACATTATATAAATTTTGACCTTAATATAAGAGGTACATTACATAACCCTACTTCTTACCTGCGAAAATCCAAAGTGATTGGAAATCGGAACGGCACGGTTAAGTTCTGGCTCTTAACCAGCAATTGCCCACCAGATGGCAGCACGCTTCAGACACAGGCTAGTATGTAACAGATTATCTTTCTCTCTTTACAGAATTTTAATCATTGTGCTCTTACAATATGTTCTTATACGTAGTAATAACTACAAAGTCATTTATTGGGACAATTACGTTACATAACCCAAAATAGATTAAAGTCACAAATCTGTGAATAAAAGTTGATCACTTGCTGAACTAATGTGACCCATAATTAAACTTGATTTTTAGATTACTAAAATTGTGCTTCTAGCTTCACTGGAGCAAATACTGGGGGGTGAGATGGGCATGTCCCCTCAAATCTTTGAACTGAGGGGGACTGTCCTCCCAATAATCCGATTTGGAGTGTGTTTTTAGGGGCAGAAAAGTGATGAGTTGTGTCCGATTGCCACAAAGGGAAGTGACATAAAATTTATGTCCCCCAGAATAAGAATTAAATCTGCCCACCTCCCAATGTTGAAGACAATTCTGTTTCCTTGATCCTCCACAGCATTGTTTTTCAACTTCATAAATATTTTGAACATCGATTAAAAAAGATTATGTGAACGGTCCTAATGTTGAAGACAGATTTGCGCCGCTGTCTAAGTTCTTAATACGGGTTCAAAAGACAAGTAAAAATATTCTAGAAATAAAAAAAAAAATACACAATTCGTTTAAATATATAGGCTGGAGCAATCTTTAAAGGTCAGACACGAACTAGTTGAAATGATCATTCTTCGAACGAGAAGAATAAGTTTATGGAAATATTATTTGCGAAAAATTTAAACCTCTTCCCCATAGAATAGCATATCAATCGAATGAAATGAAAAATGTCCAAGTGAATCCAACTTCTAAATATTTTCTAGATTTATTTTAAACTAAAATGCTTACTCACTTTGGCCAGTTTATGAACACAAAAAGGGAAATTAAGATATTGTAGCAGTTGCCTTGCTTTCTTTGCTAAAGTTGGAATTTCCGAAGCCGATGCACCACGTGGTCACAGATTTGTAAGGATGAGTTTAAATGCAGAGTTTCATCTTCCTGTGATAAGAGATTCGTCAGAAACTCTCTTTTTTATATTTTTAATACTCCTTTCTTCGCTTAGAATATGTGTTGTATGAAAGCAACGTGAGAACAGCCCGGCGAGAGTTAACTAACAAGGGGAAAGCGGACTTTGGTAAATAAAATTCGGTGCCATCCTTTGCGAGGTAGTAGTGCACATTTAAAGTGTTAATATTACAAACTGGAGGAGCGCAATAGCCAGAGATAGGGAGAGAGAAGCGTGTTATAGATTTCTAGTCGACGCGTGTATGAGACGAAGCATAAAATTATCAAGTGACGCAGTGGCAGAGTTAGAAAGATGTGGAAAGGGTCCTGGGTTCGATTTATGTTCGAGTACTTTTTGCTTTTTTTCCTTTAAACAATAAAGTAGGCACTTTAACTGCGAGTAAAATATTAATTTATCATATGTTTGTGAAGTTTTGTCAAGTTTCCAGTAGACGCTAGCTAATCATTTTCTTCCAAATACTAAATGTATTCAAATGTTAATTTCAAACGGTTCGTTCGATTTTCCGTGAAGATCGGACAGACAATCACGATGTCACTTTTACATATTGACCGCGTATTTAGAACTTGTCCCCTTTTCCCCTCAAAAGCGTATTTTTAAGGACAACAACGGATGATGGGCTCACATATTTGAAAATAAGTTACTTATGTTCATCTCTTCCTGCGTTAATGAATTATAGAAACCAGACTGGACCAAATGCTACATACAGTATATTAAAGAAAATAATTTCAAGTGCTTCATCCGTTTTGCTATGATAAGACACAACTTCGATATCATCATTCTTAAATATTGAGCAAAAAATGATACAAATTACACCTATTCTCCACTTAATAACGAAAGTTCTAAACACGGTGTGACACGTGCACACTCGTTTTAAATAAGGTTTTAATATATCAAGTTTTAACTCACAAACGTTAGATATTCTATTTTTGGCATAAATTTTTAACCTTCTCTCTTCTGTTATGATAAACAATTTAATAAAATGGCGTGACAACAACCCAGTCCGAGGTAGATTTTAACTATGTTAATTAAAAATTCATTTCAAACGGTTCAGCCATTTTTCGTTATGATAGACAACGAATTTGTCATTTATATACTATGTAGATATAGATTAACAGTATCGTTACGGTCTTGTTATTTATTTAAGTTATGAATAGATATAAAAATGAGCTATTACGTTTAATATTTAACAATACCTATCATTTTCATGCAATCAACAGTCAAGTAGCGAATTTTGTGTATAATATTTAAATTACATTGAATTTAATATGTCACGCCAGTAACAAATTAAGCATGAACGGCAAAATATTGTTCAGTTTCAGTTCTCAAGAGTTTTTTTCCTGTCTTTCAATTATTTTGTCAATAGCCTGCAGAACACTGGCACCTGACTTTTCCAAGTATAGTCTTTAACATTTTTTTCTTATACTATTCTCAACGTTTAAGTCCTTTAATCTAAAAGAGACGGATGATTGATGAAAATAAATTCTAGTTAAGGTAAAATTTTAACTGACTCTTAAGGGAATTCGAACACGAGACTACAAGTACCAAAAACACACGCGCTAGCTGCTAGACCAGCAGGAAGCAGGGGTAGTGTCATCTCAATTCTCCGTGTGTATGATGACCTTTCGTCTTCTCTGGGCCTGTTGCGATCATACTGAGATACGAGTGTGACTGCTTCCAGGTCACGAAATTCTTAACCAGTTTTATCACTGCTTCTCAATACTAGTATAACAATAGGGTCCATTCCAACACTAACGGGTAAGAACTGACTGTGGTAAGATACTTTTTTAAACGGAGTTATATTCTCTGCGGGAACTCATGTATTTCTGATCCCACGTTAAGCTGTAAGTCCATGTTTAATAACGCCTTGCTGCTGAATGGGCGCTAAAATCAAATCAACTACTACAACTAATAACTGACATTCTAGAAAGTACTCTGCCGTCCATTTTCTTCATAATTAACTTTTATCGTACCAAACAGAACAAACATATATGTATAATGACAAGCATTCTGTAAAACCTTCCGAAGTATTCAAACACTTAAAAAAATGATGTAGGAACTTCCACCAAAAATAGGTTCAAGCAAGCAATGTACGCTATTTTTGGCATTATTCAATTTGACCAGTTGCCACATTTGCTATTGAAATGCTTACGTTACATGCTCTTGCTGAAAAATATGCAAAGAAAAATAACATCTTTTGATCAAAAATCCGGCGTTAGATACGTTAATTTACATAAAAAGTAGGAAAACAGGGACTGATTTAGTGAGTTGCTCCCTGTATTTACCGCTACTTTTTAGTCAGTTCGTAACGACAATATTATAACAATTGGACGCCAAATTTGTCAAGGTTTAAAGTTCTTAACATATTTCAGATTCAATCGAGAGTCAAATTCATGGTGTATATTTCAAGGTGAAGTTTCCCTATCTATTCAAGAAACTTGTATTTCAGCATATAAGGGCAAATATTTTTGCTAATTTAAAATACACTGCATTCCATTGCAGTTTATTTTATTATAAACCATTGCTTAATTCTATTATAGAAGTGTTCATAATATTTTTCATATTATATTAGACATTTTCAAGTATAAATAAATAATTTTTCATTTATTTATATAACGAAATGCAATGCCATAGTAACAGTTTGCACTATGCTGTCTGTTTCGTTAAGAACTAAAAGTGAGTATGTTATATCTAAACGAAAAATAAAATTAGTTATATTTAGTTCCAGAAATAAAGATGATGGAAGCCAATGCGCTGACCATACATAAAACAACTGAAATCCATCTCGTTGACCAAAGCTATTTATGGATTACAATTGAAGAGAATTCAATTTATTTTTGAGCTATAAGCTTATTCGTAGTTTTTATTAATAGTCAAATCTAGAACAGTTTTGCGCTTGTAATATTCTACTTCATCTTGTTTGCTTGATAATAAATAAATACATAAATACTTGCAGAATATCAAATCACCTTCAACTGTAACCATATGTTTCTTGACACTGGTTTCTTCACTGTTGACACGAAAATGATGCCCTGCCCACAGAAACCAATCAATAATGGAATTTATTGTACGAACATATAAATCAGTAATGGGATATATATGAGCGGAGTACCATAATTTATCATATAAATAACTATTGATATACCAAATACGTTGGATTAAGTTTAAGTTGCGCAATTTGTGATTTAGACTGAGCATACGTAATTTTTGAATGAGAGGATTCCAGATATGTTCATAATGAAAAATGTTCGAATTAGAAAATGTTATGCCCAGGATTTTCCCTTGAGTAACCAGTTCAATGTTGGCAAATGCTAGGGGTATGCCTTCCATAGTCCAAGAATGGAATGACGACACTTTCGTTCTTTTGTAAATTAAGCAATTCGCCATTAAGAGTACTTAATTGTTGTAATGTTCAATAATATGGTTAACTTGTTGTAGATTGGTACACCTAAGTTTAACATCGTCTGCAGAGGCAGCAGCTGATATATTTTGCAGGTCATTCAGATCAGGTTGTCTATACGCAGCTAGCTTATATAATAAAGGTTCTAGTGTGAGGCCAAACAGAAACATGGAGAGGGAGCAACCCTGTGTCACACTTTTCTGTAGTAGAATGGGAGCAGTAGAGTAAGCATTTATTTGAAGCTTAGCCGTGGCTGTGCTATAAATGCGAGTGAGAAAGTTAAGGAAAACCTCCGGAAAATTATACGCTCGTAGCACAGCAAACAGAAAGGCATGAGATAATCGATCAAATGCATTTTGAAAATTAAGTGATATCAGGCAAGCCGGTTTTCTAGCAAACATAAAATATCCTACAACATCCCGAATCTTGGTCAGCGCATAATAAACGTTCTTATGTTGATTGAGAGCAGCCTGAAATGAACTAATTTTGTCTTGAAATATTGTTTTGAGGCGTCGCTCTAGAACTTTATTAAACAATTTGAGATCGGTGTTGAGCAAGGTGATTGGCCTATATTGTGTGACAGTGTTGGCATCAGAGAACTTAGGAATAAAGATAACATGACCATAATTTTGAAGGAAGTGCGGAGTGGCATATAGTTCATTATATAATGATACCATGTCCACGCCTATGATATCCCAATACTGTTGATAAAGTGCGTACGGCAAACCGCCATTCCCGGGACAGGAGGTAGGATTACATTGCTTAAGCGTGTGAATTATTTCCGCTTCTGTTAGTGGTGCAGTTAATGTCTGATTATCAGACGCCGATAATTGTGGGAGCAACATATTTAAATAATTGGGGTACCCGTTGGGAGGGTCCATAGTGGCAGCATATAATGTTTTATAATGGCGAAAAAAATTTTGGAATGTCAGGCAGGGCCGTAAGTTTGGTATTTTTATGATTCAGGGTGTCAATCACCTTCCCAACACGACGTTTATGTTGTGCCATATAATGATAAAATGTAATGTGTTCATCGGGCAGACAGTCTCTGTCTGGCAGGGTATGAGCATATTTGCGTACAACATTAGCATGAATTTGTTTTATCCATGCCTTCGTTTTACGAATTGCAATCATATTGTGCGGGGAGCTGGACAGATCCAAAGTTCATGAAGCGCTCTGTAAAGATACGCTAGGGTTTCACGCTGTTCTCGTTTCTTTTCAGCTTCTTGCCATTGGAAAAAAAAAACTTCTTATTTTAGGCTTCGCATATTTGACCCACCAATCATTTAGCGCCGGGTAGCAGTGACGTTGTCTGAGCCAGTACATCCATTTAGTTCTAAATGAACATTTCCTTTCGACATCATTAAGTAATTGAGTATTCAGTTTCCAAGCTGTTCTTCCATAGGCTGTAGGAACACCTAGCTCAAATTTACATGTCCAAATTACTGCGGCGTGGTCACTAAACGGAACTAATTTCAAATGGATATCATTTATGGAGGATACTAAATTAGTGGACGCCAACACTCGGTTCAACCGACTACTCATAGTGGAAATTTTAAAAGTGAATTGGAGATCTCGCCGGTGGTGTACCCACACGTCCTTGAAAGGTATTGACGAAACCAGCAGCAGTAGGGCAGGGGAGGGAATAAACCTTCCAGTGGTATGGATTGCTCTAGAGACAGCATTAAAATCGCCGGCAAGTAGTATGTTAGTCGAAACATTCGGAAACAACGGTAAGATTTCAGTAGAGTAAAACTGTTCCCGTGCTATTCGATTATTATTGCCAGAATACGCATAAATATTAATGAGTGTAATATTGTCACAAGTGATGCTAATACCCTGGTCAGACGGCAAATAAACAACGTTTGAGACCTCTATACCTCGTTTACATAATATAGCTGTACCCCGGTGCGCTGAACCTATATTTACATATGCTATATATTGGGGTAAAAAGTTAAATTTATCACTTCTTGTAATAAAATAAAGTCAGTCGATGTTTAGTTGATAAAGTTTCGTAATAGATTGCGATTAGCATCGCTTTGAATTCCATTCAGATTTAATGTAACATACGATCGAACATCTGACTTACGAACTTCTTGCATTAACACGGATATAGCGCACAGGAACAACAGAAACAAAAAGGAGAGAAATGACCTCTCTGGTGCGTTTCTTAATAGCAGTAGGGGAGAAAAGAATTTTAGATGTAATTCAGAGAAGGAAAAGGAACTGGTTGGGAAATTGGCTGAGAATGAACTTTATTATGAGGGACATGCTAGAGAATATGGTGGAAGGAAAGAGAGGGAGGGGGCAAAGGAAATTGTAGTTGAAGGCATGTATTAAAACAGAAAATTGCTCCGTCAAAACGAAGAGACTAGCTGAGGACCACCGTACATCGAAGCATCTGAGTTGCAACAAGTGATCTGCCAATAATGGTAGAATAGCTATGATTATGTTATATTAGCAATATTGGCCAAAGAGAGAGAGAGAAATTAAAATAATAACGATGATAATCAAACATCTTAATATTTTAGTATAATTTGAGTAAAAAACTGAAAACGACTCACCTGTTCATGTCTTTTGTGTAAACTCAATTTATACAAATACTTTGATCTATATTACAAATACAAAAACACAGTATCAAACTCCAGGATATTTGAAGTAACTGTACAAAATCATTCTCACTTGCGAATATGGATTATTTATTGTTGTATAATGTTATGTTGATCAATCTACGTGTGCCATATACCTGAGGAGGCTAAAAGTTATATTGATAAATAATTATGCAACGTATAAGCACCCGCCCATGAAATCAAACTTGCGGTCACATACACAAGTTTTTGTCAAGTCATGAAAATGTTATTTCGATATTAATTTTTTGAGCACACATTAAAAATTTCTAACGGATGCTTGATCCTTGTAGCCAAGGCCATACCCATATAGTCGGCACCTATGGTGTACAGAATTTCCGATGTTCAATACTACATCTCTCTTTAGTTTTAGAAGAAGAACACCACTAATATGTCTTAAAATTATGTAATATCTAGTTTTACGTGCCACGATTATACACCGAGGCTAAGAGAGGTGGTGATGATGATAAATGAATGAAATGGTGGAATGAATAAAGTAGGAGGAAACGGGAAACCCCGAGAAAACCTACGCACACGGTCTCTATGCACCAAAAAGGCTCATATGGTGCAAACTGGGATCGAACCAGGAACCCCAGCACCAAAGGTGAACGCTCTACCACTGAGCCGGTACTAGTGCAAGACTCTTGCGCAAGAGTCTTGGTCTTGGTCTTGGTCTTGGTTTTGCACCCTTTGGTCTTGGTCTTGGTCTTGCATCGGGATTCCTGGTCTTGGTCTTGGTCTTGCATGCAAGACTCTTGCAAAAACTGAAGACTAAGACTCTTGCGCAGTAGTGGTTGACGTACTTCTACACCCGAAAGCTGGAATGTTAGCGGTACTTTACGTAATAATGATGTTCTAACATGTTTCCTTAATGGATGTTGTCAAACGGTTTGGTAGGTCATTAGGGGTTGATGACATGGATTTGGAAAGTTGTTATATTTCTGTTTTTAGTTGTGCTGACATGTAAAAGGTCGTGTCCTCTTTTTAGAGACTTTATACTGGGTATTTTTAAAAATAATAATAATAATGGAAATTTGAATTAAATCTGTTGATACGTCATTCTGTATTACGTACTTTCGTAGTAGTGATTAAATTAATATTTGAGTCCCACCTGTTAGGCTAAAGGAGATGATGATTGTTAAAAATAAGAAGGTGAGAACACTTATAATGTGTGATACGCACTGGAATCGAACCCGGGACCCTTACCACTATTGGTGAATGCTGTATTGTACTGAAAATGAGCCTGGTACCCTTAACACAAGAGGTGAACGTTGCATTGCACGGGGATTGAATATGGAACTTTTAGCAACAGAGATAAATGCTGTATTGTACTGAAAATGAGCGTGGTACCCTTAACACAAGAGATAAATGTTGTATTTTATGGGAATTGAATATGGGACTTTTAGCACAAAAGATGAATGTTGTATTGTACTGTGAATAAACCCGGGACCCTTAACACCAGAGATGAAAGATGCATTGTACGGGGACCCTTAACACCAGAGGTGAACGTTGCATTGTACGGGGATTGAATATGGAACTTTTAGCAACAGAGATAAATGCTGTATTGTACTGAAAATGAGCGTGGTACCATTAGCACCAGGGGTGAACGTTGTATTTTATGGGAATTGAATATTGGGACTTTTAGCACAAAAGATGAATGTTGTATTGTACGGGGACCCTTAACACCAGAGATGAATGTTGTATTGCACGGGGATTGAATATGGGACCCTTAACACCAAAAAATGAACGTTGTATGAAGGGAGGAAAATATTTATTCATGCGGGACTTTTTAATTTGTTGGATCGTATTTTTTATTTTCTTGTAATTATTACTCGAACACTGTGTAAATATACTCGGTGAGCGTGGCAAACTTTGTGTACGGTATGATACACTATGATGGTACATATACAGAGCGTGGTTTCCGTACGTCTGCTGCTGATGAACTTAAGACATGAACTGAACTTTTCCCGCGCTTTTTGGAAACCCGGTTGGGTAAGAGTGATGATGTGTGCTTGCAGGGCGTTGTTAAAACTTGAATTCAAATACAAAGGAAGACCGTTGACACGTTTGGTAACCATTACAGAATACCGCCAGACTAATAGAAATAACTTTGGCGCCGCGGTAGGTGAACAAAAGGAAGATTGCGGACGTGGGAGATAAGCATCACAGGTTGGAGACAGACAGACCAATAGAAATAACTTTGGTGTCGTGGTAGATGAACAAAAGACATTGTTGGTGAAAACATAAAAGAAAGATTGCACACGTAGAACATTAGAAATTGGGGACAAACTAATAGCAATAACTTTGGCGATGTCGGTGAAAACATAAAAGGAAGATTGCAGACGTGGGAGATAAACATCACAGGTTGGAGACAGACTAATAAAAAAAACAAGTTTTATGATAGTTTGTTAATAATGAATACAAAGAAAGTTTTACATTACTAATGGTAGAACATATGAGGTTATTGAACGCGAATGCAAAAGAACATTCACCTATTGAATGATGATCATGTTGAAGGGATGTTAAATACGATTGCAATAGAAGATTGTTATATTAATGAATGAATGAATGCAAATACAAAGATAGTTTGTGGCATCCGTTATTTTACGTGGACAATATGCCGGTGTATGTAGGGTCAATGTCTTGTTTACATGAATAATAATAGAAGTTGTAAATAACAGATTTTATTTTAAAAGCATGTAAACTATTTATTTACACGTGATGTATCTAAATCTGCACATAGATGACAGATGATTAAATAGTACGCCTTATGAATACCGTTGTAAAATGTGGGGAATGATTTTACCAAAGTGAAAATAACAAATGTTGATATTTTAAAAGATTATATGAGAACATGTTTGCTATTTCTATATTTATAAAAATTCCATAGAGAATTGGAAAAAGTATATGTGAAAATATTTTAATTGGCGTGGTAGGACTGTTTGAAAAATGTTTAAAGTACCACGTGATATGATGTTATCGATAAAGTTTTTCTTTATATACTGGGTATGATGAGAAGACTAGCATAGTATCATCATGGATTCGTCTGCCAGTATAGTACAACGAGAAATTCAACTTTGCAACGAAGTAGATTGGGATTCTACATTTGACTATGTAGAATCTCCAAGGAAAAAGTTCAAATCCAATAGAGAATCTCCGGATTTGTTTATAGAGGAAGAAACGTGCTATTTTTCTCCAGCTTCCCCTGATGTTATTATAGAGGAAGAAATCATCGATTTAAGAGAAGATCCAGTATTAATCCCAACATCCCCTGTTGGATCAAGAATAACCTTACCTGTACCAGTAGCAGAAACAACAAACCAGAAGTTTCAAGTTCCATCCATAAAGTGGACACTTGCAGAAGAAGAAGAAGAAGAAGAAGGAAGACCAACATCTCCCGATTTATTTAATGAGGAAGAGGAGGAAGAAATTTGTATCTTATTGAGTGAGATAGAAGAGTGCAAACCCAATACGCCATCACCAAGTGTTTCACAGCTGGACTATCCATTTTCACCACAAAAGGAACCACTGGATTTGCGTGTGCAGAGGAAACAGTGTCAGTGCAAATGTAGTGATGACTTTATAAGTGAAACATGTGTTAAGGATAGTATTTTAAAGTGGGAGCCAAATACAGTTTTACTTTGCATGGCTTGCAACCTAAATTATTTCAATCAGTTGGGGCATCGGTGCCTTCTAGCAGATATATTGACTCTTGAAGCAGAAGCATGGAAAATTATGAGCAACAAAAATGTGCGACACAAAGTGTATAAAAAATATATGAAGTCACATCCTGCTAACAAAAGAAATGAACATTTATTTAATGAAAATTATGACAACTTATTAAAGAACCCGAAATATATTGAGGGACTAGTAAACATCTTATTAGAAAAAGATAGAAACAGTACAAACTGATTTCTTTTTTTTTTTTGTATATAATATAATTTGTATATATATATATATATATATATATATATATATATATATATATATATATATATATATATATATATATATATATTATTTTCATAGCTGTGTGTGTTATTATTATTATTATGTTTGTGTATATATATATTATTATTTTCTATTCTTGTTTGTTTGTTTGATTGTTTGTATATATCTTTATATCCAAATAAATTTATACGAATTTCATTTCTTGATTTTTATTTAATATTAAAACTGTCCTAAATAAAAGGTATTATTGACATTTTACAAGGTGAAACTCATTTATGCTTTCTATCGTGTACTTTTTGGAAAATCGTTTAAATTAGTATTTGATTTTTACTAATACTTTGAAGTATTTAAAAGTTTGATGAGTATTTTACATTGACAAGCTTGCGATTTTTGAAAACAGTTTCTCAAAGTTTGTGTAACAAATATAGGTGGAATAAGAAAAGTTTATATTTTTCTTGATTTTTACTAATACTTTGAAGTATTTAAAAAGTTTGATGAGTATTTACAAGTTTGTGTAACAAACAGCTTGAATAAGAAGAGTTTATATTTTTCTTGATTTTTACTAATACTTTGAAGTATTTAAAAGTTTGATGAGTATTTTACATTGACAAGTTTGCAATTTTGAAAACATAGTTTCTTGTAGCTGCTCTTACGACTTTCTTATTTTAAAAACGAGTGTTATTTTAAATAACACGAACCAATAAAAAAGAAGCGAAATTTTTTGTAAGTTTCGCAGCATAGCTGCTCTTACGAGTACGCTCTGGCATAGGAACCAATAAAAAATTTTAAAAACGAGCTTGTGTAACAAACGATTTATTTACAGTTTTGCAGGGTAGCTGCTTTTACGACTTTCTAATTTTAAAAAATGAACGAATAAATAATTAATATTTCGGAACATCTTTAGTATGTTCACACGAAGTGTTCAACTAATTTACAAGTTCTCAATTTTTTAGTATTTTCGAAACAAGTTTCTCTTTATGAGATTTTATTCTTGAGAGTTTTCGTAGAAACGAGTTTGTGTAACAGACGAATTATTTACAAGTTTCGCAGCGTATCTGCTCTTACGACTTTCTAATTTTAAAAACGAACTTAGTATTTTCGAAATTATTTGTAGGTTCACACTACAAGTGTTCTGAGATTTCATAGAAATCGAACCAATAAATAAGTTGAATTTGCTACGCAAATGAACCAATAAAATAAAATAACACGAAAGAATAAATAATCACACTGTAAGTGTTCAGAGATTTCATAGAAATCGAACCAATAAAAAAAAACGGCATAACCGTGGGGACTCAAAAATTTCTAAGTAATCTTGTGACTGGAACCCGCCAGTTATACTGCAAATAGGACTACATAATTTCCTTGTAATACAATACTGTTTAAATCTAGAGGAACCCATAACTAAAGGGGGGAAGGGCATCCGCCAGTTATAGCTATGTGTTACAATACTCGTACGTAATTCTCTTTTGCTATAATAGTCATACGTAATTCTCTTTTGCTATAATACTGGTAAATCTAGGCAATCTATATAACACGCAAAAGCCCCTCCGTCAGTTATAGGAGCATGGTACAAATAGGAATACCCATACATAATTTCAATTCGTTTCATTATAATACATTACTGCTAAAATCTGGAGGAACCCATAACTACGGGGGGGGAAGGGGCCCCCGTTACTTGTAAAAATATACTACAAATAGTCGTACATAATTCTCTTTTTTTTTGCTATAAGATAATCTATCTGGCAGGCAAAACCCCCTCATTGAGGGACATGGGCTCTATCTAGGAGGCAAAACCCACTTAGTTGGAGGGACATCATTTCCTTTTGCTTCATTGTAATACAATACTGCTAAAGTCAAAAGACAGTGTTCAATAACCAATGTATTTAGCGGGTCCGTCCTTTCTCTGTCTTGACATTAAAGCCAATGTACGCGTTATGTGGCTAGCTTCCACGCAAATAACTAACATTCAGTAATATTTACTATTAAAACACAATAATGTTGGAAAAAAGCGCTCCCCCCAAGACTAAAACATTTCTTTCTGCAAATACTAGTCTTAGTTCAAACATTTGCGTTCCTAAAAAGATTATCAGTTGTATTACCAAAGCGTAGTAGTATGCCATCTATTGGTAAATGAGCTTACTTAAACAGTTCAAGTCCCATCTGTACAACGTACATATATATATTAGGTATAACTGATTTAAAGTGATCGGTATAACAGTTAAAAAAAAATCGTAACAAATGAATCAAACATATTGTAATTAAGCATCCTATAATTAAGCAAATAAAACTCTACAAGTAAATGGTCCGTCTTTTATTTGTAGGTTCACACTACAGGTGTTCTGAGCTTGCTTCGCAAACGACCCAATAAAATATTTTAATAGTTCGCACCGTAGCTGCTATTAGCCTGTGTACCAAGCATGGAACTTCTAATGAAGTGATTAAACAAAAAAAAAGCAAATGAACCAATAAAAAAAAGATACGATCCGTAAAAAATAATAATAATAATAATAATAATAATAATAATAATAATAACTTTAGTAATCGAAAATCGCAATTACATTTCAAGCGTTTTCAGTATATCGCAAAGCTTATCCTCTTGTCATGATTACAAAAATGGTCGTAGGTTTATTTCCCGGATAATGTTTCTCAGAAGCAAATCGTGTATTATTTACTTAATTATAATGAATTGAATAATACATGACATTTAAAAAGTTCTCACCTTAAAAAATCAGAGTTCGATCTGTTAAATCACTCCCAAAAAAAGTTCAACACCCAAAAGATCAACACACACACTATAAACGGTGTAAAAACAATAATAACAAACTTTATTTCATTACTGTATATATATATAAGGATTTCATTATGTCCCTCCCCCAAGCATCATGTTTTTCAGCGGGTTTTCAACCCGATTTCATTAATTATAAATAAATAAATAATGTCATCATATCCGCTAACATCGTTTATTCAGTGTTACGGTAAGACATCTAAATTTCTTATTTTCAAGTTCGTCAGCCGCTGGAGAAATCTCATTCAGACAGGGTATCGACATTTGGGACTTGTAGCTATGTACGGTTTTCATCTAATTAAGGAAAAATGCTTACATGTTCATCAGATATTCTACCAAAAAAAATCAGATATTGTCACAAAAATACATCTTCTAAAGGGGGAAGCAACATGAAATTTCTATCTGTCTTCTTCATCACTGCCGATAACTATCGCTGTAACAACCATCGTTAATGGAAAAATATTTCAGTATGTTGCCAGACAGTTTCTCATGGTCAAGGAGAAAGTGTATAAGGTTATTCCAGTACATGCGGAAATAAAATTAGAAAGTCCATTGACACTCTATGTATGTCACCACTCAATGTTCTAACGGATGCCAGGAGAAATCGTGTAAGGCAACGACCCTGGCATTTTACAAAAATAAAACTCTATTCATTCTAAAACAGCCTTCTCTCAGAGACGGAAAAACAATTCACTCGCTCCGTATTTCAAACTTGGCTGTAAACATGGAGTTAACTATAAGGAATAAAAAACGATGAATATTAACAAAATAAATAAAGCATTCAATCATACATACACAGACTTCGTATTTCCTATATGTTTTTTTTTTTCTCGCCAATTTACATGTGAGAATTGCAATAATTCTCAGTACAATACAATATACACCATTAGTGTTTGGGGGGTCCCGGGTTCAGTCTCCCGTACAATACAGCGTTCACCGCTGGTGCTTAGGGTCCCCGTACAATATAACGTTCATCTCCATAAAATACAACGTTCACCCCTGGTGCTAATGGTACCACGCTCATTTTCAGTACAATACAGCATTTATCTCTGTTGCTAAAAGTTCCATATTCAATCCCCGTACAATGCAACGTTCACCTCTGGTGTTAAGGGTCCCCGTACAATGCATCTTTCATCTCTGGTGTTAAGGGTCCCGGGTTTATTCACAGTACAATACAACATTCATCTTTTGTGCTAAAAGTCCCATATTCAATTCCCATAAAATACAACATTTATCTCTTGTGTTAAGGGTACCACGCTCATTTTCAGTACAATACAGCATTTATCTCTGTTGCTAAAAGTTCCATATTCAATCCCCGTGCAATGCAACGTTCACCTCTTGTGTTAAGGGTACCAGGCTCATTTTCAGTACAATACAGCATTCACCAATAGTGGTAAGGGTCCCGGGTTCGATTCCAGTGCGTATCACACATTATAAGTGTTCTCACCTTCTTATTTTTAACAATCATCATCTCCTTTAGCCTAACAGGTGGGACTCAAATATTAATTTAATCACTACTACGAAAGTACGTAATACAGAATGACGTATCAACAGATTTAATTCAAATTTCCATTATTATTATTATTTTTAAAAATACCCAGTATAAAGTCTCTAAAAAGAGGACACGACCTTTTACATGTCAGCACAACTAAAAACAGAAATATAACAACTTTCCAAATCCATGTCATCAACCCCTAATGACCTACCAAACCGTTTGACAACATCCATTAAGGAAACATGTTAGAACATCATTATTACGTAAAGTACCGCTAACATTCCAGCTTTCGGGTGTAGAAGTACGTCAACCACTACTCCCATGGCAATAGGTTCAAGAAATATAAGGGGTGGAAGTTCGGGAAACAGCAAGATTGGACAATGGAGGAAAAGTGCTAATTCCGCAAAAAAGGGGGGCACGACAAAATACAATGCTGACAAGTGATGTATAGAAAGAGACTTGCCACAATAGGGAACAAATGAAGGCCACCAGTGAAGTTAACAGTGTTGCCAACTGCAACGAAAAGTATATTTTTTGTAAAGAGTACAATATTCACTATATGAAATGAGTACAATATTCAGTGTCAACCTGTCATGTAGAACATAAGATATGACGTGTATAATCAGTGGTACAAACTAACAAAAGAAAATAGAAAAAACACAAGTACGAAAAATACGGAAAAGACGGAGTTGGCCATAATGCGTCACATTTGATCACGAGCTGTGCATATTAGAATGAACAAAACAAGAAAGCACCAACTATGCAGGAAACCGACGTACCTAGAGTCGAAAAGAAAAACGAGTTTCAAAGTTGGCAACGCTGCCCATGAAAATCCAGACAAGTCTAATATAGTTAGGTCACTCGCTTCACAAAAAGAAAATTTCGGCAACAGGCATCACTCGGAATGCATCAATGCTGGAATGATTGAGGCAATGTCAAGTCGGGGAACATGAAATGGTTGGGTTGAGCCAACAACCGATAATAGAAGTAGTGAACATTATGTCATGATTGGGTCGTATGTGGGAATATACAAAGTATCCCACCAAACTTTGTGTCCTGAAAGACTTGCGAAACGAACAAAAATGTGACGGATCCATTTGTGCAGGAATGTATCAATGTCACAGGGGTGACAAAAGTCTGTGAGAAGCAAGTGACCCAGGATCTCCATCATAGGGCCCCAGGAGACAATTTCAAACTTTCAAATGGCAACAGGGACCCAGTGGTACCTCTTTCGATAGATCGTGGAATGTGCAACAACACCTATAGGAAACATTTGCTATATGAAGCATGGTTTTCAAAATGGCCGCCACAAATATATGTCGTGTCTTAACATGGCATCGAACATTGTGATCTCAAATTGCTGCGAAGCGAAAAGAGATGTTTCAAATACAATTGCACAGGAACGTACTCATGTCGAGGGCCAAGAAAACTTTGTAAGAAGCAAGTTCCTCAGGGCCCCCATCATAAGGCTCGAGTGGTCAACCGCAAAATTTCAAATGGGAACAGGGGGCGGATGATATTTCTTTGGATAGATGCAACATCGCCTATAAGAAACATTTGCTATATGAAGCACGGTTGCAAAATGGCTGCAAAAATGCACGTTGTTCTTGTCATCGAACAGATATTTTTGGCGGCTATTTTGAAATCCCATATAGTAAATATTTCTGATATGCGTTGTTCCATGCATTTCATATTCCCCGACTTGACATTGCCTCAATCATTCCAGCATTGATGCATTCCGAGTGATGCCTGTTGCCGAAATTTTCTTTTTGTGAAGCGAGTGACCTAACTATATTAGACTTGTCTGGATTTTCATGGGCAGTGTTGCAAACTTTGAAACTCGTTTTTCTTTTCGACTCTAGGTACGTCGGTTTCCTGCATAATTGGTGCTTTCTTGTTTTGTTCATTCTAATATGCACAGCTCGTGATCAAATGTGACGCATTATGGCCAACTCCGTCTTTTCCGTATTTTTCGCACTTCTATTTTTTCTATTTTCTTTTGTTAGATTGTACCACTGATTATACACGTCATATCTTATGTTCTACATGACAGGTTGACACTGAATATTGTACTCATTTCATATAGTGAATATTGTACTCTTTACAAAACATATACTTTTCATTGCAGTTGGCAACACTGTTAACTTCTCTGGTGGCCTTCATTTGTTCCCTATTGTGGCAAGTCTCTTTCTATACATCACTTGTCAGCATTGTATTTTGTCGTGCCCCCCTTTTTTGCGGAATTAGCACTTTTCCTCCCTTGTCCAATCTTGCTGTTTCCCGAACTTCCACCCCTTATATTTCGTGAACCTATTTCCATGGGCAGCTAATTTTTTGGGAATGCTTATCTCTGTTACAGCTCTTTCAATTGGCATAGGTCACAACTTTCACTGCAACTATCATTTTCGGAAGGTTCCCTTGTGAGTATATAGATATGCGAGAAGAGGAGAAGAAGTACTTGAATTATTTCTGTACGTCAATTCAGTCGTTCGATGACCTAATTGAAAAAATTCCATCGAAATTTTAAAAAAAAATTTAATTTAAATAGGATCTATATGCACGCTCTTAAAATACAGCACTTTCGTTTAAAAATGTCATGATACCGTTTTTTTTGACAAATAAGAAATAACGAATGTTTGAACATCTGGTTAGAACTTCGCATCCAATCACTTTTCATCCATCAACTATTTAATAATAGAGATAAATTATTTGCCTGAATTTATCTTTTTTCATTGTACATAACTTCATTTTTACAAAAAAAAGAAAGAAAAAAAAAGAAAAAGGAAAAGAAAAAATCTTTCGCATATCTTGTTCTATGCCTGTTCACGAATGTCCCGCTTTTTGTATTCCTCACAAGAGGGATCCCATTAACATGGTATTAATTTAACCTCCGTGATAATTAAAACTGAAACTGAAATTTGAAATTTATTGAAAGACGAAAAATTACAACAGCCACGTACTGTTAACAATGGTACATGAGAGGCACCACATGTACAGTTCCAACTAAGCAAAGAAATTAATTGGAAGTTCCAATAAATGAAGACATTATAGCTAAATTAAAAATAACACTATAAAAATATGAAAATAGTATTATAGAACAGTACAAAATATTATTTAGCAACTCACTATCAAAAATAAGAAAATAAATCCGGATCAATTTTCATTTTGCTTTTTCTACCATGCACGTTTCTTTTTAGATTTTAAGGAGAAGTTTCTGCTCCGCGCGCGGTGTTCCGCTTGACTATGTAAACACCCATTTGCTCAATGGCCCTATCCGCCTCGCGTAGCGCGGAGCACGGATAGGACCACGCGGAGGCCTCTGCGTGACTATGCATGCACCCATAAGAACAAATGTAACAATCTTGCCACGGAGCTCAGCGTGATAATGTAACGGGGCCAACTATATAGCTACGAAGGAGCTCTCATCATTAAACTCGCGCCGTTTGCATGAAGATCGCATTTTCATTAAATATTGTATTAAAATTAGATATGGATTGACCCTTTTTCCCTGACTAATATATACCCCATATAATTGGCCATATTGGGAAGTCTTAAAGTAGAAAGAGTTATGTTTCAAGAAAACGGGTAATTTTAGGAGAGCTCTCGGTAAACTGTTTTGGGATGGTGAATTCAACCCTTGTATCTGACTAATTTTTACCCCAAACAATTGAATAGTTCTTAAGTCTTAAATAAAATGCACTTTTCCAAAGTGTATTTGTTTCTTTGACATTTGGCTAATGATGAAACAGTGGCGGCTCGTGAGAGCCACAAGAAGAACGTTACATTTTTACTCAATAAAATTTAATCACGTCAAGTTGAAGGAGGATAACCAATACTTAATCTGTGAACTAATTCTTTACAATAGTTCTGTTCTTCCTTCCTTCATATCTAAGTGCTCTTTCACATATATGACTGATTTTTAGTGATGAGCGCAAGAGTCTTGGTCTTGCAGTTTTTACAAGAGTTTTGCATGCAAGACAAAGACCAAGACCAGGTATCCCGATACAAGACCAAGACCAAGTCCAAGGGGTGCAAAACAAAGAACAATACCAAGACCATACCTGCAAGACCAAGACCAAGACCAAGACCAAGACTCTTGCTCAAGAGTCTTGCACAAATACCGGTACTAGTTGACATTTCTTTATAGAATGTGAAAAAAGGGGGAAAATCATTACATCTTTCATCATTGCTTGGCTTCAGTGAAAATATAGCTGGAGTGAATATGTTTCCAGTAGTGTATGCAATCCGTGTGAGTCGATCTGTCCCTATAGCATATAGCTACAGTTTTCTGAATTGGTTGTTCGCGTTTTCTGTAGTTATTACTTGTTTTCAAGCCACACAGGTGTCATTCTAATCAAAGCATGTTGCACACAAATAAATGTGTCATTGGTGCTGGATTATGATGCATTCCTGTGTTTTTAAACAAAAATGAAATCTCTGAGTTTTACGTCCCACGGTTATGCCGGTTTAGGCTAAAGGAGACGGTGATTATGAGAAATGAATGAAATGGTGGAATGAAGAAAGTGGTAGGAAACGGAAGAACTCCGAGAAAATCCACGCACACGGTGTTTGTCCATCACAAAGTTCACTTGGCGGGGGCTGGGATCGAACCCGGGACCCCAAGCACCAGAGATGAACGCTCTACCACTGAGCCACTGCGGCCCCATCATGTTTTTAAAACTGAGGATTACTTATCGGGAAATCAGACACTATCCTATGTGTGTGTTATCTGGAATACACTTAAACCTTTTACCTTCGAGCAGGTAAAGTTTGTCGGCTCGTCCTGGAATAAATATAGCAAAAGAGGGATTTGGACTGCTTTGTCTCAGGCAGTCTGCTAACAAAACTGCACAAACATCCGGTAAGAAGGGATTTGCAAAATAAAAACCACAAGTGACGAATGCAAAAAGTAAATTTCATGCGTAGTTCGAAGTTGTTGCGGAAAGTAGGGAATATCACTATGGGCAGGGACGAATTAACGGGGGTCTTAGGGGGGCTATAGCCCCTGGACTCCAGGTGGACAGAGGCCTCGACTCTGATCAAAATATCAACGGGCTAACTAAAAAGATTCAATCACCATCATAAAATATGAGCAAAAATATGAAACATATTAGCTTAACTTTCTTACTGTACTTTCACAGAAATATATTAGGAGAAGTCAGCATGGGAAATATATTTTTTTTTCTAGTCCCGGGCCTCCAGATTGGTTAATCCAGCCCTGCCTATGGGTTGTTCAAACTATACAAAAAATCGAAGAATAAAGTGGCAATAAAAATGAAAAACAGAAACACTTCAAGACTGAAAAAAATCTTTTATCAGTGAAAAGGAACGGAGCCCAGGAACTATTTTCATTAAAGTAGCAGTAAACTCAAACTATATAAGATTTGTTTAAACCTGGTTTGATTATAATCAATATTGTTTTAATTTTTCCTCTCTTTTTTGACGAATATTGCTAACCATATCATCATCATCATGATCATCATAGCTATTCTGTCATTATTGGCATGTCACTTGCTCCAACTTGAGAAACTTTGATGTACTGTGGTCCTCTGCTAGTCTCTTCATCTTGACGTAGCAATTTTCTGTTTTATTACCTTCCTTGAACTACAGTCTCCTTTACCTCTCCCTTTCTTTCCTTTCACCATACCCTCTAAGACGTCCCTCATAATACAGTTCCTCCTCAGTCATCCTCATGTTAATTATATTTAAAATTCATTTTTATAACCTATTGCTACTATTTGTAACATCTTCTAATTCGTTTTCCGTTCGGGGGGCGCGGTGGCTCAGTGGTAGAGCGTTCACTTCCGGTGCTTGGGGTTCTTTGTTGGATCCCAGCTCGCGCCGTGTGGATTTTGTGGTGGACAAACATCGTGCTCGTGGGTTTTCTCGGGGTTCTCCCGTTTCCTCACACGTTCTTCATTCCACCATTTCTCTCATCTCTCATCATCACCTTCTTCTCCTTTAGGCTAACCGACATAATCGTGGGGCGTAAAACTAGACATTTCATTTCATTTTTTCGTTTTCCGTTCAACCAAGCTAATTCTCTCCTTTCTTCTCCATGCCTACGCATCGGAAGTTTCCATTTTTTCATCGCTTTTGCGTAATGTCCATGTTTCTGCCCCATAGAGTACATAGAATCAGTAAGACAAAATCTCAATATTTGATTGGAAGTTTGTTCAATACAAATATTAGCTAATCGAATTTTAAAAAAATGGTATTTCAGTAATCTGTGCTGTCTTGATTTTCTTTCATGCGTTTCAGGAGTAACCTCTCCAGTTCGAGAACCAGTCGAGTACTGGATCTGTTAAAAACATATAAAAAGATTAGAAACGTTGTGATTTACCTTATAAGCAGCGAACCGTGAGCACCAATTAAAAAAAAGTCATAGCCTATGTTGTACACTATCATCATACTTACGCGAAGGTAAACTATATTCTATTTGAAACATATCTTGTATTTCCGTTACTATTGGCCCATCGTAGAATTTATTATCCCTTATAGTCTATATAGAGTAAAATTTACCTATGAAAAGCATAAGATTTCTTAATTCAAGGCTTGCAAGCCTCTTATAAGCAAGACCAAGACCAAGACCAAGACTGGGTGTGCAAGACAAAAACCAAGACTGGATGTGCAAGACCAAGACCAAGGCCACCTGGGTCTTGATCTTGGTCTTGCATTTGCTCATCACTACTGATTTTGTGACTACATGGTAGAGCCGCACCTATGATGGAGCATGAAGTAACACGATATTTGCTTATTTTTTCTCTTCGAAAAGAATAAAAAATAAAAATAAAAGAGAGAATGTAAGGGAGAACAATTTCTACTCTGCCAAGTGACGAATATTATGTAAGCTTTGCTAAGTTTAGACTCATTAGTATTAATTACAAACAGTTCGTTGAAGACTAGAGAACTAACGTAAACAACAATGTTCTACTATATAGAGGAAAGTTCACGACTACAGAGTGCTCATTAAAAAGTTCTATTTTATTTTCTGGAGACCAGAAGTTTTGGTGTTACTGGCATATAGTTTCTCATTTCAAAAGGAAGTGATCATCTTTGGACAATACATTCAACTTTCACAATGAAGGTTCAGTATTTAAATTTAAGCGTCCTCGGCGAGCTATTGTCTTGTCGTTAAAGCACATCGATCTTAAGGTCAGGACAGTCAACTAGGAAATATCCTGCCATATTAAGGTATTTTCAGTGTAACTAATTATATGGACGGATCAAAGTTACAGTGGTCTAAATCATTCTTGCAAAAAGAAAGAATTAGACACAGAAAGCATCTGTCAATTTGTAGATAAGTCAATTTATAGATCAGCTGTAGATAAGTTAACTTGTTAATATGAAAGTCAAAGCTTCATCGAACTGCCAACATATGACAGTGGGAGCTTCAGTGATGAAGGATGCAGCTGTTTTGTTCCCGAGTTTTGGAAACCAAGGAAATATTGTTTACACCGCTGTAACGTTAGCCTGTCATGTAAGATCTTAAATTGTATCCGTAGTTCACAAACTCACATATTGAACAAACAATGAATACTGGTTTCTAAAATAAAAGTGCAAGTTGTGTGAAAATTTTGACAACGCACATTTCAGTATGGTTACCAAGCAAAATGAGAGTTTCGATGGACAATAAAGTCCAAACCTTTAACATTGATGCCGCATACAGGCAAAATCGGACAACGGAGAGTAGTTTTCGTCCAGGAATCCGTGGAACATTTGTTTTCTTGAGAGACACAGATGCTTCGTAACAATTGTAGTCCATAATTTTGCACTATGATCTTGTCTGTCCACATGGAATGAATGCTGCAAGATGATGCAAATCCACATACGCATCTATTATTGTTCTTGATCTCCTGCACGAACTCTTCAGTAAACACATTTTCTTCGCTCTGAGATTGTTTCAACTGTATCTGTAGAAACGTTTGACCTTTGAATGGTTTAGATTTCAATCCATGCTACTATTTTGGGAATTCCTTACTAAAAGCTTAAAAAAAATGATGATGTAACGGACATTTAGCCATGCCACGAGATCGTGGAAGCAGCTCATTGATTTCGAATGTGAAATGCAGTAATATTAATTTTCCAACTATCAACTTAAATATAGTTTATTTTTTTCCCTCCCATTCCTTACACATTTCAGAATTAACGTCTTCTAACATAACTTTTAACCTGTACCTAAATAATTATATATCCTTCCCCATGGGAGTTCATGTGGTACGGATCCAGCGTTACACTGTAAGTCCACGTCTTGCATACTGAAATGGATGTTAAACTCCAATCCAATTCAAAATGAAATGAAATGAAATCTGAGTTTTACGTCCCATGTTTATACCGGTGTCACAGGGATTTTTACCCCTGGAAACTATTACCCCCTGGAAAATTTTACCCCCTGGAAATCTTTAATCCCTTGTCGGTTTCTGGTAACTTCAAAGGAAAAGTCAAAAGTCACATTAAAACTTCATATAATTGAATGTGATATCTCAGTGTATGCACTCACTTTGGTCAAGATGGCTTTAAATCCGAAGATTTAGTAGGGGGGTAAAAATTTTCTAGGAAATTATTACCTCCCTGTCCGTTATTGGTTACTTCAAAGACAAACTCAAATGTTATATTATAAATTGATATCACTCTGTAGTATCTCTAAACCGACACAGTCACTTTGGCCAAGTTGGCTTTAAATCCGAAGGTTTGGTAGGGGGGTAAAAATTTCTTAGAAAATTATTACGTCCCTGTCGGTTATTGGTTACTTCAAATACAAACTCGAATGTTATATTATAAATTGATATCACTCTGTAGTATCTCTTAACAGACACAGTCACTTTGGCCAATATGGCTTTAAATCCGAAAATTTGGTAGGGGGGTAAAATTTCCTAGGAAATTATTACCTCCCTGTTGGTTATTGGTTACTTCAAAGACAAACTCAAATGTTATATTATAAATTGATATCACTCTGTAGTATCTCTTAACACACACAGTCACTTTGGCCAAGATGCCTTTAAATCCGGAGATTTGGTAGGGGGTAAAAATTTCCTAGGAAATTATTACCTCACTGTCGGTTATTATTTACTTCAAAGACAAACTCAAATGTTATATTATAAATTGATATCACTCTGTAGTATCTCTTAACAGACACAGTCACTTTGGCCAATAATGCTTTAAATCCGAAGATTTGGAAGGGGGTAAAAATTTCCTAGGAAATTATTACCTCCCTGTCGGTTATTGGTTACTTCAAAGACAAACTCAAATGTTATACTATAAATTTATATCACTCTGTAGTATCTCTTAACAGACGCAGTCACTTTGGCCAAGATGGCTTTAAATCCGAAGATGTGGTAGGGGGGTTAAAAATTTCCTAGAAAATTATTACCCCCCTGTCGGTTATTGGTTACTTCAAAGACAAACTCAAATGTTATATTATAAATTGATATCACTCTGTAGTATCTCTTAAGGGACACAGTCACTTTGGCCAAATGCCTTTAAATCCGAAGATTTGGTAGGGGGTAAAAATTTCCTAGGAAATTATTACCTCACTGTCGGTTATTATTTACTTCAAAGACAAACTCAAATGTTATATTATAAATTGATATCACTCTGTAGTATCTCTTAACAGACACAGTCACTTTGGCCAATATGGCTTTAAATCCGAAAATTTGGTAGGGGGATAAAATTTCCTAGGAAATTATTACCTCCCTGTTGGTTATTGGTTACTTCAAAGACAAACTCAAATGTTATATTATAAATTGATATCACTCTGTAGTATCTCTTAACACACACAGTCACTTTGGCCAAGATGCCTTTAAATCCGGAGATTTGGTAGGGGGTAAAAATTTCCTAGGAAATTATTACCCCCCCTCCTGTCGGTTATTGGTTACTTCAAAGACAAACTCAAATGTTATATTATAAATTGATATCACTCTGTAGTACCTCTTAACAGACACAATCACTTTGGCCAAGATGGCTTTTAATCCGAAGGTTTGGTAGGGGGTAAAAATTTCCTAGGAAATTATTACCTCCCTGTCGGTTATTGGTTACTTCAAAGACAAACTCAAATGTTATACTATAAATTTATATCACTCTGTAGTATCTCTTAACAGACGCAGTCACTTTGGCCAAGATGGCTTTAAATCCGAAGATGTGGTAGGGGGGTTAAAAATTTCCTAGAAAATTATTACCCCCCTGTCGGTTATTGGTTACTTCAAAGGCAAACTCAAATGTTATATTATAAATTGATATCACTCTGTAGTATCTCTTAAGGGACACAGTCACTTTGGCCAAATGCCTTTAAATCCGGAGATTTGGTAGGGGGTAAAAATTTCCTAGGAAATTATTACCTCACTGTCGGTTATTATTTACTTCAAAGACAAACTCAAATGTTATATTATAAATTGATATCACTCTGTAGTATCTCTTAACAGACACAGTCACTTTGGCCAATAATGCTTTAAATCCGAAGATTTGGAAGGGGGGTAGAAATTTCCTAGGAAATTATTACCTCCCTGTCGGTTATTGGTTACTTCAAAGACAAACTCAAATGTTATATTATAAATTGATATCACTCTGTAGTATATCTTAACAGACGCAGTCACTTTGGCCAAGATGGCTTCAAATCCAAAGATTTGGTAGGGGGTTAAAAATTTCCTAGGATATTATTACCTCCCTGTCGGTTATTGGTTACTTCAAAGACAAACTCAAATGTTATATTATAAATTGATATCACTCTGTAGTATATCTTAACAGACGCAGTCACTTTGGCCAAGATGGCTTCAAATCCAAAGATTTGGTAGGGGGTTAAAAATTTCCTAGGATATTATTACCTCCCTGTCGGTTATTGGTTACTTCAAAGACAAACTCAAATGTTATATTATAAATTGATATCACTCTGTAGTATCTCTTAACAGATACAGTCACTTTGGCCAATATGGCTTTAAATCCGAAGATTTGGTAGGGGGGTAAAAATTTCCAGGAAATTATTACCCCACTGTCGGTTATTGGTTACTTCAAAGACAAACTTAAATGTTATATTATAAATTGATATCACTCTGTAGTATATCTTAACATACACAGTCACTTTAGCCAACATGTCTTTAAACCCGAAGATTTGGTAGGGGAATAAAAATTTCCTAGGAAATTATTACCACCCTGTCGGTTATTGGTTACTTCAAAGACAAACTCAAATGTTATATTATAAATTGATATCACTCTGTAGTATTTCTTAACAGATACAGTCACTTTGGCCAATATGGCTTTAAATCCGAAGATTTGGTAGGGGCGTAAAAATATCCAGGAAATTATTACCCCACTGTCGGTTATTGGTTACTTCAAAGACAAACTCAAATGTTATATTATACATTGATATCACTCTGTAGTATCTCTTAACATACACAGTCACTGTAGCCAAGATGTCTTTAAACCCGAAGATTTGGTAGGGGAGTAAAAATTTCCTAGGAAATTATTACCACCCTGTCGGTTATTGGTTACTTCAAAGACAAACTCAAATGTTACATTATAAATTGATACCACTCCGTAGTATCTCTTAACAGACACAGTCACTTTGGCCAATATGGCTCTAAATCCGAAGATTTGGTAGGGGGGTAAAAATTCCATAGGAAATTATTACCGTCTGTCGGTTATTGGTTACTTCAAAGACAAACTCAAATGTTAAATTATCAATTGATATCACTCCGTAGTATCTCTTAAGATACACAGTCACCCTGGGCAACATGGGTTTAAATCCGAAGATTTGGTAGGGGGTAAAAATTTCCTAGGAAATTATTACCTCCCTGTCGGTTATTCGTTACTTCAAAGACAAACTGAAATGTTACATTATAAATTGATACCACTCCGTAGTATCTCTTAACAGACACAGTCACTTTGGCCAAGTTGGCTTTAAATCCGAAGATTTGGTAGGGGGGTAAAATTTCCTAGGAAATTATTACCTCCCTGTTGGTTATTTGTTACTTCAAAGACAAACTGAAATGTTATATTATAAATTGATATCACTCTGTAGTATATCTTAACAGACACAGTCACTTTGGCCAATATGGCTTTAAATCCGAAGATTTGGTAGGGGGGTAAAAATTTCCTAGGAAATTATTACCTCACTGTCAGTTATTGGTTACTTCAAAGACAAACTCAAATGTTATATTATAAATTGATATCACTCTGTAGTATCTCTTAACAGACGCAGTCACTTTGGCGAAGATGGCTTTATATCCGAAGATTTGGTAGGGGGTTAAAAATTTCCTAGGATATTATTACCTCCCTGTCGGTTATTGGTTACTTCAAAGACAAACTCAAATGTTACATTATAAATTGATACCACTCCGTAGTATCTCTTAACAGACACAGTCACTTTGGCCAAGATGGCTTTAAATCCGGAGATTTGGTAGGGGGGTAAAAATTTCCTAGGAAATTATTACCGTCTGTCGGTTATTGGTTACTTCAAAGACAAACTCAAATGTTACATTATAAATTGATATCACTCCGTAGTATCTCTTAACAGACACAGTCACTTTGGCCAATATGGCTTTAAATCCGAAGATTTGTTAGGGGGATAAAAATTTCCTAGGAAATTATTACCCCACTGTCGGTTATTGGTTACTTCAAAGACAGACTCAAATGTTACATTATAAATTGATACCACCCCGTAGTATATCTGAAGAGAGACAGTCATTTTGGACAAGATGGCTTTAAATCCGAAGATTTGTTAAGGAGGTAATAATTTCCTAGGAAAATTTTACCCCCCTGTCGGTTATTGGTTACTTCAAAGACAAGCTGAAATGTTAGATTATAAATTGCTATCATTCCATGTTATCTGTTAACGAAGGGACTCACTTTGGTCAAGATGACTTAATATCTTAAGATTTAATAGGAGGGTAATAATTTATTGTGGAATTTATACGCTCTGTCGGTTTTTGATTACTTCAAGACCAATTGGAATGTTACATTATATATTTATATTATTTCCTGTATTATAAATTATATTATTTATATTATCTAACAAAGTAATTTATTAAATAAATTTATGAAACAATTAAGATTAATAACTAAGTCAACAGGAAACATATTTCGATAGTCGAACCAAAGTAAGGGGTAGAAAACCACCTATCAACGGCATCACATCCAGTGCCACTGCCTGCCTTTCCACGCCATCCAATGACACCAGTCCCTACTTGCATAGCACGTATTCCAGTTGTACAAATGTTCAGTATTGTCCTCTATGTTAGAGAAGAAATATCTCATTTGGTTCTTTTCTATGTGGTGAGGTGCCAAGAACCGACGACACGTTGCCACGTTGGATAGCAACAGATATGCGTTGTATTAAGAAAGATGTTGAACGAATATCTCTAGTAACGATAGAAATGGGTCTGCCTACTTCTCTAATAAAATCAAGGCTTGCAGATCCCCAAGCACCACTAGTCTCGATGGCAATTGGAGCAAAAATAAATTTATCAAGGAGGCTGTTATATTTCCTTTGCTTTTCTACTTCTCTACGACTAGCAACAGCCCCAGCATTCATAAAAGCTAAAAGGAGACTTGAATGAGCAAATGCATCTGAACTAGTGGTGGGCACAAAAAACGGTTTTTCGGTTTTCGGTTTTTAGAAAAACTGAAACCGGTTTCGGTTTTCTTCAAGAACCGGTTCGGTTTTTCAGCTGATCCGGTTTCGGTTTTCTTCAAAACCGATTCCGTTTTTTTTTCAAAATTTGTTCTCTTTCTGACCAGAATGGTGTTCTTCGGAAACCGAATCCATTTCCACAGAAGTATTTTTGTGTGTTTTCGAAAAGTTTTCACCGAAACCAGTTTTGGTGAAAACCGAACCGGTTTTGGAGAAAACCGAAACCGGTTTCGGTGAAAACCGAAATGTCAGTTTTTCGGGTTTCGATTTTTATGGAAACCGGTTTTCAGTTTTTATAAAAAACCGGTTTTGCTCATCTGAACACGTAAAGTCCCATACTAGTGATTTGCCTTTCAACCAAGGAACTAATGTCATGCCATCAGGTCGTTTACCATCTGAACGACAACATCCTGAAGGTTCACGTATTGAAGGAATTCCAGCTGTTGTAAGGGCTCGTAAAATGATATCATTCACAGAGGAGTGTCTAGCGTGTCTACCCATGCTCTTCATGCATGACAGGCCATGCAGGTCATGTTGGTTAACTTGATCCCCGCAAGCTGGACAGCGATGTGGCTCACAAATATCTGCACCTAATCTTAAGGCGACAGAGATTCGAAATGCCTCATTAGTCATATGAAGACCTAATGGTGGGGAGGGTAATGCATTCAACCATGCCCCAGCATGTAGGGATGAGGCAGCACGAATCCTGGCTTTATCCTCTGGAGCAATAACTGACTGTAAGAGAAGTTCATGAAAATGCGCTGCAATTGGTGTGTACCAAGATGCCTGAGAACCTATTTTGTTAAACTCTGGAAGATCTGTATCTGTTAAATTTTTCCATTTGGTAGAGCCTTCTTGAACTGTGCCATCTGGGTCTAGGTGGTAACCTTGCGGAAGAAGAGCCTCGACTAAACGAAGACATACGTGGTAGGACGCTAAAAAGGAAGGAATCGCCATATCCACGGATCGTCGAATACCAAGACCCCCTAATCTCACAGGTAAGGATGCTTGAATCCAAGATTCATCGCTTAAGGAGCAGTTTAAAATTGACTCCAGCCCCATTTTAAGGATATGATCGTACTTCTCCAGTAATGGAGTCTCATTCTAAGAAGGAAAACATCGTAAGAAGTAGTTTAAACGAGGGATCGACAAAGAGGCACGTAGAACAAAGAAAGCTGCATGGACAGAAATCGAGGCGAATCGAGACAAAAAAATATTCTAACTTCGATATTTTGCTTAACAGGACATTGGTAAAAGCTTCCTTTGTGAGAGCGGCGCCTAGAAGACAAGCATCCTGGTTAGTTAGGAGACGTATTCCTGGGGCAGTTTCGTAATTTTTTTTAAATAATAGGTCGAATTTTGCTTCGTCTGACCCAAGAAAACCAACTTCACACTTTGAAAAATTTAAATATAGGCCAAGTGCAGATGCCTTCTCATTTATTTGTGCTAGAGTTGAAAGAACTACTTCAGGTTCATCAGCGATAGTTCCATCATCCAAATACCAAACGTTTAATTCAGTGTTGATCGATTTCACTAAGGAATGAATGATTATAGCAAAAAGTGCAGGGCCCAGGGGATCGCCTTGTTGTATTCCTCTCTGGGATGAAATAGGTCTTCACCTAAGAATAGATCACTGGGTTGAGCGTAACATTGGTAAACATATGGATAGATTGAAGGAAATTCATTCAACACTGTAGTGAGCATGGAGTCCCTGCGAAGCTCGTTAAATGCGTTGCGAAAATCCAGTTTTAAGATAGCCTTGGAGAAGACCATCGAGACCTCCCGTGCTACCAGATGGAAAGGAATTAATAGCTACCTTAATTTCATTAATTGAAACTCCTTCACAGTTGTTTGAGTCATCTGAAAAATTCGGTAAAGTAAATTCACCAGGATGAGCTGGATGCTTCTCCAATAGCGTCTCAAACACAGAAATGTCGGGGACTGCAACAGTATTATTATTTTATATTATTTATAACCAATATATTTTTCTTCCCACGTGTTCTTCACTGTCAAAAGAGTCAAATCGAGTTTCAAAATCAATACATTCCTTTCGACGCTACTGAATCCTTAAATCTCGACTACTAGTGAAACAAGTTAAGGGCTGCTTCCAGGAACGAAATTATGAAATATTTTTTAACAGTGCAGTGTTTCGGAGGAAAGTTTCTTCCTCCTTTTATACTAGGCCGCTAAGATGTAAGATTTGAATTATTCCTCTTGATGAGCAGCTTATACAAACTTCATTGATATAATAAGAAAACAATTAATATAAAATAAAACTTTGAAACTGCAACCATCTTAAGACACCTGGGGGACGCGGTGGTTCAGTGGTAGAGCGTTCACCTCCGGTGCTTGGGGTCACTGCTTCGATCCCAGCTCGCGTCGTGTGGAATTTCTGGTGGACAAACACCGTGCTCGTGGGTTTTTCGGGATTCTCTCGTTTCTTCCCACTTTCTTCATTCCACCATTTCATTCAATTCTCATAATCACCGTCTAATTTACCCTAACTGCCATAATCGTGGGACATAAAACTAAAAGGTTTCATTTCATCTTTTTTTATTAAGACACCCTCGTCAGACAGCAAATCACGTGCAAAACTGGAAAAGCAATTATTTCCTAGGAAAATATTACCAACTATCAAATTTTGGGTTATGAAGCCAAATTTTCGGACATAAAGCAATCTTCCCCAGAGTGATTGCGTCTGTTAAGAAATAACACGGAATAGCATCAATTTACAATATAACAATTTATATTGTCTTTGAAGTAACCAAGAACCGACAGGCGGTATAAATATCTTAGGAAAATATTACCCACTATCAAATTTTCGGACATAAAGTCATATTGACCAAAGTGAGTGCCTCCGCTAACAAACAACACAGAATGGTAATAATTTATAATGTAACATTGATGTCCTTGAAGTAACCAAAACTCGATATCAGGGTATAATTCCCTAGGAAATTATTACCCCCCTACCACATCTTCGGATTTAAAGCCATCTTGGCCAAAGTGACTGTGTCTGTTAAGAGATACTACAGAGTGATATCAATTTATAATATAACATTTGAGTTTGCCTTCGAAGTAACCAATAACCGACAGGGAGGTAATTATTCCCAGGAAATTTTTACCCCCTACCAAATCTTCGAATTTAAAGCCATATTGGTCAAAGTGACTGTGTCTGTTAAGAGATACTACAGAGTGATATCAAATTATAATATAACATTTGAGTTTGTCTTTGAAGTAACCAACAACCGACAGGGAGGTAATAATTTCCTAGGAAATTTTTACCCCCTACCAAATCTTCGGATTTAAAGCCATATTGGCCAAAGTGACTGTGTCTGTTAAGAGATACTACAGAGTGATATCAATTTATAACATAACATTTGAGTTTGTCTTTGAAGTAACCAATAACCGACAGGGAGGTAATAATTTCCTAGGAAATTTTTACCCCCTACCAAATCTTCGGATTTAAAGCCATATTGGCCAAAGCGACTGTGTCTGTTAAGATATACTACAGAGTGATATCAGACTATAATATAACATATGAGTTTGTCTTTGAAGTAACCAATAACCGACAGGGAGATAATAATTTCCTAGGAAATTTTTACCCCCCTACCAAACCTTCGGATTTAAAGCCATATTGGCCAAAGTGACTGTGTCTGTTAAGATATACTACAGAGTGATATCAATTTATAACATTTGAGTTTGTCTTTGAAGTAACCAATAACCGACAGGGAGGTAATAATTTCCTAGGAAATTTTTACCCCCCTACCAAATCTTCGGATTAAAGCCATATTGGCCAAAGTGACTGTGTCTGTTAAGAGATACTACAGAGTGATATCAATTTATAATATAACATTTGAGTTTGTCTTTGAAGTAACCAATAACCGACAGGGAGGTAATAATTTCCTAGGAAATTTTTACCCCCCTAGGAAATCTTCGGATTTAAAGCCATATTGGCCAAAGTGACTGTGTCTGTTAAGAGATACTACAGAGTGATATCAATTTAGAACATAACATTTGAGTTTGTCTTTGAAGTAACCAATAACCGACAGGGAGGTAATAATTTCCTAGGAAATTTTTACCCCATACCAAATCTTCGGATTTAAAGCCATATTGGCCAAAGTGACTGTGTCTGTTAAGATATACTACAGAGTGATACCAAATTATAATATAACATTTGAGTTTGTCTTTGAAGTAACCAATAACCGACAGGGAGATAATAATTTCCTAGGAAATTTTTACCCCCCTACCAAACCTTCGGATTTAAAGCCATATTGGCCAAAGTGACTGTGTCTGTTAAGATATACTACAGAGTGATATCAGATTATAATATAACATATGAGTTTGTCTTTGAAGTAACCAATAACCGACAAGGAGATAATAATTTCCTAGGAAATTTTTACCCCCCTACCAAATCTTCGGATTTAAAGCCATCTTGGCCAAAGTGACTGTGTCTGTTAAGATATACTACAGAGTGATATCAATTTATAACATTTGAGTTTATCTTTGAAGTAACCAATAACCGACAGGGAGGTAATAATTTTTTAGGAAATTTTTACCCCCCTACCAAATCTTCGGATTAAAGCCATATTGGCCAAAGTGACTGTGTCTGTTAAAAGATACTACAGAGTGATATCAATTTATAATATAATTTTTGAGTTTGTCTTTGAAGTAACCAATAACCGACAGTGAGGTAATAATTTCCTAGGAAATTTTTACCCCCCTACCAAATCTTCGGATTTAAAGCCATATTGGCCAAAGTGGTTTTGTCTGAAGAGATACTATAGAGTGATATCAATTTATAATATAACATTCGAGTTTGTCTTTGAAGTAACCAATAACCGACAGGGGGGTAATAATTTCCGAGGAAATTTTTACCCCCCTACCAAACCTTCGGATTTAAAGCCATCTTGGCCAAGGTGACTGTTTCGGTTAAGAGATTATACGGCGTGGTATCAATTTATAATGTAACATTTGAGTTTGTCTTTGAAGTAACCAATAACCGACAGGGAGGCAATAATTTTCTAGGAAATTTTTACCCCCCTACTAAATCTTCGGATTTAAAGCCATCTTGACCAAAGTGAGTGCATACACTGAGATATCACATTCAATTATATGAAGTTTTAATGTGACTTTTGACTTTGCCTTTGAAGTTACCAAAAACCGACAAGGGGGTAAAGATTTCCAGGGGGTAAAAGTTTCCAGGGGTAAAAAATCCCTGTGACACCGGCTAGTCTAAAGGAGACGGTGATGATGAGAAATGAATGAAATGGTGGAATGAAGAAAGTGGGAGGAAACGCGAGAACCCAGAGGAAACCCACGCACACAGTATTTATTCATTTGTTCACCACAAAGTTCACTTTGCCGTGGAACAATCCAATTCAACGTTATACAGGGTGAGTGAAATGTATTTCAACATCATTTTATTTGAAAACCTAAAAGGAAAATGTGAAATTATTCATGGAATGTGGTAAGCAAAGGGGGCGGGACGCAACCTGTAGGGTACATGGTGACAATGACAATAATCTTGAATATAAGTTCAAAATTTCACTTGAGAAGGGAGCATGTCGCACATCAAGTATCACCGGTTTGAACTCAGAATTTGAGTCCAAAAGCGTAATTGTGTTATTTATGTTATTTATGGTTTGTACGTTATGAAAACTTACATTGATTGTTCGTTTAGAGTCTGATGTAATTGGTGCATATTTTACGTTATTGCAGTACATTTTCTATGCTATACCTAACTTGAGTTATTGATTCGCTGATTGTTCCATTGGTTTTCTTCTCTGCAATTGTTGAAGAAAATGAAGAAGACAGAAAGAAACAAATACTTTGACGCAGTGACGGCTTCTAAGATTCACAAGAGGAAAGTCACATCAGTGCAAACTTAAATTTTATGACCATATGTTAATGAAGCAGAAAGTTACTAATTAATCCTTTTCTTCTTCCTTTCGTGTGTAAAACCCTTTTACTTGTACACTGACCAGGCAAAACATGACCACCTACCTAATGTCGTATGTCCATCTTTGACTCACACGACAGCAGATATGCGTTTATCATGGAAGCAATGAGGCCTTGGTAGTTACCTAGAAGTATTTTCAGGCCTAGAGGTGTTTCCACACTCATTTAATTCATGTGAATTTTAAAAAGCAGGGTACTGATCTGACATTCATTGACATTCTAATGATATTCAATTGGCTAAGATTGAGTGACTTTCGGAGTTATAACGCATACTAAAATACACCACTCTTCTCCTTGAACCAGTGCAGCACAACGTTGAACTTACGACAAGGAGCGTTGTCCCGCCGAAAGGTACAATTGTCATCTGGGAACATGGTCGACATAAATTGGTGTACACGATCGGAAATGACTGCCGATAGCTAGTAGCCTTCACGACGTGCACACACACTACCGGGCCGATGTCGGACCATGCAAAGGCTACCCAAATTATAATTGAGCTACTACCGTGCACGTCTCGAGCATCTGTTTCCCTAGAAGACGACATATTCTGACTTGGCATGAACTGGAATAGATTAAGATTGGAATAGACACGTATCTATCGTCATTGGACCGTAGAGTACTGGCACAACGTTTGATTGTCCGATGATAAAGGAAATATTGTGATTTATCGGTCCATGCAACGTTGTAACATTACTCTGCAATCCAGTGACGATGGGCACGTACACATTTCAGTGATAATCGACGATGACGTGTGGTTAGCGATAGTATATTGTATGCATGTGGGACATCAGCTTCGGAGGCTCAAATCTAACAGTGCACGGCGAACTATTTTCTCATACACACACGTGTTTTGTCCACAGTCAAAGCCTTGCGTTAATTGTGCCACAGTTTGCGCTCTATCATGTTCTACCAACCTTGACAATCTACGACGTCCGGTATTTTTAATGAGATGTAGTCGGCACACATTTTCTGGTTTGGTGCTGGTTGCGCCGTCTTTTTCCCACTTTTTGAGAACACTAAAACGGGAGCTCATGATAAACCCGACAAGTCGCAATGTTTAAGAGATAGTCATTCCAAACTGTCACTGCGGAGTGTGGCATCTATCAAATTCCGATATATCTCAGTCTTTCCAATTCTATACACAAGAACCACACTAAGTGATCGAGTGAGATTCTTGTCACAATCTGGCGAGCGATTCTGCTTTGCCTGCCTCTTACATCAGTCCAATTTCTTTCAAAAATTAGCGGGTTCTCATAATGCTTTGGCTGGTAAGTGTGCACAAGATAAACCATTTATCTTGAAATACCATTGCATCTTCAAAACTAACAGGCAAAAGTCGATGAAATTCCATACATTGCAATATATTATCAACATGAACATTATTTGACATATTCTACACACCAAATTAACTGTTACCGACACAAAATAATCTTTGGTTTTTCGACTGGAACTACGTCAGATTATCTCTAATCTACATGTTCAATGAACACTTAGTGCTACAAACTATGGGTGTTACAATCTCACAAACATCCCAACTTTAAAGTCATTTTTGTCTTGACTTCATGAACGAATATGATTAAAATGGTGTCGTCCTACTTGCGGCAGTCTTAGGCGTGAGAGGAACTGTTAACTGTCCTATGAGCGACTGATTCGAGCTGTTAACTGGCCTCTGAGTCACTGATTCGTTCATACTATGGTAATGGAAGAAGATAAGGTTCCCTCTTTAATTTGTTTCACGCTAGTGTGATTTAGAACCTAACAAAATGTACTATGAAAAATTTACGTTCCTAGAGGTCTCATTTCAAAAACACAGTGTATCCGAAGAAATTATTACACAAGTTACAAATCTCTCGCAGGACTTACCAGTTCATCTAGCTGTAAGGAATTATATCAGATTGCTATACGAGAAACTTTTATAAGTCAAAAGAAGTGGGAAGGCGAATTAAGCAATTAGTTTACATTTTGGTAGCTTACAACAAGGGGGGAACATAATTTAAAGGGTTTGTTTACCTTTTGGATTGTTTAGAGTGTACTGCATTGTAATTGATGGGATTAGTTGGGAACAGCCAATCAAATGCAATGTAACCAAGGGATCTCAAAAGCTGCCTTTTATTATTGAAAGTTTTTTCTCATTTTATTCATAGAATCTTAGGAAGTGTAAAAAAGTGGATGGTTGGCGAAAGGGTTACACCTTTAAGTTTTCTACAATAAAATATGTTGTTTTCCTTAGTGAGTGATTAGATTTGAAGTAAATTTTTAGTTAAAAAAAGTTAAAAAAAATAAAACAGTGCTTTTGAAGAAAGCGGATATTAAAAATGGATTTTCAATAATTAATTACATAGAAGTATACTTTTCATGGAAATATCCTTGTTGACTCGTTAAGTTATTTGATATGTTTTATGTCAAATCTAATTCAAAATTAAGATGTTTTATTTACACTTACAGTAGAGCAGCGTTTCCCAACCGGTGTGCCGCGGCACACTGGTGTGCCGTGAATGGGCCGCTGGTGTGCCGCGAGGAAATCGAAACAAAATTATTAATACTATGGCAATCAAATTAGAATGGAAAAATGTACATTTCTATTTCACGCTACTATGAAACTCTACTATGAATCTACAATTTTAAGTTTCATACCGTGTTACTTTTTGTACATTTTAATGTTGAAAAAAGTTTTTATCATTATAATGACCATTATTGTTTCTTTATTGTGGCAGACTATTTCGTAACTTGAAAATTTAAAATATTGTTCAATCTCTTCGACAAAGCAAACATGCGTACAAATTGTGTTTTAAAAGCAAAAGAGATTTGTTTGTTCGTTCGTTATATAGTGATCTTCCTTCTTAGTGAAAGCTTGGATACAGTTTTCGAAAAAGAAAGCGTATTTTTAAAAACCTAAGTCCAATACTTCATTGCAATTCTTTTCTATTTTTAAATTAGAATGAAGAATAAGCATAATGATTTACCACGGGGAAAAACTAATGATCGAGCTTTCTTCTCTGTGAAAAGATCAGTAATCACAGAAAAAAATACCACTGTGTTTTATATTTACAAATAATAATATCTATAAGTATGACGCGAAAATTCAAGTTATACCCGTAGTGTGCCGCAAGTTGAAGGAGGTTGGGAAACGCTGCAGTAGAGGAAAACAGTATCACTGGCACATACATTTTTTTATATCAAGCTTGTTCGGACGTTAAAACGCCAGAGGAAAGCATATTTCACTAGAGAGAACCATATCATCTTCCATCATCTCAATGTAAATGAATCGGTCGCTCATAGGACAGATAACAGTTCCTGTCGCTAATAGGACTGTCGCTTCTAGGATTAATTCGATTAAAATTAGTTTCATTGGTTTTAGCATCCGCAAAATAATAAAAGAATAATTATAAACTTATGCAAGCGTGGGTAGTTTTACTCGTACCATTGACAGGAGCGGTTTTTCCCTGAACAGTGATTCCATCTGAAACTGTAGATAAAAGCGTCATTTAGCCTCGCTGCTGGAAAGGGACGCTAAAGTTAATTAAACAAATTAGCAATCTCTCTCTCTCACACGCAGCAAAAGAAAGCAAGACATATATATATATATATATATATATATATATATATATATATATATATATATATATATATATATATATATATATACATGGGCGTGCCAGCCGGGGGGATGAGGGGGACGCGTCCCCCCAGAAATTTTCCAGGAGGGGATTGCCCCCCAGAAAATTGTATAGCAAGCATAAATTCTTCCCCAAATATCTCGACAAAAATGATGAAATACTGGAATGGGAACGTCGATTGTCAATTAATTATTCCTGGAATTGAGAGGAATTACAGTTTCAATTGAAGAAAATTCTGTAACAATTACCAGGGTATATAAATGAAGTACAAAACGTAGCGACACTGTATTAGCTACGTCGAAAACTATCATAAAGCGTTCACAAATTCATTTGCAGCAAAAATAAAATTTTGAAATATCTGTATATTAAAATGCTACGTTTTAATGTTTGTGATCAAGAAAAGTTCATATGTTTGTGGCAAATTCTTTTAACCATATCTCGGAAACCACAAGCTCTAGAAAGATGCCGTTTTCACTGATCGATTGCAAATTTTGTGAAGATTGCTAAGTTCTAACTGAATATTTTTTTAAAAAAGGACGTTATTTCTTTATTACATTTTTAAGGAGTACACGGAAGTATTGAAAATTTGAAAAGTAAAGCATCATATCCTACGAGTTATACATCCCAACATCGCGCACTTGTATATGAGGTTAGTATATCTCTCCGGCGTTTGCTTCATGGTTAAATGATAATGAAAAACGAAACATAACTATTTCTCCAGTGAAAGATGAATCTTTATGGTTTGGAGTGTTTGGCCCAAGGAACATCATATAGCATATCACTGACATTATAATTAATTGTGTAATGTGTTTGCTCATTACATACTGCATGCAAGAAGAAAGAAAACACTGATCATATGATACATTATTTAGAAACTCCAACCGGAAGTAGACTCAAATCTTGAAAACGATGCAAGATATTGAAAAAATAGTCGAAAAATCTCCCTTTTATGATATCTCTTGCCGATATTTATCAAGACGTCCTTCACTTGTGTCTGTAGAGGGACATGTACAGATGTTGTGAGGAATGACAAGGAGATTGTTGCTCATATGTGAATGATGTGCTGTGTAGTAAGCGCGGCCTGAGCTTGTATCTTTATGAAAATAGTAGATTCTAATTGAAAGTAAGCAATTCTTAGGGCGTTCCTTTATTTTGAACAGCTACCGCTTTGTGAAAGATTTACATCTTGCTTCCAAGGCAAACATATTTCGAATTTGACTTAGTATTTATCAAAAGTTTCATGCTCAGTTTCAAATATTTCTGCCTTGAGATTTTATCTCTAGTCTTCCAAGAAAGCGGTAGCTGCAAGAAATAAAATGTCCCTTTCTAAGTATCTAAAAAGATTTCTTTCCCTCTAAATTTATAGCATTACAAAGAGAAACGAGAAATTGTGGAATGGATTTTTTTATATGTAATATTTACATGTTTGTCGGCATATACCGACTCTTGCTGCATTGGCTGCTTGTAAAAATACCATCATTATTGCGCCAATCTGAACAATCTTCGGAAATATTACTCAAAACCTATCTTAAAAGACCTTTTTCTTTGTGTGCGGGTTAGTAGGTCTTTTTGGGTGTTCTTTCTAATGTACTGTTGAACTTCGTCAACTGGGCTGTGCAAGAGTGTGCCACTGTTTTTGAAAGGAAGTGTTTCGCAGCGTGTTCTCTCTAACAGTAACGTTATTTAGACAGCGGTGTTCATGTGTGTTACTGTGAATATAACGTTGATATGAAGTTTTTCATCTGTTGTTTTTGCTCAGTGTTGTTTTATTGTTTGGAATGAATCAATCTGTCATAAGGAAAAGAAAACAAAGACAGCACGTGGGCCAAAGCAGTGAAGAAAGAAAGAGAAAAATTAATTCAAATGATAGTATAACTGATGGATTACAACCTCAAACTGACAATGGAAATTAAAATCTTGTATCGTTCACCATCACCATCAGTGTCTATAGAAGAAATTTCTCAATCTCCACGTCTAGCAAGCGGTTCAAATTCTCTCCACCCTTCGAACTTTCAAAGCCCAATTAGATTTTAGCGTTACCTGAAAATTTTCTACAACAGTCTCTGAAAGATCGAACATTGAAATTTGTGCCAAATTGGTTCCTTCCTTAGCTGCACGTCGATCCAAACAAAATTAACGTCATTTTCTGTTTTTACTGTATGGACATCTTGAAAAACAATTTTAAAAAAGTTCGTACTAAAACCATGGAAAACGACTTCTCTACTCTAGGATTTTGCAACTGGAAGAAGGATAAAGAGAAATTCCGTATACACGAAACTTCAGAATACCATAAACTGGCTGTACTGCGCTACACGCAGAGAAAAAATCCAATAGAAATCCTACTAAACAGACAAATTTTAGGTGAGCAACTGAAAGCCAGGAAATTCCTGGAAAAAAATGCAATCTCAAGTATACGTTATCTTGCAAGGCAAGGACTCGCATTTAGAGGACATGACTCCCGGTTCAGAAATTTCTTTCAGTTGATGAGCCTTCGCTCTGAGGATTTTCCACAATTGAAGAGCTGGATAGTGGGAAACATGAAGAGATGTAGTTTCATGGATGTCAAAATACAGAACGAAATCTCGAAAATATGGGCCAAGAAATTGCTTTTCATATATGTAACAAAATCAAATCTCAAAACCCTCCTCTGTTCTCTATCGTGTCTGATGGTTCCCGTGATGTGAATGATGAAGAACAGTTAAGTATTTGTGACAGGTAAGTTGATGAAGATCTCTGTTCTCATGAAAGTTTTCTAGGGTTCTACAGTATATCAAAAAATTACTGGAGTTTATAGTTTCAGTTATTCTGGATGAGATGATGAGACTCCAGCTTCTCATTGCTCAACTCAGAGGACAAGTTTATGATGGCTCTGGAAATACGAGTGGTGCAAACATTAGTGTTTCATCTATTATATGTAAACAGCAAGCTCTTGCCTTGTACGTACATTGTGAAGCTCACAGTACTAGTCTTGTTATTAAGAGTGCCTGTAGTGCGTCAGAAGTAGTGAGAAACTCTTTGCAATGGGTGCATGAACTAGGAGTACTGTTTACGGAGTCACTTTCAGTGAGGTCAAGATTTTCAGCTCTGATCAAGGCTAGTGCTGGTAGTCTCGTCTCAAACATTGTAAACATTAAACCCTTGTGTCCCACTAGGTGAGTTTGTAGACTCAGTCTAATAATGGGAGTTGTTTAAAACACGTTGACTGCCATGAACATCATATGTGGTGCTCACCTTATTTCTCTGTGGAGCCATGAGCACCATAGATGATGCTCATGTTTGATATCACAAATTACTAACCTATCCAGATTCTTGAGCATCATATATGATGCACATTGTTACAGATTACTGTGAGAGACCATGAGTATCACATGTGATGCTCGGCTCCCATTGGTTCATTTTCGGGAGAAACAAAATATCTCGACAAAAATGTGATATAACTATTCATAATCGAGCCAAAGGTCAGAAGAAATTTATGGTCTCCTGGGACCAGTACCCTGAAATCACCTTGGCATTAACATTATGAAGAAATTCTCTCTACGTTGGAAGAGATGAAGATTGATGGAATTGTCAACACATTTTCAGGATCAACAGCTGGGTTTTTGCGGCGTTTTGAAGAAGGATCTACGTTTCTTGGGCTCATATGGCAAGATATGTATATTATCAGCAGGTTGGAATTTCTTAACAGGAAACAGAGACCCAATTTCAGTGTCAAAATGGGAAACAACACAAATCATAAATGAAAACATCAACTTGAATAATATTTTTAGTCACTGATCATAAGTTCATTGTACTGTCATGAAACCTACAAATCAAAATCATCACCCTGGAAACCCCTTTAATTTTAATAAATATTGTCAACAGTACCATAAATACACTAGCGTGCGCAGGACATTAGGAATTTGGTTGCCAGATCTAAAGTACCACCATATGGAATGTCGTCCTCCCCCCTTTCCCCCTAAGAAAAGATAGCGCCATTGCACCCGACGCTGCGTCGGCGATGCACGGCACACATGCAGACGGAAAATAATTTACATGTAATCTCTTCTCAGTTTGGTTTGTCTAATGGGGGTGCCAAGGCACCCATGGCACCCACTTTGCGCACGCCTGTGCATAAATAGGATTTTTCTTGTCGCTGACATTTTGAAAATGGGGGGTGCAATGCCATCAGCCTTTCTTTAAATTTGGCCCACAATGTTGATTGTAGGGTAGTGTCCCCCCCAGAAAATTTTTGGTGGGCACGCCTATGATATATATATATATATATATATATATATATATATATATATATATATATATATATATATATATATATATATATTGTACGTATGCATGTGTTTGTATAGGTGTGTGTGTGTGTTCCAGTATAACTCTGGAACGTCTGGAGCAATTTTAACCAAACTTGTTACACATATTATTTACAGTCTGAAAAGAATATTGTCGAGGTAAGACCCCCTTGCACACCTAGCGGGCAAAACATTACAGATATTAATATTTAATCCATAGTTTTCGGGGCTCATGAACTGACGTGACACTTCCCACGCCAAAAAGTCCTAGTTCAGCCCCCACTGAGAGTAATATCCCCAGCGAGGCTGGGGTAGTAAGAGGACTGGCATATAAAAATTATAGAAAATGACAGATATTAATGTCGAATCCGTAGTTTTAAAAATTGCTGAGATGAATAGTGAAACTTCTGACGCCATTTAAGTCCAAATTCAGCCCCCATTAGCATTCCTAAGCGACTAATGTTGAGATGTAAAAATTATAGAAAATGAAAATTATAGAATATTAGTGTCCAATCCATAGTTTTCGGAGTACATAAGTCGATTGGTGACGGTTTTAATGCCCTCTAAGCCCAATGTCTACTTACAGTTAGGGTAAGAACCGCCCTATTACTTCTAGAGGAAGGCAAGAGAGACAGAGAGAGAGATAGGAAAATGATCGAAAGAGATCTATAGTGGTGTCCAATTCATAGCTTTCCGGGTCGCTTATATGAAAAGCAATACTCTCGATGTTGTTTGAGTCTGGTTTAAGCCCCCTTTTCAACTTCGGGGGGTGAAGTAGTAACATCATAAACATATCGAAATCGACCGATATTAGTGTCGAATCATTAGTTTTCAGCGTCGCTAAGTTATTTGGCAGCAGTTCTGATCTCGTTTAGGTCCAAGTTCAGCCCTTAATTGTGGCAAGACTCTCTAGCAGACTTTGGGAGAGTGGAAAGGAGTAGCATATCAAATTATCAAAAATGGCCGATATTAGTGTATATTCCATTGTTTTCGGGTTACTGAGGTGAATAGATATATATTTTAGATAACGCTTAAGCCCAAGTTCAACTCCTATAGTATTCTTGGTTGGAGAAAATGGTGATATATAATATATATAAACAAACAAAAAAAATAAATAAAAAAACGATATTAGTATCAAATCCATAGTTTTTGGCAGGATTTTTTTTAAAACAAATGATTAAAACTTGTTTTAAACAATTGATTTTGTTTAAAACAAATTTTGTGTACTTTTTAAACACGTGCATTTTAAAGACCTGTTTTAAACATATGTTTATTTTAGTTTTTCTATTTTTGTAAAAGTTCTGTCAGAGAAAGACAATTGTCAAAAAATGCTCCCCCATTCAGAAGACTGTTTTCTTCCCATGTGAATGTTTTGATTTCTCGTGGCTACAACAGGTCAATGTGGTGATCTACAATTTATTTTGTCTCTTTTCCCCCTTATTTTTAACGTATATTGTATTGTTTAAATGCTTCTTATTTAACTTGCGAGAAAGTGCCATAGTCGAAGGTTGGACTTCTTGTAGAACTGATATTAAAAAATAAATAAAATAATTATCATGGAAACAAATTTTTGTGTTTTATTCAGAAAACAAACAAAAGGTTATTTTCTAAATTGTAGTTCTGAAATTAAAATCTCGCAGGCATTCGTTGATGCAGTACACGTTGGTTCTCAGTCTCCGTACAACTTGGCATCGTTTAACATGAGTTTTACGGGAAGAAAAAAAAAATACACCATTTAAAGAAAATTATCAAAGTAACTCAAACTCGATCAGATAAGAAAACGACCATACAAGCTCGTTGCAAAACGTGTAAGAAAGAAATGATTGGTTTAGTTCAAAGAATGAAGCGTCATTACGAAAAATGCAATGCTGTGAATAAACTGGAGACCCAAACAGATGGTAAAAGTGTTGATCCGAAAATTGCTTCTGCTGATTGTAACATCAGTGATGTGATTGAGATGCAATTGAAACTTCAGGTGAGAATTAATTTCGTGTCATCAATTTCTTTTTCATTGTATTATGAAAATTTTATTTCGTCCCTTTGCCCCACCTCAGTCCTAAATTTTCTTAAAACTTGACACCTTGGCATAGCTTGTATGAAGGGACCAGACGATATAGCGTAACGTACGGCAGTAGCTCGCGTAACTAGCCATTAAAGCGTGATTCTTATTGTAACATCAGTGCCGAACGTCGGTGTCTGAGAAAATTTGATCTCAATTTGTTTGTCTGTATGTTTGTATGCACCACCCTGCAGGGAGCAATTTTCGGTCTTTTAACATTAAATTTTGAGGGTAGAGGCAGGAGACGTCGGAATTTGCTGTATATATGTTGACTGCGATCCGACGTAAAATTTCAAAATTAGTGGTTTGGATTTAACTTTAAACAAAAAGCCCTGTCACATATACCCTTGCAACTGATGCAAGACTTAATCAATCAAACTAAACAAACTAATTTTATGTGTTTCGAACAAATTTGGGTTGCAGAATATATTTGGCTCCAACTCAGTTTTTTATAAAATATTTTTAGAAATGGGGCTTTCAGAGCACAAGGGATCCAAGTCCGTTTTCATGAAGGTTCACTTTTGCTTAGCAAACGTAGTATTTTCGTAGCCAAAAGTATGAAATAAATGAAACAAAAATAACGTGAACGTGTGTGGACTAGAGTTTCATATGACAACCGCTAGACAAGGGCATTGATGGAATGGAGGAGGAGGGCTAATTTCTCCCTCCTTGCTCATAAATTTAAGATATTAACATTATATTGTGTACGCTGCAGCATGGTAACGATTAACAAATCAAGCTCCGAATGCCATAGTCAATGATACATAATTACGTTAAATAAATGCAGGGTGTGTCCAAAAGAATACACCGACTGAAAACGTCATATTTTCACAACCACGAATCTGAGATGAAAAAAGAAAAATTACATGACAATATACAATCTAGAATTTTATATTATTGCCGCTAGAGAGGGGCTTTCGTTTAGGGGTCATCCGCCTCTGCCCTGAATTTCAGATTTTGGGAGCAGTAATGCAGATTTAGAAACCTTTTGGTGAGCAAAGTCCAACATAGAAAAATTAAGTCCTTACACCGAATAAATACGGAATTTGATCAGTTATAATCCATTTCCATTGGCCGTAAGGATCTATAGGCCTATATTGCCCTCTTGTATATTTTTTGGCCCAAGGATTCCAAAGGTGGCTCTACTTTCGAGTTTCGGGCCTGCTTAAAATTCTGGAAATTGGGCCTAAGCAACTTTCCAGTTTTAATCATATGTATGTTCTCCGTATTTATTCGGTGTAAGGCCCTCAAACTCGTTCTGTTGGATTTTGCTTATCAAAAGATTTCTAAAACTGCCTTATTGCCCCCAAAATCAGATTTCAGGGTAGGGATGGGGCGTTTGTATTCCAGTCCCATTGGCTCCTCTGTCTAGAGATTGTCATATGAAACTATCCCACGCCCTTTCGCGTGGTTTTAAATACATTTGTTTTGGACTATTGACTGTGGAGATATTACGCTTTGAGATATAATTCATTTGCTGAGAAAAACTGAGCTTTATTGAAAATGGATTTGGATGCATTGTGCTTTGAACGCCCCAAATATTACCTTTCTTCAATAAATTATTGACTCAAAAACAACCAATTATATAGGCTTGCAGTAAATTTTCTAACATGAAGTGTACTTCAAACATTACTTTCCGAAAATTTATTATTTTAAAATAATTTAATTAGCATCAGTATTCTGAAATAGTAATCAAATTTTGCAACAAAAATCTCTGCTGCTTCCACGAAACGCGAGCTTAGCCCGTAAAGGCATAACTAGAAAACTTTCAGAAGCGGTAACTCCGAAATGACTTGCTTTAATACTAAAATAACCACACAACCGTATTTCTGGTAAAATTCTAGCCTTGAAACGTATAACGTGACTCCCTTTGCATTTGAAATTTCGAATATCAAGCAAAGATGTCCGCCATGATGCTTGATAGTACTATTTGATGCGGCAGACCACTTCCAAGTTTCATCATTCTCCCTCAATCCGTTCTCAACACACAAGGATGGTGAGGACTTTTGTTTTGTCATGTATATTTAGAGATTGTGTGAAATCTCTATAGTAGGTAGATTTTAAAATCTATCTTAAAAGCTTATTACAACCAAGAAAGTACTTACGAGAGTCACTGGCAAGAGGCTGTAATAAAAGTGTGTTGTGATATGAAATAAGTTGAGAATTACTAATCAATACTGAAATATTATGTAGCCAACACAGTGTAGTCTTAATGAGAATAAAATAAATGAAAAGATTGGTTGCAAGAGCAAAAACGTCTTAATAAATACGTTATTACACGATTTTAAATTATGCTTAAAATCATTTTTTTACGTTTACCCGCTTAAAGGGTTGCGCCCTTTCTTCGGGAAGAGGTCGGATTGTATAGGAGCATCAATTTTAATATGAGAGGGTCTAAGTGGTGTTTAGTCATCTTTATTTAACATTTTATTCAGTTCACTCATAGGGATGGGCATCAATTAAGTGAGGGCAATTTTCATCTGCCATGGATGCTAAGGAAGATCGTCTGGCTGACATATAAGTCGTAGTCGTTCCTTAACTTCGGCGCCTGAAATGAAGAACATAACAAAACACAGTTGCGGTGATTCAGGTTCATCTGGAGCTATAAAACATACGGTGCAATCACAGAAATAGACGGTAGGCAAGACAGGAAGAGTGGCAGATGTCATGAGGGTGAAGTGCTATGACGTCACAACACATGGGTATTGTTAGTAAGACGAATGCTGTTAGCTTCTGTTCCTGGGGCGACTCAGGAACTAATGAAGACAAAGGCAGCCCTGTTAGTGGTTGATTTACTGTGCATGAGATGGATAGATGAGCGGTGAAACTGTGCCAGGATGATAAATGTCGAAAACTTCCGGATCGACGTTCTCGCGGCCGATGTTCAAATGATACAGGGTCATCAGATGTTGTAAAGGTGTCGGATAATAAACAGCAGGGGTGTCATAGTCTCTATCATAGCGGAGAATGTTCAGGAATACTGGATGAGCAGTTGTAATGCGTTTCGTAATGTATTTTAAGCGGAGAGCCTCAAGATGGGATAAGAGCGGGGGAAAATGAATACGGTCGTAGAGTAGACGGGTTGGGTGGGGGAGCTGGATACGGAAGGCTAAACGAAATGCATGGCGTTCGAGTATTGCTAGCTTTCGATAGTACTTAGGAGGAGCTGGCAACCAAGCTGTGTGACCATAGGTTAAGACCGGACGCATGAAAACTTTGTAAGTGTTTAGGAGGAGATTTGAATGTAGACCCTACGTGGTACCAACTAGTAGTTTCAGTAAGTTAAGTCTGTTTTTGGCTTTCTCGACGACAGTGAGAAGGTGCGGTGTCCAAGTAAGCTTGGAACCGAACACAATGCCCAGATACTTAAGAGTGTTATGGATGGTGACTGGTGAGTTCTCAACATGAAGTCGTAACAAATGAGGATTTCGGTGTACTCTAGATCGACGACCAGATGGTAAGAAAACGATAGCTTGTGTTTTAGTAGCGTTGATAGCCAAACGCCAAACGTTGCACCAGTCAACAAATGTGTCAATTGACTGTTGAAGGCGTTGTTGGATACCAGTAATTGTCCGTCCGACAGAGAGAAATGCAGTATCGTCAGCGAATTGGAAAAGTTGTGTACCAGGAGTGGTTGGTAAGTCGGAGACATATAGCAAATACAGCAGAGGAGAGAGAGAAGATCCCTGAGGAACGCCAGAATTAAGGAATATTGGAAATGGCAGAGCATCATTGATCGATATGTAAGCAAGTCGGGCTGTGAGAAAGGAGTGTATAGTTCGTATGTAAGAGAGAGGAAGTTGGAAAGAGTATAACTTGTATATAAGACCCTGGTGCCAAACTTTATCGAATGCTTTTTCTAGATCGAATGTAACCAGACATGATGGATGACCCTGGTTGAATTGATTGTATATAGAGGTGCTGAGACGTAACAGGGGGTCCAGAATGTTGAAATTGGGGCGAAATCCAGCTTGATGCAATGGTAGAAGAGCGTTAGTCTCTAAGTGATCGTGGAGACGACGCACTAATATACGTTCAAATATTTTGCTGAACGTAGACGTCAATTGTATAGGTCGATAAGAGGTAACGTCAGAGGGTGGTTTATTAGGTTTAGGAAAGAGTAATACTTTTGAGTACTTCCAAGTGATGGGGAAAAAAACAGTACGGAGTATAAATGTATAAATAAAACTGAGGATGGTGAAGACAACAGGAGGTGCGTTTTTAATGAGAGTATAAGTAAGCCCATCAAAGCCTGGTGCAGTATTGCGTTTTTTAAGGAGAGTAGACTGGATGTCTGGCGGTTGGATGGGTACTGTGAGTGCATTATTTGGTTCCAGAGCGTGACTATGATGTGGTTGTAAATGTGTTAAGTTAGGATCAGATAACCGATCGATTTCTGCAATTAAACGCTGTGGAGTATGCCAGCCAGGTAAGGGAGTAAAGATATTTTGGAAGTGGGCGGCAAAGGTATTGGCCTTGTCCTGATCAGAAGAGAGTGCTTGCTGGTTTATAACTAGTGGGTATGGTGTCCTTTGAAATTTGCCAGCGAGTTGATTGAATTGTCGCCAATATTTAGTAGGATGCGATGTTTCGTTGAGTTTATTACAAGTTCTGGTCCAGTGAAGGCGTTTGTATGCGATTATGTAGTTATGAGTGATGCGAAGATATTGTCTATGGAGGCGAAGTGCTTCTAAATTACGGCTGCGGGTGTATTCTCTGTAGGCACGTCGAGCTGCAGTTATGAGAGAAAGGTATCGTGGAGGAAGTTTCGGTTTGTGCGGAGAAATATATGCGGTTGGAATGTGTTGATCAGCAGCTGTATGTAAGGTCTGAGTGAGATGCTGAACGGCAGTGTCTAGGTCATGTTGTGATGTTAGCTCTAGTGTATCAGAAAGTGCTGCGGTGATGGTCGCTTGGTACGCTGGCCAGTTGGCCTGATGATACACATATACTTTTCTCTTCGGTATGGAATTGTGTGAAGAAGTGTTGGTAGCAAGAGACAGCTTGATAGGTATGTGATCGCTCCCCAAAGAATCTAAAACGTCAATATTGATATGAGAGTTGAGTGTTGTAGAGGATATAACGACATCAGGTGTGGTATTGCTAGATGGTCGAGTTGGCCGAGGAAGTACATGGAAGTGGCCGGTCGTATTAAGCGTGAGGAAATTCAAAAATCGTTGTTTTTCGTGTTGAGGCCGGCTGTGAAAATTGATGTCTCCCATGATAATGAATTTACGATAGGTGTCAGAGAGGTATTGAAAAAACTGATATGGTATATCCTGTCTCGGCCTGACATAGATAGTTGCAAAAGCTATAGTATGATTCTTGAGATATAAGAGAACAACATTGTATTCGGACAACTGAAGAGCAGGAGGTAGAATAATAGATCGATGGGGAATGCGTGATTGCAAGCCAAGAGCTGTACCTCCATGGAGCCGAGCGCCGTTCGGTCCATCATGTCTGTGGAGAACGTATTTAGGAATATAGCAGGGTATATAGGGAGCCAGGAACGTTTCGTTGAGAGCAAAAGCGGTGATGTTTTCCTCCAGAAGAAGTTGTAGAAACAGTACTTGATGCGTAAGAAGAGATCTTATGTTCAAAAATAAGAAATTGTAAGCCATAATGGTGTGGACCAGAAGTATGGAGATAGCACTGATACTACGGAACATGTTCAAACAGCCGTTTCAATAGGTTGAATTTGGAAATGAACATTGGATCCACTGTATGTGGCGTGTAATGTGAGATTGTAAAGAAGTTTAGCGGAGTGAATGATTTGGTTGAGGACGTGCTGGCGCTGGAATGGCAGGATGTTCTGTAAAGTAAGCGTTATGAATCTTAAGAGGTCTACTGTGACAGGATGTGTCAGCGAGTTTGCAGGTGGGGTGCTGTCATCAGAAGTTTTGATGGGTGCTACTAATTCTGGTTTATCAGGTGCAGGTGTGGGCTTGGCACGACAACGGTAACTGTATGTAGGGTGTTTTTCAGGGCAAGTGGTGCATTGAGGAGGTGCGCTTGAATTGGGACAATTTCGGGTCAGATGATTGCCACTACAGTACCCGCATTTGACGGTGTTTGTACAATTATGGGTGTAATGATCGTTATATGTTTGGCATTTCTCGCATCGTATTGGAAGAGGTGGGGGCGTGCGAGAAGGCTCTACCTTGTAGCGGCGGCGATAGATATAAGCACCGTTAGCTAAAAGATGATCAATTATTTGCTGCTGGTCAGTCAAAACACGCACAAGGTAGGTAGGGCCAGTGTTGTTACGAATTCTAATACATTTTTTGATTTTCAGGCCCTCGTATCGCAGCTCATCAAAGATCTCGTCATCAGTAAGTTCGGGTTCAATGCCTCGGATAACTACTGATAGAAGTGGTGGACGACGAGGTGGCGGAGGTGTTTTCCGTTGGCTCTGATTGAGAGGTGTCAACACAGCCTGCGGCCCAAAAATTTCATAGGTAGCTTTGTTCCTAACATGAATATGAAAGTTAGGGTTTGGAGATTTCAATATGATTCCATCCCTAGTAGGAATGATTTGGTGGACATCAGCGCGCGGAACATATTTATTGATTTGCATGAAGATGGCACGTGCAATCCGGTACTTGGTATCGAAGTTCTTTAGGATGAAATTATACATGGTTTCTCTGTTAGCTGGCAGAGTAGGAGAGGATGGCGCATTAGCCCAGTCCATCTCGGTGTTTCTCGCAGTCACTGAGGCATTGGAACATTCTCCATCAGAGCTATAGTGCCTTGGTTTCTTAGCGTCTGATTCCTTGGAGGGCCTAATTGGAGATCGTGAGCGAGATCGAGATCCAGTCTGCTTAGAGGTATCTGCTTTAGTGGTCTTCGTACCAGCAGAGTGACCTGGTTTCGTGGCTGTACCCTTCGCTCCCGTCGGGGAGGGGGGCATGATGATGATTTAACCTAGCAGATGATGCAATTCAGATGAAAGTGATTCGAGGCAAGAGTATGAATGAAGAGTTTGAGGAAGCCCACTGTGGCTCTCACTTGAGGAAGCAATACGTCCTCGCGGAGATGTCGGTCAGTGCAAGCACTGGCCCTCCACAACAATAGATGAAGAAACGATTAGAGCATGATGATGATGGCCACGGGCTCCCACTTGAGTCAGCAATACGGACTGCAAGGGGATGTCGATTGTCTGGAACAGAACAATCCTCCCTATATGAACAAAAAGACAATTAGATGCTCGCAGAGCGTTAGTAATCGGTCTCAGATCTATAGATCAATGATCGATCCTGAATTCTGAGAGTGATGCGCTTAAAATCATGTTTTAAACTGTTCAAAATGTTTAAAACATGATTTTTTCGTGTGAGTTTTAAAATATGTTGAAAACATTTTGAACACCTTTTTCATGTTTTGAAAACATGTTGTGTTCTTTTATTTTTTAAAAAAAACTGTATTTTTCCAACCCTGGTTTTTGGGATCCCTATGCTGATTGCAGACACTTCCTATACCATTTAAGACTACATTTGACTTCCATTAGCACTCCTGGTATGGTGGGAAGGGGTTAACATATAAAAATAAACGAAAAGGACCGATATTAGTGTTGAATACATAGTTCTTGGCGTTGGTGAGATTAATAATTACAATTCTGATAGCGTTAATGTCAAAGTTCAGCCCCCATCGGCATTGGGTGAGAAAGGATGAAAAACACAATGGCTCCAGTGACTGAGATTAGTGTCGAATCCATAGTTTGGATTCATCAAGTTATGACATTACAATCGCGGTGACATTTAATCCCAAATTTAGGCATGAAATAAGATATCAGCTGGATTGAAAATTTGCAGGGGCAGCGCCAAAGACATTGCTGGTATTGATATATGTTAAGTATGAATGTATGTTCCAGCATAACTTCGGAATGTTTGATGCAATTTTAATCAAACCTGGCAAGGATATAACTCTCATTTTTCTTCTTTTTTTAAGTAAGACACCTTAAGGGATGTAGAGCTCCTTTGTGGTTAAGTGGTTAGCGTACATACCTTTGGCGTGGAAGACCCGGGTTCGATTCCTGATTTGAGATCATGTGGTTCGAATTCCACGTTAATCAATATGTCCACGTCTTATATAGCCTCTTTGCTGAACGGGATGTTAAACTCAAAATCAACCTCAAAGGTTGAAAGGAATGACATATAAAATTAATGCAAAACGACTGATATTAATGTGCAATACTCAGTTTTCTGGGTCGCTGAAATGAAGAGCGACACTTCCAATGACGTTTAATTACAAGTTCATAAGAATTGGCAGGAAATTTGGGTGGGTGGGGGATTAGAGAAGTGTAAAAATAAAATGTCAAAAGTTACTGAAATGTGTAACGAATTCAAAGTTTTCGGGGTCGAAAATATGTCTGACCCGTTTGAAATGTATTTTGGAAGATAGTTAGTACCTATTTAAAGTTGGGCTTTTTAATTATATCATTGTGATTAAAGGCATATTTTGTGAGGGTAGGACATTTCAATATTTATGTCAAAAGTAGAGTATGCCTATATTATGTATCTTCTTCGTTGTAGTAAATATTCTAAGGGGAAAGAGATTCAAATATTTCCCATGAACCTATTCATCCAGTGTGACGAACGGGCATTTCGGTTAGCATATACAATATATATATATATATATATATATATAGGGTGTTAATAAACTATACCGACAAACTTTAAGAGGTGATTCCTCACATCAAATTAACAGGAAAAAGTTTATATGGACCTATGGTGAAAAGTACATAGTTTCAGAGCTAGGGCTGTTTAAAATTGCAAAAAAAAGCCAAATTTCAAGAGGCCCTATTTCGAATTCGAGAGACTGTTGATGGTAGTCCTTATCAGCATAAAGGGAGTCACGTAGTGTTGTAAATAGAAAAAAAACCGTTCGTATTTTTTCAGAAATGTACGTTTTTTTTAGAAAAAAAACATTGCCTCTCGTTTTTTTCTAAATTTCGTTTTTTTTTCAAAAAGTCATTTGTAATGTATCTTACGTCATTTAAGTCTGCAGTATTTTTATGTAGGTGTAATTACCATAAAATGCAACATAAATTAAACACTAGATACTGATATGGTACAAATATTTTACAATTTATATGAGTAGCGTACCTACTAATAATCCGGGTTTCTGTACTGTTTCACCAATATCAACGAAGAAATAAAAGTATAAATGAACATTTGTTTTTTCGTGAAAGTAGGCCTTTAATAAGTACGAAAATAATATCACGAACAGTATAAAATGCAAATAACTTGTCTAAAGATAAAACTAATACTAATTTGCGTACTAGTATTTCTCTGAATATCATATATAAATAATTTGTCGACTAGATATATGATATGCATTGCTGGCTCTACCATATGTGAAACACGTGCATTTGCACGGGGCTGCATTATCTGTCATAAGTATTTTATTTAAAATAAATGTTTCTTGTTGGAAACAGACTTTATGATCATGGTAGCTAAATTTACTAAGCTGTCCTTCTATTTGAATACTACATTCATAAATTATGTTTAGGTCGCATTAGTTTAAGTCACATGGTCAGTGCTAAAGCAAATAGTGAAATAAATCCCAGAATAAATTGCTTGATTGTTGTCAAATACAAGAACTCAATTCTCGAACGCCTGTCCAGTTTGGTTAGTTATCAGAGTTCTGATATGAAAGCTTCTCTTGGCTTTGTCGCAAATAAGATCGTTATCATTGAAGATGTAGAAGGAAAATCAAGAAATAAAGGTAAAAGAGCTAGTTGCACTATAATTGCAAACTGACATGTTGAGGTTGATACTCGATATTGAATTCTATAAAAAGGATAATAGATTAATATTTAAAGAAAAAAAACAGACACAACAATATTGTATTTCTAGTAAGTATTTAAGCCTTTCTGAGTGCGAGTGTAGTTTCCCTCCCCTTCGTTGTTCATGCTGGAGTAGCATAATTAAAATTGTGACTTTTAAGATTTGTTCTTTCTGGAGAAAGAGGGAGGCGGCAAAGGGCGACAAATTGCCTAGGGCCGGCCCTGATGATATGTACACTCATGTCCAAAATGATTGTCGCATATCTATAACTATCTTCTGGTAAGAATATAATCTGATAATGATTTTGCAGGGTACTTTTAATACTGATGCTGTGTGTATAATCGGAAAATGTATATTTGTGGTAAATTTCAAAGGAAAAGAATTATAAATACGAAAATTAGAAAGAGTAAAACAAAATGTTGCTAAATGGACAAGAAAGTTTTATTTTCGTTTTATTGTTCTTATTTACTGCTCTTTTGACATGAAATTTGCCACATACATGTCTTTGCCGATTATACACATACTAACATTATAAGAAATACCAGGCGGATTCGTTATCAAATTATATTCCTATAACAACATATTTATAGACATGCGACAATAATTTTGGACATGAGTGTACATACATACATGAATATAGGATGACATAATTTGAAGTAATGCAGGGTGTTTCAAAATTAATATTAGGTTTGAAACATTGTAGTATCTATTACAATTAACTTACAATTATAAGTATTATCAAATGAAAGAGCAACTCAAACAGTTTTGTACACACGCATGCCATGCATTATTTCCTCTGTCTGCTGTTAGAAAGAGCAAGTAGCAAAGATGGAGACTAGAGACCAGAAAGCTTTGTGTATTTTAATTTTGCAAAGCCTGAATCTATATTTACAATGCAAACGTCTGTGTGAATTGAATGTTTTGTGCCATATGGCGGAAAGTTTATGGGCCTTTCTCACCTATTGACTCAACGTGTGCCATGGGGAGCGCGGTGGCTCAGTGGTAGAGCGTTCACCTCTGGTGCTTGGGGTCCCGGGTTCGATCCCAGCCCCCGCCAAGTGAACTTTGTGGTGGACAAACACCGTGCTCGTGGGTTTTCTCGGGGTTCTCCCGTTTCCTCCCACTTTCTTCATTCCACCATTTCACTCATCTCTCTCATCATCACCGTCTCGTTTAGCCTAACCGGCATAACCGTGGGACGTAAAACTTACAGATTTCATTTTTTCATTTCAATGTGTGCCATGTGACGAATGAAGCTCACATCGAACACTTGAAGCAAAAACTGTTTGAGGTGTTCTTTTATTTGATGTATTGTTTATAATTGTGCGTAAAATGTAATAAGTACTACGAAGACTTAACTTCCCGATATTCATTTTGAAACACCCTGCATTTCTCAGCATCAGTATTGGAACTAAGAGATGTAAAAAGGAGAAATAGTGATTGTTTACAACAACGATATTATTATTAGTCAAGGCTGTAGGTCTAATTATTACAACACAAGTTAGTAGTCAAAACAATGTAATTAAATGTACACTCGTAACCCTTTCAGACCCAGGTGGCCAAAGTGGCACATACGGGTGTGTCACTTTTTTAATCCGCACCTGTATGGCCACTAATTAAGATATCGGTATATATATATATATATATATATATATATATATATATATATATATATATATATATTCATCCTCACGGCATTGTCAAGGCTCTATATTTGTATTTTACATTTAAAGTTGCAACCGGGTGTCTCTGACTTCCGTATTCGGTAGCCCGATCATCACCCCTGTTCTTCGCGCGCAGAGTCATTGGAAGAACTGAAAACGTACTCTGTACACAAAGAGTTTATGGTTGTGAACTCGGAAAGCCTGGTACTTCTGCTTGTCAAGGTCAAAAAGTGGGAGAAAAAATGATGTGTAGAATGTAAAGAGGGTGCAACAGTGTCTGATGCTTGTAAGGGAACATATTCATTTGTAGTTCGTGCACATTCCGCCTGTAGCGCTACTGTGGCACAACGTATATTGTAACTGTATAACTCTTGTACATCGCTAGTAGGTCTATTCGCGTTAGTAACGACCGAAACTATGTTGTCAGCTCTGACTGCGATAAGGCACTGTCGTGCTGCTTTTGCTTTTCTTTTTTCCCCTTTTTCATTTGTGAGACGCCAAACATGTTGTTTTTGCTTGTTGCACGCGCTGAACGGGTTCCTGCGAGCGAAGTATTTAAGAAGTTGACTACATATTCTTGTTTGCGATAGTTTTAAATTGGTTAACTGTTGTAAAATATACGAAAATAAAGCTGTACTTGTTAAGGTATATTAGTCGACGACGTAGCTACTGACAATGTTGATTACAGATTTTCTCGAGGAAGAATTTAATTACAGTAGAGGTGAAAAGGAGACGTCCATTTAGACAGCCCCCCCCCCTTATCAGACTCAATCGGAAATGGTCTCAATGTGCAGGCGAATTTTTCGTTTGTACACACTTAGGGGCGCCGTCAGAACGAAAACAAAGTGGGGGCTGTCTAAATGTTAGTCCCCCACTATGTACAATTGAATCAGAAATTGTCGCAATCGTTTGTACATCGTTCGTACAGAAATCTGCAAGCAAAATTTTCGTTTTTAGACAATTAGGGGCGTCGCCAGAACGAAAAAAGTGGGGGACTGTCTAAATGTTAGCCCCCCAAAATGTCCAATTCAATCACAAATTATCGCAATCGTTTCTACACCTTTTGTACAGAAATGTGCAGGCAAAAGTTTTGTTTGTACACAATTAGGGGCGCCGCCAGAACGAAAACAAAGTGCGGGCTGTCTAAATGGTAGCCCCCCCCCCACCATGTCCAATTCAATCACAAATTGTCGCAATCGTTCCTACATCGTTTGTACAGAAATGTGCAGGCGAAATTTTTGTTTGTACACAATTAGGGGCGCCGCCAGAACGAAATCAAAGTGGGGTCTATCTAAATGGTATTCTCTTCCACCATGTCCAATTTAATCACAAATTGTCGCAAGCATTCCTACATGGTTTGTACAGAACTGTGCAGGCGAGATTTTCGTTTGTACAAAATTAATGGCGTCGCCAGAACGAAAAAAATGTGGGGGCTGTCTAAGTGGTAGCACCCCAGCATATCCAATTCAATCACAATTTGTCGCATTCGTTTCTACATCGTTTGTACAGAAATGTGCAGGCCAAATTTTCGTTTGTACACAATTAGGGGCGCCGCCAGAACGAAAACAAAGTGGGGGCTGTTTAAGTGGTAGCACTTCACCATGTCAAATTCAAGCAAAAATTGTCGCAATCGTTTCTACATCATTTGTACAAGAATGTGCAGGCGAAATTTTTGCTTGTACATAAATGGGAGCGCCGTAAAAACTGAAACAAATTGGGGACTGTCTAAGTGATAGCCCCCCCCCAAATGTCCAATTCAATCACAAATTGTCGCAATCGTTTCCACGTCGTTTCTACAGAAATGTGAAGGCTAAATTTTCGTTTGTACATAATTAAGGGTGCCGCCAGATCGAAAAAAAGTGGGGGTCTGTCTAAGAGATAGCCCCCCCCCCACCATGTCCAATTCAATCACAAATTGTCGCAATCGTTTCTACATCGTTTGTACAGAAATGTGCATGCGAAATTTTCGTTTGTACATAATTAGGGGCGCCGCCAGGGCGAAAACAAAGTGGGGGACTTTCTAAGTGATAGCCCAATCACCATGTTCAATTCAATCACAAATTGTCGCAATCGTTTGTGCATCGTTTGTACAGAAATATGCAGGCGAAATTTTCATTTGTACGTAATTAGGGGGCGACGGCAGAACGAAAACAAAGTGGGGGGCTGTCTAAATGGTAGCCCCCCACCATGTGCAATTGAACCACAAATTGTCGCAATCGTTTGAATATAGTTATAGAGAAATGTGCAGGCGAGATTTTCGTTTGTACCAGGGCCGGCGCTAGAAGTTTTGCCGCCCTGGGCGGTTCTTTCACATGCCGCCCTTTTATTGTTTTCTTTCTCAAATTTTGCCGCCCCTGTATTCTTTTCTTTTTCAAATTTTGCCGCCCATCAGACTTGCCGCCCCGGGTGGTGGCACGGCTCGACCCCCCCGCGCTCCGGCCCTGGTTTGTACACAAATAGGGGCACCGCCAGAACGAAAACAAAGTGGGGCTGTCTAAATGGTAGCCCTCCCACCATGTTCAATTCAACCACAAACTGTCGCACTTGTTTGTACGCCTTTGTACATAAATGTGCAGCTGAAATTTTCATTTGCACATAAATGTGGCCCCGCGAAAACGATAACAAACTATGGGCTCTCTAATTGATAGCCCTCCCACCATATCGAATTCAACCACAAACTGTCGCTCTTGTTTATTACGGTTTTGTACAGAAATTTGCAGGCGAAATTTTCGTTTGTACACAATTGCGAGCGCGCCAAAACGATAACAAAGTATAGGCTGCCTAATTGGTAGCACCTCCCTACTCCGATTCAAAAGAAAATTATCTTAATTGTTTGTACATCGTTTGAGCAGTAATACGCAGGCGAAAGTTTTTTTTTCTACGCTATCAGGTGCGTGGACAGAACGAAAAAAAGGGGAGTTGTCTAAGTGCTAGCCCCACCATGTTCGATTGAACCACAAATTGTCGCGATCGTTTATACATCGTTTGTGCATAAATGTGCAAGTAAAATTTTCGTTTGTATTAAATAATATACGGATGTGAGTATTTTTAATATCTGCGATCAACGTTAACCGGTTTGAATAACGGTTGCTGAGTTTGAAAATGGTACCTATTACACTAGTCGAAAAAAAAAATCTTTTTCTCTGGCACACGGAAGAAAATACCTGATTCTAATAGACCTTTTCACGTAGAATTCGAATCTGCAATCAGTTTTTCTCTATCACCCTCATTTTTTCCGTGACAGAGGTGTTTTCGGAAAATTTCCCCTCAAATTTCTTTTCTTTTTCTTTTTTCTTTTTTTAAAAAACATTTTCACACTTGTACCTTGGGTACGTTAGGTATATAAACACACAAATTATATTGTATGTTAGCTTGATTTGTACTTAGTAAGCCCTCTAAGTAGCATTATTCTATCTAGAGAAATAAACATATTTATATAAAAATATGCTATGTGTACTGTTCATTTTACAATATTCATTATTGCAGATACAATTACATATAACTTCCATTACAATATAAGCACGGTTTATATCTTATTGGATTTGAAATAAAACATATTTTCAATGATGTATACACCGTGTCAGCATTTTATATCTACTTAATAAATAATACAATAGAAGTGAGTGGTATCTTCTTAATAAATGGACACTTACTTACCTCAACTAATATGTTTTAGTTGTTTACTTTCTTCTGTGTTTGGTTTCTAGAACATCTCTTTTAAGTGTCCAACAGTAATCAGCTAGCATTTTTGAACTTCACCGTCACTGGTATCTCTTCTCCATGGAGGAATTGTCCTGATGAAAATGTTCCCCATACTCATCCTAACAGCACCAAAGTTTTCAGGAAAGAAATGCAGGTGGGAGTCTAGAAAGTGAACTTTAAGTGACATGTTGCAACCCATTTCATTGAATGATTGCCGGAAATCACTCACAATTTCACGGTAATTTGGGGCTTTCTTGTTTCCTAAAAAATCTCTGTTAAACATTTAAATGGACACCAAGCTACTTTCTCAACCAGAGTTAAGAGATCCTCAAATTTTTGGTCACGAATCAAACATCTTATTTGGGTGTCTGCAAAACTCCCTAGCTTCACTAACCCGAGGAATTTTTTCCTTGAGGTAACAAGATCCTGCATTACTTTTGTCCATTGCCCTAACAAAGTTTTTGAAGAGCCCCAACTTTATGTGAAGAGGGGGTAGAATTATCTAATCAGGGCTCACCAGTGAGGAATAAACAGCATTCTTCTGTCCAGGAGTTAATACATGCGTTGGCCGTTCCTTCTTGATGTAATGTTCCGCTTTGTTCCTGCTGTCCCATTCGCAGAGGAAACAACATTTCCTATAACCAAGCTGCAAACCCATTAACAAAGAAATGGCGTAAATCACAGCAAACGGTCCACTTGTATTTCTCATACTGAATGTTTTCTAACACTATTTCGATGTTTTCATAGGTTTCCTTCATATTAGTTGCATAAGCCAAAGGCACTGAAGGAAATTTGTTGCCATTGTGCAAAAGGACAGCCTTAAAACTAGTTTTCGAAGAGTCAATAAGCAATCTCCACTCTGTACTTATGTGCATGTCCAAGTGTATCCATCACAGCACAGACATTATTACAATACACTAAATCATTTTCTTGAGAATAATAGTTTTGAAACTCTGTATGAAGGTTTCGAAAAATACATACTTTAGTGTCACGATGTAGCAGATTCCAGCCTTAAGTTTAGTATCAAGAAGTTCTGTCTGTGTCTTGGAGAGTTTTAAATCCCGTACGAGGTCATTTAGTTCACCCGGAGTTATCAGATGGGGATCCAATGTAGATGTGCTTCCTACATAAGTAGGATCATCATCTTCATTTAGAACTTCAATAGTTGCCTCAAGTACGTAATCCTCATTTACCGTAAGATGAGGAAGAGGTACTGGTACAGGTAATTCTGCACTGTGTGGAAAGGCCTAATTGCTTATGGCAAATTAGGGTACTGTACTGTGTGGTTAGATTTACTGCTTATTTCTTTTATCTGTGTCATACAAAAGTAGCAGTCTGAAGAATGATCTTTTCGTTCCCTCCAGATCATCGGTACTGCGAAGTTCATGTTTCGTCCACCATTTGCCCACCCAGTCAGACGTTTCACGCAAGTACAACAAATGCAGTGAGGAACCCAGTTTTTATCTTGGTCTCCTACACAGCAACCAAAATATAACTGATAACACTTCCTCACAAGTGGAGTAAAACATCGACGTTGTGATTTAAATATCAGCTCCCCACATACATAACAGAAATTGTCCGGTTTATTACACACTTCCTCGACATCTTGTATCCTGTAACGTATCACACACACACACACACACACACACACACACACACACACACACACACACACACACACAGGAATCTACACTCCATCAAATTCCCACAAAATCCCTCTAGAAATTTCCTCATACAAAAATGGTGAGATGGTGAACACATCATTGAAAATGTTTTATTGGAAGTCCAGTGAGGTATAAACCGTGGTATATTGTAATTTTCGTGGAAATTATATGTGTTGAAGACCGACCCGACCCCACCCGTGACCCGAATTGACTGACCCGACCGACAACCCGACCAGAGCTGACCCGATTGGCCCGACCCAAAGTGACCCGAGTGAACCAACCCGAAGTGACCTAACCCGACAACCGACCCGAGTGACCTGACCTTACAATCTAATCAGTTTGAGAGAGCTAGAACCTTACAAAACTGCCACCAGAAAAAAAAAATGCTGACCAATTCTTATGCATAAACCATTGTTTCGGCTTTTTTATTTGTAGTATAATTATCCTCCTCCTCCTCCTCAGTGTTCTGCCATTAATGACAGGCCAGTTTCTGTGAACTAGGTAAGAAGCTTCCATTTTTGCGATTTCCCGCTAATATCTGTCTCGCAACCCAACATAAAGTACCACCCTCCTTATTACAATCTATCAATTGCTACCTTCTTACACACTCTCGCTCTCCTGATATCACCCCCTTTACTACATCTCTCAGAATGCAATCCCTTAGCAAGATCGAAACTTGTGATCCGTCCATTTTTTCGCTTCCTTATATCGTCTAATATTGCTCTCGTCTCTTGCATTTTTTCAGCATTTCCTAATTCGTTTTCCTCTCTACCCTGCTAACCTTCTTTATTTTACTCCACACCCAAATTTCCAATGTTAAAATTTAGGCATTCAACTTCGAAAATCAAAATAAAATTTGACTGAGTTCTGAAGACAAGTTCTGAAGGCTAAAAGAATAAAAGTTCTGAAGACAACATTATTTTCTAGTAAGGAATGTATATAGAACTTCTTTTAATATTGTTTGCTGTGTAACAAACAACAATTTCATCACGTTAACATTCCGATTTTTCTATTTAAAAACAGCGTTGCTGTCTGATAGAATCATAAGGAACTAATTGCACTGAAATATCATTCTGTAGGGAATTACCTTTTATTTTTTCTTGATTAATTTATCTAGGAGATATTTGCAAGGTTATATAAAATTAGCAAGTATTTTATTGCGGAGAAAGTCAAATCACTACCCCAGCAATAATAATAATAATAATAATAATAATAATAATAATAATAATAATAATAATAATAATAATAATAATAATAATCTGAAAGTGACCAAGAAAGGTCTGTCTCTTTGTAGAGGTCTGTGTTCAATTGGCCCTCACACCGTGAGTTGAATGCGAATGGATATAAGGTGAAGGTCAGTTGTTGGACGAGACGAGACGAGACAGAATTTTCATGAAAGGGTACGAGATGATACAGAGCTCTTTCAATAGAAACATATGCAGTTTTCCAGACGAAACTACCTTCACGACACATTTTCGAAACGAGAATGCCCCAAACCAGGTCTCGTGAGCAACACTAGTAAGTATATCCAACATACTACTTGGTTGTGGCTGTTCAGATACACCGTGAACGTGCGTAAGGACTGAGTGAACATGGGGCCTTCACAGAGCGTCATAAGGGCTTGTTTGCTGTACGAGTTCAAATTGCTGCTCCGCGGAGCGGAAGATATGACAGGCCTTTGGTGAGGGTGTCGTGACTACGCGGAGAGTGCAGTGGTATGACGGTTTAAGGACGGTGACGAAACACTCGAAGACGCACCACGTGCCGGAAGACAAACAGATGTTCAAGATAAATATCTTCGGGCAGCAATTGAGGCGAAGACAGACATGTGAGGAACTGGTACTACCTTTCAGTGTAAGTGGAGAAACCATTCGGCACCACCACCATCAACTTGGGAAGCACTGCAAGCTGGGTTGATAGGTCCTACATGATTTGACTTGGAGCCAGAAAGCAACGCGAGCAGACACCTGTGTTTCTTTGGTGTCTCTTCTGAGGAAGGAGCAATATCTGAACAGGGTGTTGACATGTGATGGGAAGTGGGTCCTGTACGAAGCTCCACGGCGCCGTCATTGTTGGTTAGCATCCCATGAATCGGTTCAAAAACAGCCCAAGCCAGCACTACGCCAGAATAAGGTTCTCCTGTGCATTTTGTGGACTGTTCGAGGCATCGTCCATCGGGAACTGCTACCAGCTGGTCAGATCATCAATGCAACTGTGTACTGTCTGGATCCAGCAGTTCTGAATCGCAAAGGGGTCCTCTTGTTACAAGGCAACGCTAAGCCCCACGTGGCTAAAATGACCCAGTACATCATTCTACGCCTTGGATGGAAAACACTATTGGATCCGCCATACTCCACGTTGTACCGTCCGGTTATCACCTGTTCCATTCCTTGGACAATCACCTTAGAGAACGCCAATTCAAACAGCTAGTAGAGGTTCAATATGCACTTGATACCTTCTTCACTTCACGTCCCACCAAGTTGGACTGCGATGGAATCCATGGCCTTCCAGAACGTTTTCAGAAGGTCGTCGAGGCTGATGGAGACGATTTTTGATATTCCAGGTACGTCTTAGGTTACATACCAATGTTCGAAGGTGTTGGTGAAAAGGCAGCGGAACTTTCTTGGGCACTCTTAAAGTTATAATAATAATAATAATAATAATAATAATAATAATAATAATAATAATAATAATAATAATAATAATAATAATAATAATAATAATGTGTCCTGCCCAAAGGCAGATGTTTGACCCGAAGGTCCATGGGTATTGATTCCAGCTCGTACCAAGTAAGTTTTCTGGTGGACAAACCCCATGTGCATGGGTTTTCTCGGTGTTCTCCCATTTCCTCCCACTTTCTTCATTCAACCACTTCAATTATTTCTCATCATCACTGTCTCTCTTAGCGTTGGTGCATAACGTGGGACGTTAACTAGATATTTCCTTTCAATTTCACTTAATGTGACATTTAACTTGACATAGAAACGCAGAAAGGAAAAAAGTCAGTAGTAATATTAATTACAATTACAATACCAATTAGTTAATATAGCGTAAAATTAAAATTTTATTACTATTTCACCTTCAATTAGTCACATTTATCATTCATTCACCAACTTCGAATTGAATTCCACAACAAAGCTCTTTATAGTATTCCGTATAGAAAATAAGTGAAGAATGTGACGACCCGACCCGAGTGACCCGACACGAGCTAACCCGACTGACCCGACCCGACAACCCGACCCGTAACCCGACCCGTTTGAGAGCACTATCAGAGGGGTACTATTTACAGTACAATTTATTTTGTATGGTTTAGCGTACTTTAAGGCTACCATACTTTTTGAAAACAGAAAAAACGGGACATCTTACAAATTAGTAGTAAATATTGCATTTTGTATTAATTTTATCTTTCGAATTTTACTACAGTATCGCACTAGTTATACAACTTAAAATAATGTATTAATATAGTCCATACTCAGTGGCGTATTTAGGGGGAGGGCTTCCGGGCTCAAGTTCCCCACCGAAATCTTACTTACTATAGTAAAGTATATGAAGTATCTTGCAGAATTTTCATATTTTCAGGCAAAGCACCCCCGGAAGTTAGCAAAGCCCCTCCCGAAACAAAATCGTAAATACGCCACTGTCCATACTTAATCAACAGTGCTAAAAATTATTATAGAAGCTAGAAGCTGTTATACAATATAAACGCAATCAGTGAACATACAATATTTAGGCAAAAATTACATTTTCAATATTATTACGCATACCACCTTTACATGCTCTACATGTCTATAAAGAAAAATATCCAGATTTATGAAGTTGTTTCAAAATTTCAATAGGCTGATTTATTTTTGTTAACCTAAAATGCGAACTAAAAGAAAGCAATTTGCATAATTGTTTTTCTGAAGCAGAAAAAAAATGTGTTTTCGGGGCTGGTCTGCAACGTCACAAGAATTTGTTGCCACCTCGGGGTATACATTCTTACTTTTAGTGATAAGAGTGCTACTTAGGAGGATTTAAACATTGCGTGTTATATCCGGGGAAGCAACGATTGCAATAATAATAAAGATTAGAATGCAATTGTTCCTATAGTATTGTCGGAATTGAAAGCAAAAGGAATAAGTCGATTTTATTATCTTTTCAGAAATTTTGATATGTAATTAATAATAATAATAATAAAGAAAAAACAGGACAAGAAGGAAAATTTCTGCACACCGGGACAAATTTTAAGAAACCGGGGCGTATGGTAGCCTTACATACTTATTTGCATGCGGAGTGTCAGTACGGAGCCACTACGTAGCAGAGTTGAAACAAAACCTCGTAAATAGGTTGCCAACTCAGGAAAACAAAATTACCGGCACACCCTCAAAATTCTCTGTACAAATGAGAAACTGAAGACTGTATTGATCGTTATTGTATTTACCAGCAATTGCCACTTGTTTAAAATTATCGAAACAGATGAATAATACTGGATATTAATCTTTATGTAACAATAGTTGATTCATAAAATGAAATTTATTCTATAAACTTCACTTCAAACAAAGGAAATTGCTTTAAAAAGTCATTTTCTACTCTCAATAAATGAATAAAATTCTTTTACAATAAAATATAAGTGTTATCAAATTTGTTATGTTAAATAAATAAAACTGCCTTACGTTAAAAAAATATCGATAATGTATAATACAACGGAAATTTGTGTTTGTAAAGGCACTGTTGAAAAATTTCGATGTTCAATGTTATATTCTGGATTGCAGATTGCAAAATGCCCGTCAGAAGGGGGCTAATAAGAAGTTTGTACCGGTCACCGGCCTTAATCAAAATTACAGCAAATACCAGCCAGTTAGCAACTCTACTCGTAAATCAGAATGCTGAATGCACCAAAATACTTCACCATGCATTCTATAGTTTCTGCAAAATGAGTTTAATGAAGATGATCAAATAAAACAAAATACTGTGTTCTAATTTTCCCTTTAACAGTCTACTTTGTGAATTTGTTATATCTTCCACTTATCAATTTCCTGTACGAGATGAGAATAACGGTTTCTGCGCAAGATAGAAAGAAAAAAATACATTTTTCTCATAAGGATTCAGTTCACGTAAGAAATAATGAATAAGTTTAATAATAAGAGCCGAGGAGTGAAAAACTAACTCAGCAATAATCATTGTAAGTATAAATATAAATATAAAAAAACAAAAAAAAATTAATTCCATCATCGTTAGGATAAGATCAATATAGTGAATCACACGATAGTGTGAACAAACCAAACCACACAATAGTGTGAACTAAGTCCTGTTAGAAAAATACTCCATAAATGTGACACATTTTTTTAATGCTTCTACCATTTATACAAACCCTCACATCGTTTTCGTTCTGGCGGCGCCCCTAATAGAGTACAAACAAAAATTTCGCCTGCACATTTCTGTGCAAATGATGTACAAGCGATTGATATATTTTGTTATTAAATTGGATATGGTGGGGGCTACCAATTAGACAGCCCCACTTTGTTTTCGTTCTGGCGGCGCCATTAATTGTGTACAAACGAAAATTACGCATGCATATTTCTGTACAAACGATGTACAAACGATTACGAAAATTTGTGATTCAATTGGACATGTTGGAGGGAAGCTACCACTTAGAGAGCCCCCAGTTTGTTTTCGTTCTGGCGGCGCCCCTAATTGTGTACAAACGAAAATTTTGCCTGAACATTTCTGTAAAAACGACGTACAAACGATTGCGACAATTTGTGATTGAATTGGACATGGTCGGGGGCTACCACTTAGACAGCCCCACTTAGTTTTCGTTCTGGCGGCGCCCCTAATTGTGTACAAACAAACATTTCGCCTGCTCGTTTCTGTACAAACGAAGTACAAACGATTCCGACAATTTGTGATTCAATTGGACATGGTGCGGAGGTATTACTTAGAAAGCACCCTACTTTGTTTTCGTTCTGGCGGCGTCCCTAATTGTGTACAAACAAACATTTCGCCTGCACATTTATGTACAAACGATGTACAAACGAATGCGACTATTTCTGATTGAATTGGACATGGTCGGGGGCTACCACTTAGACAGCCACCACTTTGTTTTCGTTCTGGCGGCGCCCCTAATTGTGAACAAACAAACATTTCGCCTGCCCGTTTCTGTACAAACGAAGTACAAACGATTGCGATAATTTGTGATTGAATTGGACATGGTGGGGTGGCTACCACTTAGACAGCCCCCTTTCTTCTGTTCTGGCGGCGCCCCTAATTGTGTACAAACGAAACTTTTGCCTGCACATTTCTGTACACACGAAGTAGAAACGATTGCGATAATTTGTGATAGAATAGAACATGTTGGTGCGGGGCTACCAGTTAGACAGTCCCCCACTTTGTTTTCGTTCCAGCGGCGCCCCTAATTTTGTACGAACATACATTTTGCCTGCACATTTCTGTACAAACGAAGTACAAACGATTGTGACAATTTGTGATTCAATTCGACATGGTGGGGGGGGGGCTACCACTTAGACAGCCCCCATTTTTTTCTGTTCTGGCGGCGCCCCTAATTGTGTACAAACAAAAATTTCGCCTGCACGTTTCTGTACAAACGAAGTACAAACGATTGCTATAATTTGTGATTGAATAGGACATGTTGGTGGGAGGCTACCAGCTAGACAGCCCCCAATTTGTTTTCGTTCTGGCGTCGCCCCTAATAGTGTACAAACGAAAATTTGGCCTGCACATTTCTGTACAAACAATGTACAAACGATTGCGATACTTTGTGATTCAATTGGACATCGTGGGGGGAGCTACCACTCAGACAGCTCCCCACTTTGTTTTCGTTCTGGCGGCGCCCCTAAGTTTGTTCAAACAAACATTTCGCCTGCACATTTCTGTACAAACGATGCACAAACGAATGCGACAACTTGTGATTGAATTGTTTTTTTTTTTGGGGGGGGGGAGGCTACAACTTAGACAGCCCCCATTTTTTCTGTTCTGGCGGCGCCCTTAATTATGTACAAACGAAAATTTCGGGTGCACATTTCTGTACAAACGAAGTACAAACGATTGCGACAATTTGTGATTGAATAGGACATGGTCGGGGGCTACCACTTAGACAGCCCCCAATTTTTTTCGTTCTGGCGGCGCCCCTAATTGCGTGCGAACATACATTTCGCCTGCACATTTCTGTACAAACGAAGTACAAACAATTGCGGCAATTTGTGATTCAATTGGACATGGTGGGGGGCTACCACTTAGACAGCCCCCATTTTTTTCTGTTCTGGCGGCGCCCCTAATTGTGTACAAACGAAAATTTCGCCTGCACATTTCTGTACAAACGAAGTACAAACGATTGCGATAATTAGTGATTGAATAGAACATGTTGGGGGGGGGGGGTATCAGTTAAACAGCCCCAATTTGTTTTCGTTCTGGCGGCGCCCCTAATAGTGTACAAACGAAAGTTTGGCCTGTACATTTCTGTACAAAGAATGTACAAACGATTGCGGCAATTTGTGATTTAATTGGACATGATAGGGGCTACCATTTAGGGGAACTCCCTCGAGAGGAATCACTCTACTTATTTATTGCAAAAAGCAGAATTTAAAAATTCGCATTCGTCCAAAGTTATCGTGTGAAGTAACAGCCGTTTGTATGTACGTACTAATATTGATAAATTCCACTACGCGATCCCAATTAATAGTTCATATATACGCGCCACACACACACAAACTAGCATTTGTACACACGAAAGTATATCTGGTAGTATCCACACGCTTACGCCGGAAACTAGAAAGAAACAAACACACACACACACACACACAGGGACAGAGAGAGAGAAAGAGAATATCTTGTTGTACCTTTATACTGAATGCACCATTACTCACAAAATCAGTTAAAAAAGAAAAAAGAAAAAAGTTGTAAATGAAACTTTCAAAGATTGGTACCACTGCAGCGTGTCACAAATGAGATTGTTCCATAATGATTGATTCGTAATATGATGTATATGGGTTTCTTAATGGTAGTATAACAAAATGCCTTCAAATTGACCACTAAATAAAAAGTGAAATTTATTTCTCAAATTTTGTAAAATCGAAGTCGGTGGGCATTATGGGAACAGTCTACAATAACAATATATGCAAATAAATATTAATATACTTCACGTTTTCCAGTGGGTGCAAGAAAGCTTCGAATAGTATTTGTTGCCAGAAGCATTAGCTGATGTAAATATATATATATATATATATATATATATATATATAATATGCCAAATATGGTTGGTCCATAGTTTATCTTTTTAGTTTCTTTTTCTTCTTGTGTCGAATTTCCTTCTCAAATTTCATCCCAGTCAAAAATTCGAGAATTTTCGAATTTTCTTTATTACTTTTCCCCTGTAGCTTCATTCGTTGTAGAAGACCTCCTTAAAACTTGTCAGGTAGACACGTCCAATGAATACCTAATTGTTGACATAAATTGGACGGGCTTGCATGCAGTGTTGCCAACTACGGAAATTAAAATCTTGAATTTGGGCAAAAAATCGAAATTTTTGTTATAAACCGTACTTATACGTCCGAATGCAAGTCAACTTACGCCAGTCGAACATTTGTCCTTACTGAACAAACTCGGGTACATATCGTTACAGTGGGGTAATTAGGGGACGCACGAAAATTCGGATTTAGGTTCTAACTCTTGATTTTCCCCTACTTTTCTGTTTATCGAAATATATTTTTGGTAATTAGAAGCATTGTTTCTTAAATATCGCCACGATAGTTGTAGGATATATTAGTAATGTACCAGTGTTTATTTTAAGATAGTTTTCGTCTGTCTGGTAGCAGTGTTGCCAGCTACAGAAAATTTTAATTCAAGATGTTAGGGGAAAATTACGTGTTTTATCTATTATATCCCTCTTGTTGGATAAATAGGAACAAAAGTACCAGTATCTGAAAGTCTTGTCTTTGCCCTTCACAACGCACTATAGAAAGTTTCAATAGGATAGTTAGGAGAAGTACAGTTGAGGTTTACAGTACACTTTGTTCTCTAAGTGGAAAGATAACTGATTTTTTTTAGGTAGACTGAAATATTTTTAATCACCTGCTTACTTTATTAGATATCGTCACAATACTTGTAGGATATATTATAGGGATACCAAAGCTTATTTTAAGATAGTTTGTGTGTGTGTGTGCTAGCACTGTTGCCAGCTACAAAAAATTTTAATTTCCGATTTATGGGGAAATTTTGGGAAAATTCTCTTTTTGTCTTTATTATTTCCCTCTTGTCGGCTACATTCGAACAAACGTACCACTGTCTGAAAGCCTCGTCCTTAGCCTACACAGCGCACCATAAAAAGTTTCGATAGAATAATTAGGGGAAGTACAGTTGAGGCTTATAGTAAACCATGTTCTGTAAATGGTAAGAAAATTGTGCATTTCTGAGTTAGAATGAGATTTTTTTTAAAAAATTCATGCTTACTTTTTTAGATATCGTCATGATTCTTTAGGATATATTCTTATGGTACCAAAGTTTACTTTCATATAGTTTACGTCTGTTTTATGGCAGTATTTCCAGCCAAAACAATTAATTCCCGATTTTAAGTGAAAAATTCGGCAAATTTCCCTTTCCCCTCTATTATTTCCCTCTTGCTCGCTACGTTGGAACAAATGTACCACTACCTGAAAGCCCTCCCTTTAGCCTACAGAACGCACCATAAAAGGTTTCAATAGGATAATTAGAGAAGCTGTAGCCCCGGCATGTCTGTTGATTTTTGCTTCTAAGGCGTAAAAAGTGTCAAAATTTCATGTGTATGGAAAGAGAATTTTTTCTTTCTCTCTTTGAATGGAAGCCAGCGACTTCAGGTTTTCACTGTACCTTGTCAACGCACCAAAGAAATTTTTAGGTGACTTGGACCCATATGGCAACAGTGGTGCTAGATACAAAAAGTCTTGAAATTCGGTTAGGGATTTTTTTGGTAAATTTTCACCCCTACATTTCCCTCAGTAATTTCCCACCCGCTCGCAACACTGCAATGTAACGTACACCAAAAAACAGCCACATTTCTTCTCTAAAAAACAAGGTCTTAACCATATCAATAGGGTAAATGGTTTTTGAGCAATAAGTCACTAACTGACAAGGTAGGAAAACGCCAAAAATGACCTGGGCTCGAAAGGAATAATCACACGATTTTGCTCGTATAGGTACAAGGAAACAAACGATTTGTAAGTTACGAGGGCTTCGACTCAAGTTCTATTGATTATTTCAATAATCTTCAACATAAATCAATAAATAATAGCTGCCAGAAAAAAAACAGAAATTTGAAAAAAAACATGAAAAAGAACGATGTTTTTTATTGAAAAAAAACTTCACAGAAAAAAAACCGTTTTTTTACAACACTAGAGTCACGCATACACAATCCAAAAATGCATATTTCATTAATGTTCAATGGGTGTACAGATTAATCCCTGTAGTGGGAAATTCCCAGACATACCATCAACCGAATTTTGAGATATGCTTTGACTTTCTGATTGGTCGAAATAGCCAAACGATATGCCTTGGTAGCGGAAAACACGGAATCCCTTGGCGCGATGTCGGAAGTGTCAGCAGCATGGTCAGCAGCATCGTCAGCAGCATGGTCTCTCGTACTCGTGAAAACGCATGGTGTGATGTTTTCTTTCACGCTTATAAGTGAAGAAAACGTGAAGTATACCGTAACGAAATACATACCATCACATGGTATTCCGAACACAAAGAAACACAGAGTTGCCGGTTTCTAACACTTCTCTCTTCTCTCCGAAGCACTGGATGTCCATTATTGTCAAGGTTTACTCCTTGCGTACTTTGGACCCTTCTTGAAATCAGAGTATACCTGAAAATTCCATTGAAAACATATCTGAGTATTACACCATGTAGAGAATACCCCCTACACCTATTGACAATTGATGAAATATACACTTTTGGATTTTATATGCGTGGCTTCCTTTCCGCTGATATGAACCACCATCCACAGTTTCTGGAATTCGAAATAAGGACTATTGAAATTTAGCTTTTTCGCGATTTTGGACAGCCCTAGCTCTGAAACTATGCACATTTTGCCATAGGTCCATATGTACTTTTTCTCTTAGCAATTTTGACAAAATTTGAAACACTATCACTTATAGTCGGTAAAAGAGTAGTATTGGGGTAAGACTCTCTAGCACACCTCTAGAGAAATGGGAAGGGGATACTTATAAAAATGATCGAAAACGAATGATATTAGCTTCGAGTCCATTGTTTTCGGTGTTCATGAGCTGATTTGTGACAGTTCCCATCCTCTAAACTTAAAATTTAACTCCCAGTGAGGGTAAGATACCCTAGCACACCTAGGGGTGTAGGAGGTGTGACATGAAAATGGTCGTCCGATATTAGTGTTGATTCCGTATTTTTCAGGGTAACTGAGAGGAATAGTTGCACTTCTGATGCTGTTTAAATCCAAATGGAGTTCCCATTAGAACTCCTGAAGAGGGAGTGGTGACATGTAAAAATAATTTAAAATGCCGGATATTAGTCTCGAATCCATAGTTTTCGGGGTGCATAAGTTGATTGGTGACAGTTTTAGTGCCCTTTTAGTCCAAAGGATAAGACCCCCTTGCACTCCTAGGAGGTATTATCCGAAAACTATTTATTCGAGACTAATATCCGGAATTTTAAATTATTTTTACATGTCACCACTTCCTCTTCAGAAGTTCTAATGGGAGCTCCAGACAAGCAAACAAATAAACAAACAAACAAACAAATGAAATCTCAGTTTTACTCTTGGCGCAAACTGGGATCGAATCAGGGACACCACGCACCAGGAAAATGAAATGAAATCTTTGAGTTTTACGTCCCACGCTTATGCCGGTTAGGCTAAAGGAGACGGCCCACGCACCAGGAGTGAATGCTGTCTGAGAGAAAAAAGCAGATACATAATTTTACTAAAATAGGTATAGGTTAAAAATAACAAAATAGCGTTTACATAAAACAATAAAGAACATATTCAGAAGATACATATTTTTTTTAATAAATGAATAAAAGGTTAATAAAAAAGGAGTGCGACAACTACTTCAAAAAATAATTCCTTACACTGAACGTAATGAAATGTTCCCATAAGAACAATCAAATCATGAGTTAATTGACTAATATAATAGATGAGAGTTCAATACGACATAAATTTTAACTAGTTATAATGTGAAATGAATGAATGCAATAACAGCGATTCAACTCCATCACCTGCTGGTAAAAAAAAAAAAAAAAAAAAAAAAAAAAAAAAAAAAAAAAAAAAAAATTGGTTAATGGATTGTATGAAGACTCTGATTTAGAATCGCTTTATGAAAGAAAGAGTAAGATATCTGCAATTACTTTTATTAAATGATTAGGCATAAACAAATTCTGCGGTTGCGGTTCTCTTGACTTGTTAACAAATTAATACTTAAAACTGTTCTAGGTTGATAAGCTTCCCAAAAGTCTCAGGAATAACGATTTTCAAAACCTGTAGTGTCTAAACGAATCCCTTTTGTTTTTAATGTAATTTTATCTTTTATTGAATAAAATGAATTATTTCTCCCAGTTCGTTGAGCACTTCCTTTACACAAAGTTAACTCTGATTCGCAATACTATTTCAAATATTGAACAGGTATAAATCTTGTAGATAAATATTTTGACATCTTAAATTTTCCTAAAATAAAACTTTCATTGAAAGAATATATTAAAATGATTCACTTAGAAAATATAAGCAGTAGTAGTTAAACAGAACATACCGTGCAGAATAATACTTAGTATATTTCCTTTTCGCAACTTACCATATGAAATAAACATATATTTGCGCATACATGTTACAACTTGTATTAAAATAACAAATGTGCCTTTACTGCTGCATACTCACTACTCTCATAGCACAAAATGATTTACATAGCTTATGATAATATTGGATTACAACATAATCTAAGTATAGAAAATATTAAATTGTTATACATAGCACTCAAGAATACAACATATTTGACATTAGTCAACTATATTTTTCTCTTTTATAAGAATACATATTAAAAGTTCCTTAAACTTGCTTATGTATGCCACTGGAATATGCAACCGTAAAACTAAGTACCAATGAAATATCCTCTCATAAATTCCTTTATATTATTCGCCTGCACATGCAAAACTAATAGTAATACACACATGACAGTAATACTTCTTTATACCATTACAATACCAAATGAATTGAATAATATTGAAGGAAAAGAAATACAGTACAACGTTTTATATAAATGTACACGACTTTGTAAGACACTATAGTATCTGTACACGTTTTAACGTTTACCATAGCTCTTATTGAGAAATGGTGGAATACCGCAGATCTATAAATTGCTATTGCTTTTGCTGAAGAATGATTATAATTTTACAATTGAAGCCTCTAGAATAACAACGACTCATGTGCCAACATGTCTATTTTTACTTTTTTTTATGTGACGGCATATCCTATAAGCCTTCCTTTATAGTCACTGAGTCATTGGTTCATACATCGCGAATATTCATTTGGAACACAAATAGTATTGATTTTTATGTATTGCTCAGGTACTTAATTTACTGATTCCGAATACTGTATGGCTTATGAAAATACAAATTCGGTCAACTAGTACGTTGGTACATCAATAATAAGAATGTGTACAGATTTTACAATTAGTTATTTCAGAAATGAAACGTGAATACAAATATAATTTCGAGTATGACGCTAACATTCCGTCAATATGTAACAAGAAAACAGCTTGTACAAGTTAAAGCACATCTATCCTGAAGCTAGCAATTGGCTCAAACGCCGCTGCTAGAGGCTTCGATTGTTCTATGTTAACTAGATTATTTGATATGTGAATATTTTGCTATGCATTCCCTAAACCTAGGCTTTTCTCTTTAGCCATTAGTGAATAACTATTAAGTCTCCGATCTTATGACTAATATTATTTCAAATAAGAGTAAAAGTGTGTATTCTACACACATTTTTCGAAGAAAAAAATATAACAACAAATATTTTGTAGCTTGTCTTGTACGTTTTTCCTATGTTGTACGTTTTCTTCTGCTCTGTCTGGAAGTTGACTTGGAAGATTTTGAAATTGAAGGCAATTTTATTTTAAGAACATGATCCGATTGACTGGTTGGAATTGGACATTTAACTTTCCGATCTTTCAAGGATGGTCTACCACGTTTGCGTTTTTGATTTTCTTTCAGTGGCATGCAAACAGTAATGGGAACTAGTCCTGATTGACCTTGGACATTGGTTTGATCGATATGTGCTCCGGTTGTAGTGGTTCTTGAAATTGGAGTTTGCACCCAAGGAATAACTTGTATGCCGTCATATAATGGAACAGATGTAGAATTTCCTCGAACTAAACTAATCGTACCCAGATCAGAAGATTGAATAGGCACTGATTGGTAACAATGGATGGGTGATTGTGACACTCCATAGCTTAATGATTGTCCAAAGTTTTCAGTGTTGCAGTGATAGTACATGGTATCTACAGGTTGTTCATATGTATTTGGAATACTCCCTTTACGAAATTGGGGGTAAGTATTATATGCACTACTGGAACATTGTTCAACCAACAATCCATTGCTTATTTGACTACTACTTGAAACACTTGATCCAATGGTGGAATGGAATTGTTGGTTTACATTTTGAGTAGAGTGACCAGGAATGTTTTCATTCAATTGAAAGTAAGAACTGAAACTACCGGATACTGGAAGTGCGGTAGATGCGCTTTGCAAGTAATAGTTTGAAAGTTCCAAATTGTCATACTGTGTGGTTCCACGATATAATTGAGGGTTAGTTGTAAGCGAGCTTCCTGAAGCTCGTTCAACTGATTCTCCGTAATTAGACTGGTTTGAATATTCTTGTCCCAATTCGAGGATAAAATATTGGTTGTTATTAAGGCCGTAGATTTGTTCAAGTTCGTTCCACTGCCAAAGTCCTGCAGAAGTTGTGTATATATTATCGGTTAATACTGATGATCTGGGCATGTACTGCACTTCAAACATTTGTTGAAAATGATTGGACGGAGTGTTTTGTTGGATTAATTCATAGCTGTTTGTCAATGCGGTTCCAAATGGCCATTCCAGTGTATATTCTGATTGCGAAGTGGACGTGGGATCTACTACCTGGAAATAAGCATAGCTGGGTTCGTTACGAGGCGAGTGCGGAAATATCATTGCTTGCGAAGATGCCCACCTACGTTGTTCTGTTCCAGGATCTGTTCTGTAAAAACATCAGTAGAGCATTTGTTAATACTTGAATTACAAACAGTAAAATAGAAAATATTCAATATTTAATTATTTTACTCTCGCAAAATTGTAACCCTTTTTGAAATTTTATAAGTGAGCATGGGTATATAAATAAATGGTTAATATATAAGTAAACGTGAATTAATGATCATTTCATCGTACTTCAGAATATATTTTCTTTTAAAATGAATGAATTTAAATTCCGCATTCAAATGTAACGGTTTCATATAATTTCTGATCAAATGTTTATTTTAGTGGTGAACCACTTTCAAGGAACGACTTGTTTTACACTGATCCTAATTAATTTGGAATAATTTTAGTTTTGTAAAATAAGTAATGATCGGTAATGTGCGTTTTGAAGAATTCTCCAATTATTGTGTTTGTGTTTTACGTATACAACTACGAAATTCTTTACAAACTGTAAGTAATAATAAGTAACAATTGTTCCAATTTTTTCATACCCTTAAAAAAATCTGTTCAGTGTAAGTATTCTCATGTTTCTAATAGTCTTAAAATGTGTAAATAAATACCATATGATTTTAGGAATAGCACCTTTATCATCAAAATTCCTTCTTTCTTCAAATACAGTATAAACGGCTGCGAAATCGTCCTTAATAAAGTAATATAATTAATGTACTATACAGTGCGTTTCAAAACAACACCGACAACTTTTGGGAGGTGATTCCTGACACCAAGATAAGACAAAAAAGTATAGACCAACCTGGGTGCACAAATGCTTCCTTTGGGAAGTTATAGTCTGTCGAAAACATGAAAAAAATAAATAAATTTAATGGTCCATAGCTCCAGAACTATCAGACCTACTGTAGTCGGATCAAGACTTCAATTAGTAACTAGTATGTGTCCTATCCAAATATCCATGTTTCAGAATCCTGCGGTACTTCCGCAACAATTTTTATAGAGGTAGTTGGTGAGTACTTCAAATTATATGCCCGTAACCAAACTCCCTCTATAAAAATTATTGCGTGAATACCTTAGGATTCTGAAACATGGATTTTTGGGAGGTGATTCATGTTAGTTCCTAAGTGACGTCTTGACCCGACTTTAGTAGGTCCCATAGGTTTGGAGCTATAGACCTTTAAAATTCATTTGTTTTTCATTTTTCGACAGCGCATAACTCCGAAAGGAAGCATTTGTGCACCCAGGTTGGTCTATACTTTTTGTCTTATCTTGGTGTCAGGAATCTCCCAAACGTTGTTGGTATTGTTTTGAAACACTCTGTATAACTGTCATTGTTGGTCCTAGAATGTATGTTATTGTTGTGCATTGTGACTTGACCAGCTTTGATATATATAGATACATATATAAAGATTAATATATATATATCTTGGATTAATGAAGGGGCCGCAGTGGCTGGTAGAGCGTTCACCTCTGGTGCTTGAGGTCCCGGGTTCGATCCCAGCCCCCGCCAAGTGAACTTTGTGGTGGACAAACACCGTGTGAGTGGGTTTTCTCGGGGTTCTTCCGTTTCCTCACACTTTCTTCATTTCATCATTTCATTCATTATTCATCATTACTAGAGACCGGATGTTTAGGCACTAAAAACCTGGAAAATAGGCAGGCAAATAGGCACTAAAATGTAACTCGAAATAATGAAGATAAATACTCAATATAATTAAAAAATTGATTCAAGTCATAGATAATGTTCAAAGAATATTGAAACATACTTCTTTGTTAATATCTTCTCTTATTGTATATATAAAAACGAAGCTTGTTATGCATTCCATATATACTGGGAGAACCTGAAAGATGTGCATATACGTCAAGAGGTGATTCATGACATCAAAAGAAGACAAAAAGTCCTTTTGCATGTTGTCGAATTCCACGTCGTGTAGGAGTGAGAAGGGGGCGAACTTGGAATCCAAAATCAAATCCTGACAATTGGAACGAGACATAAAGGTGTGCACATACTTCGGGAGGTGATTCGTGACATTCAAGAAGCCTTTTTGTGTTCTTTTCATGTCAGGAATCACCTCTCGAAGTATGCGGACATCTTTCGGTTTCGTTCCAATTGTCAGGATTCGATTTTCGATTCCAAGTTGGCACTCTGTCACTTGTGCATTACACGGAATTAGACAAAATACACGAGGACTGTTTGTCTTCTTTCGATATCACTAATCACTTCCCGAAGTATGTGCACATCTTTGAAGTTCACTCTGTATATATGTTGCAACGTACCACGTGCTTGTGTTTACAAACACCTAATATACACATATATGTATGTATTATTTACGTTATATAAATTACACTTTTCCCAATGAAGGCTTAATTTGAAGAAAATGCACAGAATAGGCAACATTAGGCATTAGAGCAATTATTTAGGCAGTAAAGGGCGAAATAGGCAAAATAGGCAAAATAAAATTGGCTTGAATCGAAACTATAACGCCCCATATAAACTTTAAAACGTTATTTTTGATCATATCTTTAATATTAAAGAATAGGCATTTTGCCTAATATCCGGTCTCTAATCATTACCGTCTCCCTTGGCATAAGCGTGGGACGTAAAACTCAAAGATTTTATTTCATTTCATTTTTGGATTAATGAATTTTGACCCTTCGAGCCGGGAGTTAAATACCCATTTGCAGCTGCGAGAGGAGGTAATTTAAAATCACTGTAACAACAATTTTCTCATTATGTCTCAAAATTTAATATATCTTGAAAATGATTTGCTAAATTGCAACGAGATTTTCAGAACTTGTAAACGAAACTTCACGCTACATAGAAATAACATTTACACTATAATAATAAAAATTAAACTAAAAATAAATGTTACGCTTGCAAAGTATTCCTTCTGTCTTGTGTTCTTGTTAGTTTAGAAGTCTAACTTTGTGTAATACAGTTTAAAATATGCTTTGAAACAGTCTTATTTCACCCTCTGGACACGAGTAAATAATTTTCTTCCTTCTCCCATGCTTTGTACACGCTATGCACCGTCTTTCAGGCTCAGATTATTTTTTTTTCAGTACGAGGGATCTTTTTCAATGAAATACCTTTTCAAAAGACGTTGCGGAGGAGGAGTTGCAATCTCATATAATTTCAGGTAATAAGAAGGAAAACCAACAGATTGCAGCACATTGCAATCTACCCTTGAGTGTCATGCGTTTTCGTTCATGTGCGGAAAAGAGCAGACGACAGAATATGCATAATTTCGTCACTACTATAAATATATGGGACGTATACGTGTGCGTCGAACCACCTCTAGATGCACTATGAGGGTCCGTACTCGTATACGTCGAACCGGCTTGAAGAGTTAAATAACCTAGTTGTTCACAAAGTTAATTGATTTATTGATTGCAGTTTAACGTTCTTTTCAGCACCAAGGTTATATAAGCCGAAATTTACTGCTTACAGTAGCATCCGAACCACTACTCGTATTGGTATCCAAAGCTAGTGCCTCCACCGAAAATTGAACTTGAGACTACGAGCAAAGAAATCATACGCGTTTGCCACTTACCCACAAATGAAAGCATATATCCTAGATTGTATTTTGTAAGAGCTGTGCGCGATCCTCTATGAGTTAAATACTTAATATAACTTAATGATATAAAACGGTGCAAATGTGAACATGTAACTGTTGACTTATCTCCTATTCTAATATTATAACATTTGAATTCCGTTTACTACAGCACACATTGTTTACTATTCTTTTCCTTTTGCAAATAGAGCTACCCATCACAGTATATATATATATATATATATATATATATAGTATGATATAGATTGGAACAACAATTATACATTAGTTTTAACAATGCATAATATAGAAAACTGTTTCAAGGCCAGCTTCGGAAGTCCTATCCGTTTATATATTAAATATGCTCTATAAGTATGTAGATATAGTGCATACATATTTATACAGTATACAGCAAAACTAGTGCATTGCACCGGCTCACCAGATTTTCAAACTGAAAAAAAACGTAACATTTTATATGACGTGGTCTAAGTTCAATTTTAGTGGGTCCTTTGTTATGTTCACTAAACCCTGCTAAAGTAATGGTAACATTTACATTTATATATTAGAAGATAAATATGGGAATGAGAATGTCAGAAACTTCATAACAAGGAAATTGCATAATGTATACTGTTCACCTAATATTGTTAAGATTATTAAGTCTAGGAGGCTCAGGTACGCAGAATATATATATATATATATATATATATATATATATATATATATATATATATATATATATATATATATATATATATAACTTTCAAAATTTTAACTGGAAACACAATCAGAAAATTACAATTACGAAGATTTAGGCACAGATGGGAGGACAATATTAAGATTGATCTCGCAGAAATAGTAGTGTAAAGTGGAAACGGGATCTAGTTGACTAAGGACAGAAGTTAATTGAGAACTTTTTTTAACGTGGCATTGAACCTTCGGACTCCATAAACCATAGATATAGTCAATTAGTTAAAAAAATAGCCTATTATAGGAACATATCTAAGAGCACATGATTTTAATTTATACAACTCGCTAATAAATTAAAGTTCATCATTTACCACTCTCTGTATTGTCAATTAAATATACATATAAATGACAAATGAATGGTATTTTCTGAGCAGGAGCGATTAAAGCGTGTTTTCACTACGAACACTGCTTTGAATGTTTCCGCATTAAGGTTACGTTTTTCTTCAGTCCAAGATTAAAGATGCACTATACGTAAGCATTTATGCCTGGAACGTATATGCCATGCAAATTCTATCATTTTGTAGATGTAGTCAACAGTAATGTGTCGGTTTGAGTTGAGTTGATTTTGAGTTTAACGTCCCTTCCAGCACCGAGGCTCTATGAGACGGGCTCTACTAATTAACGTGGAATCCAAACCACATGAGCTCCCGCCGGGAATCGAACCCGGGTACGCTAACTGCATAGCCACGAAGGAGCTCAGTAATGTGTGGGTCTTTATATTGTGCCCTTTTATTAAGCGGAACATTTAGATATCTTGAGAATGTTCTCGAGATACCTGGACAGCTAGTGGGAAACTGAGTGCGTTCCAGTAAATCCGGGAAGACTGACCAGCCTGGATTGCAGCACTATAGACAAAATGTCTCTGTTGAACTAATGTGGAAATGAATTTTAAACTTCGATTCCATACTGGATTGAATAATGAAAACTGTGTAAGTAGTATGTATTGCCTATAATAAGAAAACCAGAGAAATGTTCACAATGGGTGCGAATGTCTCAAATTTTCCCCAACTCTGAACACTGTTGTTAAGCGTGTTATAATACAAGAAATCACGCCCTTCAAAAACGACATAGAATTAAAGCAATTATGACTATAGAAGACAATGCTTTTTTATAACCAAAATATCCGCTTAAAAAGTTAATGCTGGTCAAATCGGTCTTTGCAGTTGCTATAAGGTAGATTGATCTTGACTGTGAGCAAATTTATAATAATAATAATAATAATAATAATAATAATAATAATAATAATAATAATAATAATAATAATAATAATAATAATAATTATTATTATTATTATTATTATTATTATTATTATTATTATTATTATCAGATCTGATACTGAATTACATATTTTCCTACAAATTAAATTCATATAGAATACCAACAGAAGCAATTTTCATATATATACAACGATTATTATTTAACAATTATTATAATTATTTTAAAATACTAACTATTCAGTTTTAGATGGTATATGCAGAAGCTGGAAATACATCGTCTAAAAACTAATGAGAATCAGAATAAAATAATTTCTGCACCTACAAAAGAATACAATACGAAGAAGGAAGATAAAAGAAACGAATAATATTTAGTTTCACTTTACATTCCACCCAAACTAAACTTCGTTTAATTTTATATACATAGCAGAATAAAAAGACAACTTGATTCGGAACTAATTGCAACACAAATGACTTTAGTGTTAAATTACGCATTACAGCATAAATAGTAATATATACAAACCTCTTCTTATAAATGGGAAGTTCAGAACACAAGAGAGTCAAGTCAAATTACCGAAGGTGTGAGTAAAAGAGACTTAAAGTTTATACGGTACGCTGTTCTCTACATTATAAGAGTTATTTATAATGTCTTGACACGAAATGTTTTAAGCTCTGGAGGGAGCCTTAGATTGAGATCTTAAAGATCAATGTGCCCGAAATGACCAAAAATGGACGTAATTCTCTTGTGCACTAGACACGCTAAATGATTGGGTAAAAACTCCCCTTGTAGCAAGAAAGCTTGCGGCAAGTTAGCGCATGCGTGGCTTTTGGCTTTCTACGCTTGAACTTGAAACGCATGCTTTCATACAATCTGACTTTTGTTGTACTTGCAAGCGATCCTT